>NC_141024.2:51220000-51532500 GCF_052040795.2 Danio rerio | reverse complement strand
AATAAATATTGGGACTAAAGACAGAACAATAGACAGCATAAACAGAAGACGCAGAAAAACTGTACAATTAAATATTCAGCAAGTGCTTAAGAAACAGAAATTACGAAAGGAAGCAAAAGCAAAACTAAAAACTGACAGAAATGATCTAAGATTTTAGATCATAAAAAAGACTACAAATGATTGATGATTTGTTTCATTTGGATTTTCTTTTGTTTGGATGGCTTGTTTTCTTTTATATTTCTAATGAACAACTTATGTTTGGTTTCAATTAATGTAAGAGGGCTGTCATCCAAAGTGAAGTTTGAAAATGTAATTGCTTTAACAGAAAAATGTGATGTTATATGTATACAAGAGACTGGATGGAATGAAAACATTGTTAATGATTTTAAAAAATGTTGGGATGGGGAAATATTGTATAATAATGACCCAAATAAGAAAAAAGGCATGGCAATATTAATTAGAAGGGGAATAGGATATACATTTGATGTTTTATTTAAAGATAATTATGGAAGGATTTTAACTATTAAAATTATGAATAAGGATGAAGAAATAACAATATGTAATATACATGCTCCAAATGAAGACTTGGAAAGAGTTACTTTTTTTAAAGATCTAAGTGTTTTAATGAGTGGATGGAATAATGTTATTGTTTTAGGAGATTTTAATACTGTTTTAGAAAGAATAGATGTAGATGATCATATGGTGTATAGAGCAGATGTTGTAAGAAGAGAACTGAAACACATGATTGAAAAACATAAATATGTAGATGTATGGAGAGAGAGAAATAGAGCCAAAAGAGAATACTCAAGAAGGCAGTGGGTGAATACAGTTTTAAAACAAAGCAGATTAGACTATGTTTTATGTACAAGGAATTTAGAATCTTTTATTTCAAATATTTTTTACAAGATTTTTAGCTGTAGTGACAATGATTTTCTGTATGTAATGATGGATTTCAGTGGAGTTGAAAGAGGACCAGGTGTATGGGTGTTTAATACAGAGCTTTTAAAGAATGATTTTTATAAAATTGAAATGGAAAACATTATTATTAATAGTGTAAATGACGAGTTATATGAGGAAGAAATAAGTGTGTGGTGGGACAATGTAAAATTAGAGGCCAAAAGATTTTCAATAGAATGTTCAAAGAAAATGCAGAAAGCCAAAAGAGCTAAAGAAAGACAATTAAACAAAGAATGGGAGAATGAAATGGAAAAGATAACAGAAGGAAATATGGATATTAGGAGAATAGTGATATTAGAAGAGAAACTGAAAAAACTAGAAGAGGAAAAATGTATGGGAGCTAGAATAAGAAGTAAGATAAAAAATACAGTGGAAGGAGAAAGAAGTACAAAGTTCTTTTATGATCTAGAAAAAACACGACAAAAAGCAGATTTGATAAAGAATGTCTCAACAAAAGGGAAAACTGTCAAAGATAAAGAACGTATTTTAAGAACCGTTAAAGATTTCTGTGGAACTTTGTTTAAAGCAAAAGGAGTTCTTGAAGAAGATAAGGATTTTTTATTAAATCAAATAAAGGTTAAAGTAAGCGAAGAGGATAAAAAACTGTGTGATGGTGATATAACTGAAGAGGAGATCAATGAAGCTATAACACAATTAAGTAATGGGAAAAGCCCTGGTTTAGATGGTTTGACATCTGAATTTTATAAGACTTTTAAAGATGTTTTAATTCCAATTTTAAAAGATCTTTTTATTGCTATTTTTAAAAAAGGACAGTTGAGTGAGAGTATGAAAGGAATGATTAAAATAATTTATAAAAATAAAGGTGATAAAGATGATTTGCAAAATTATAGACCTTTAAGTATGCTTAATACAAATTATAAAATATTAGCAAAGATTTTAGCAAACAGGCTTAAAAAGGTAGTTCCCACTCTTATCACTACTAACCAGGCTTATGGTGTTATAGGAAGAGATATAGCAGACACAGTAACAAGCATCAGAGATTTAATCTGGTACATAAAAGAAAAAAAAAGATGAAGGATTTTTATTCAGCATAGATCTAGAAAAGGCTTTTGATAGAGTTGAGCATAGCTATTTATTTGACATAATACAAAAATTTGGCTTTGGTGAGAATTTTATTAAGTGGATAAAATGTTTTTATACAGATATTTTTAGTTGTTTTAAAATGAATGGATTTTTAACCGACTACATTGAGATTTCTAGATCTATAAGACAAGGATGTCCTTTATCAGCGTTATTATACACATTAGTTGCTGAACCATTAGGCTTAGCTATAAATGGAGAAAAGGAAATTAAAGGGTTTAAAATAGAAATCAATAGAACAGAACAGAAGATTTTTCAGTATGCTGATGATACCACTCTATTTTTAAAAGATTTTAAAAGTGTTGGAAAAGCTATGGAAATATTTGATAAATATTGTCGAGGATCGGGAGCAAAAGTAAATAAAGAAAAAAACTGAATATATGAAAATGGGAAAAGTAGACGTTCCACAAGGAAATTGGGAATATAAAGAACAAAAAAATTACATAAAGATCTTAGGCATTACACTGGGATATGATGAAATTAAAACTAGAGAAATAATTTGGGATTAACTTATAAATAAAATGGAAAAAAGATTATGTTTTTGGAAACAGAGAGTATTGTTTTTAAAAGGAAAAGTACTGGTATTAAATTCTCTTTTTCTATCTAAGATGTGGTATGTTTTAAGTGTTGTTAGTCTACCTACGTGGGTGTATAAGAAAATAAAAACTATGATTTTAAAGTTTTTATGGGATGATAAACCATCTAAAATTGCATATAACACTATCATAAAAACTGTACAATTGAATATTCAGCAAGTGCTTAAGAAACAGAAATTACGAAAGGAAGCAAAAGCAAAACTAAAAACTGACAGAACTGATCTAAGATTTTAGATCATAAAAAATACTAATGATTGATGATTTGTTTAATTTGGATTTTCTTTTGGTTGGATGGCTTGTTTTCTTTTATATTTCTAATGAACAACTTATGTTTGGTTTCAATTAATGTAAGAGGGCTGTCATCCAAAGTGAAGTTTGAAAATGTAATTGCTTTAACAAAAAAAAAATGTGATGTTATATGTACACAAGAGACTGGATGGAATAAAAACATTGTTAATGATTTAAAAAAATGTTGGGATGGGGAAATATTGTATAATAATGACCCAAATAAGAAAAAAGGCATGGCAATACTAATTAGAAGGGGAATAGGATATACATTTGATGTTTTATTTAAAGATAATTATGGAAGGATTTTAACTATTAAAATTATGAATAAGGATGAAGAAATCACAATATGTAACATACATGCTCCAAATGAAGACTTGGAAAGAGTTACTTTTTTTAAAGATCTAAGTGTTTTAATGAGTGGATGGAATAATGTTATTGTTTTAGGAGATTTTAATACTGTTTTAGAAAGAATAGATGTAGATGATCATATGGTGTATAGAGCAGATGTTGGAAGAAGAGAACTGAAACACATGATTGAAAAACATAAATATGTAGATGTATGGAGAGAGAGAAATAGAGCCAAAAGAGAATACTCAAGAAGGCAGTGGGTGAATACAGTTTTAAAACAAAGTAGATTAGACTATGTTTTATGTACAAAAAATTTAGAATCTTTTATTTCAAATATTTTTTACAAGATTTTTAGCTGTAGTGACCATGATTTTCTGTATGTAATGATGGATTTCAGTGGAGTTGAAAGAGGACCAGGTGTATGGGTGTTTCATACAGAGCTTTTAAAGAATGATTTTTATAAAATTGAAATGGAAAACATGATTATTAATAGTGTGAATGATGAGTTATATGAGGAAGAAATAAGTGTGTGGTGGGACAATGTAAAATTAGAGGCCAAAAGATTTTCAATAGAATGTTCAAAGAAAATGCAGAAAGCCAAAAGAGCTAAAGAAAGACAATTAAACAAAGAATGGGAGAATGAAATGGAAAAGATAACAGAAGGAAATATGGATATTAGGAGAATAGTGATATTAGAAGAGAAACTGAAAAAACTAGAAGAGGAAAAATGCATGGGAGCTAGAATAAGAAGTAAGATAAAAAATACAGTGGAAGGAGAAAGAAGTACAAAGTTCTTTTATGATCTAGAAAAAACACGACAAAAAGCAGATTTGATAAAGAATGTCTCAACAAAAGAGAAAACTGTCAAAGATAAAGAAAGTATTTTAAGAACAGTTAAAGATTTCTATGGAACTTTGTTTAAAGCAAAAGGAGTTCATGAAGAAGATAAGGATTTTTTATTGAATCAAATAAAGGTTAAAGTAAGTGAAGAGGATAAAAAACTGTGTGATAGTGATATAACTGAAGATGAGATAAACGAAGCTATAACACAATTAAGTAATGGGAAAAGCCCTGGTTTAGATGGTTTGTCATCCGAATTTTATAAGACTTTTAAAGATGTTTTAATTCCAATTTTAAAAGATCTTTTTATTGCTATTTTTAAAAAAGGACAGTTGAGTGAGAGTATGAAGAAAGGAATGATTAAAATAATTTATAAAAATAAAGGTGATAAAGATGATTTGCAAAATTATAGACCTTTAAGTATGCTTAATACAGATTATAAAATATTAGCAAAGATTTTAGCAAACAGGCTTAAAAAGATAGTTCCCACTGTTATTACTACTAACCAGGCTTATGGTGTTATAGGAAGAGATATAGCAGACACAGTAACAAGCATCAGAGATTTAATCTGGTACATAAAAAAAAAAAAAAAAGATGAAGGATTTTTATTCAGCATAGATTTAGAAAAGGCTTTTGATAGAGTTGAGCATAGCTATTTATTTGACATAATCCAGAAATTTGGCTTTGGTGAGAATTTTATTAAGTGGATAAAATGTTTTTATACAGATATTTTTAGTTGTTTTAAAATAAATGGATTTTTAACCGACTACATTGAGATTTCTAGATCTATAAGACAAGGGTGTCCTTTATCAGCATTATTATACACATTAGTTGCTGAACCATTAGGCTTAGCTATAAATGGAGAAAAGGAAATTAAAGGGTTTAAAATAGAAATCAATAGAACAGAGCAGAAAATTTTCCAGTATGCTGATGATACCACTCTATTTTTAAAAGATTTTAAAAGTGTTGGAAAAGCTATGGAAATATTTGATAAATATTGTCGAGGATCGGGAGCAAAAGTAAATAAAGAAAAAACTGAATATATGAAGATGGGTAAAGTAGACGTTCCACAAGGAAATTGGGAATATAAAGAACAAAAAAATTACATAAAGATCTTAGGCATTACACTGGGATATGATGAAATTAAAACTAGAGAAATAATTTGGGATGAACCTATAAATAAAATGGAAAAAAGATTATGTTTTTGGAAGCAGAGAGTATTGTTTTTAAAAGGAAAAATACTGGTATTAAATTCTCTTTTTCTATCTAAGATGTGGTATGTTTTAAGTGTTGTTAGTCTACCTACGTGGGTGTATAAGAAAATAAAAACTATGATTTTAAAGTTTTTATGGGATGATAAACCATCTAAAATTGCATATAACACTATCATTGGAAAGGTGGATGAGGGAGGACTAGGACTTATAGATCCATGGATAAGAATGAAAAGCATGAGAATTAAAACATTAAAAAAGTTTTTAAATGAAGACAATATTCCATGGAAAAGCATAATGAGTTATTTTATTAATAAATGTGGACAAATAGGAGATGATTTCTTATGGATGGCATTTAAAGACCGCATGATAGAAAATATTCCTGAGTTTTATAAAGAGTTGTTGAGAACATGGAAATGCTTTTATAATAATATACAAACTGAGATTGAAGGGAGAAAACTTTATTTACAGCAACCCTTATTTTTAAATCAGAACAATAAAAGCAAAAAGCAAATGTTTTATGAGAACTGGTATGCAGTGGGTTTTAGACAAGTAAAAGACATTTTATATGAAATAAAACCTGGGTTTTTACCGACTCAAGCAATAATAGATACACTGGAGGAAATAGAAGATGTAGATGATAAAGAAAAAATTGAAGATCAATACAAGAAGTTAAAATTAGCATTACCAGATCACTGGATCAAAACTATCGATGAGAATAAAAAAGAAACTGAAAATAGAAAAATAAAAGTTTTTTTAAAAATGGATGAAGATAAAATTAGTATCAATGATTGTCCTATCAAGATGTTTTATACATGTTTGTGTAATACTGTGTTTAAAAAACCTAAATCAAGAGAATTTTGGGAAAAGTTATTTGATAACTTTGATACTTCAAGTATATGGAAAAATGTAAGATCAATTTTAAAAAGTCCAGCATTGGAAAACTTTGATTTTATGTTAAGACACAACTGCATAATGACAGAGATTATCTTTAAAAAGATTGGGGTATCACAAGATGATTTGTGTAAAGTGTGTTTGGAAAAAAAGGAAGGCGTGTTACACCTATCTTTAAATTGTAAAAAGTTGAGTGATTTTATGAAGATGCTGAAAACAATGGTGTGTAATTTTATGTATGATGAAAACATTATTTTAGAAGAATGGGATACACTGTTTTTATTTGGTTTTAATGGGAAAACAAAAAATAAGTTTGCTCTTAATTATATGTTGACTCTTGCAAGATTTACAATATGGAAAAGAAGAAATATTATGAAACAAAAGAAAAAAGAAATTCCATTGGTTTTGTTGTACAAACAGATTGTGACTGAGGAAATAATGGTTATATATGACTATTGCAAAATGTATGAAAAGATGGACATTTTTGAAAAATGTATTACAAAAAATAATCCATATATTGTACAAACTTGGACTGGTTTTGAAGTTTTCTTACCTGGAGATTTTTAAATATTTTATCTTTTAAATATTTGTATGTATAAATGTCATGATTGTTGATGATGTATTTTTTAATAAAGAAAAAAAAAAAAAAAGCTTGAATCTGCTCAGGAGCAAATGTCTTTCCCACGATAAGATTGCAACATCTTAAAGTCTGCACTGGAAGTCTCTCTCTGCCATTGCTCGTTTTAGCAAGAGCACCCTATTGAAACAGGAACAGTAAAGATTCACAATTAGAGTAGTAATACTCTATAACTGGATTTGAATATAATAACAAAAACAATGTGGGGTCTGCTGTGATGGAATCAGTAACTTTCACTCTTTTGTGAAACAACAGTTACCTTGTAATCAGGTGCTTAAATGCATCGCAGCTGGCTGCCGTAAGGAGAAGACTTCAAATGCCTTGAGGTGTGCTCAAATAGAGACAGAACTGTGGTTGACAGGAAGGTGGGAGTGCTTCCTAATCTGGTATTAAGGAGGTCTCTTTCTTTGTGGAGGAGCTCCAGCTAGGCATGGCTAAATTGAACTGATTTCCCAGAGCTGTTGCGCTACTTGAAACAAGTTGGTGTCGAAACTGCTCAGGGAAAGCAGCTTTGAAAGGTAGTGTGGCCGAGGGGTCTAAGGCGCTGGATTTAGGCTCCAGTCTCTTCGGGGGCGTGGGTTCGAATCCCACCGCTGCCAGATGTGGTTTTAAACACGGCCAAACTGCTTTAGTGTGTGCGCGTTCGCAGTGAACGCTGGAAGTGAGAGAGTAAATTTAAGTCGTCAACTAGTCAGTATAATGTGTTCTTTGAAACTCACGGCAGACTCGTTGGTGTGACAGCAACACATCCCCAAGCTCGAATCTGCTCAGGAGCAAGTGTCTTTCCCACGATTAGATTGCAGCATCTTAAAGTCTGCACTGGAAGTCTCTCTCTGCCATTGCTCGTTTTAGCAAGAGCACCCTATTGAAACAGGAACAGTAAAGATTCACAATTAGAGTAGTAATACTCTATAACTGGATTTGAATATAATAACAACAACAACGAGGGGTCTGCTGTGATGGAATCAGTAACTTTCACTCTTTTGTGAAACAACAGTTACCTTGTAATCAGGTGCTTAAATGCATCGCAGCTGGCTGCCGTAAGGAGAAGACTTCAAATGCCTTGAGGTGTGCTCAAATAGAGACAGAACTGTGGTTGACAGGAAGGTGGGAGTGCTTCCTAAGCTGGTATTAAGGAGGTCTCTTTCTTTGTGGAGGAGCTCCAGCTAGGCATGGCTAAATTGAACTGATTTCCCAGAGCTGTTGCGCTACTTGAAACAAGTTGGTGTCGAAACTGCTCAGGGAAAGCAGCTTTGAAAGGTAGCGTCGCCGAGCGGTCTAAGGCGCTGGATTAAGGCTTCAGTCTCTTCAGGGGCGTGGGTTCGAAACCCACCGCTGCCAGGCAGTCCTTTTAGGATGCTTGAGAATGACCTCTCTGCTTGAGCAAACAGACTTGCGAAGAGATACTGCATGCTTCCGCTCACATCCAAATGTAGACTCCTTGGCCAAAGTTGAAGGGCTTCACTAGGAAGCTCTGCGTCCTCTCTGCTGTTCTGCTTCCGTAAAATTGGGCAGAAAACGGACCACTGCATGAATTCATCTAGGGTAGCGTGGCCGAGGGGTCTAAGGCGCTGGATTTAGGCTCCAGTCTCTTCGGGGGCGTGGGTTCGAATCCCACCGCTGCCAGATGTGGTTTTAAACACGGCCAAACTGCTTGAGTGTGTGCGCGTTCGCAGTGAACGCTGGAAGTGAGAGAGTAAATTTAAGTCGTCAGTATAATGTGTTCTTTGAAACTCACGGCAGACTCGTTGGTGTGACAGCAACACATCCCCAAGCTCGAATCTGCTCAGGAGCAAGTGTCTTTCCAAGTGTGCCGCAAGCCTACGTTTGAGTGAAGGTTTCGGCCGTTAGATCGCCCCCTGGGGGCTGGCTGCAGTACAAGTCATAAAGCCCGCCTCCTCCGTGTTAATGAAGGAGACTTGAGCCCAAATAAAAAAAAATATTACACTTGCAATAAAATGTCCCAAAAGATAGTTCTGGTGGATTAAGGCACTGGTTATTGTGCTGAAATAGGTGCAGATCTTCATTTTTGTAAACAGTTTGTTTTTAGCAGTAATTTAATGCTGGGCGTGTCATCGTGATTGACAGCTGTGATTGACAGTTTCTCAAAGCGCGGCGTCTGAGCTTCGGCAGGAGACTGAAGTAGACTGAAGTGTTATTATTCGATTTCTGTGTTATTTTACCATGACAAAATGAGTTCAGCAGTAAACTATAGTTTCTGACATACATGATCCTGGTGGAACACTGTTTATTCGCTAAGTTCAGGGCTTTTTTCGGGCTTTATTAGTTTGCTGATACACGCCTAGCCACCCAGATAGCAAAACACAGTTCCGGCTAGATTCTCGCCTGCCGGAGACTTATCTCTTAGAGCTCAGACTGACTAATGTTACCTCTGCTGGACCTACTCCGGATGCCTGGACTCACTGCCCGATTCCAGTCCGAGTCAATCGAGCCAGATGCGGCGGCCGAGCGAGCAGGCGCTGCCGCATGCGAGCTGGAATCAGCCCGCGACGCCGCGAGTAAGTTATGCGCTGCGGCCTGGAGCTGGCGCGATTGAATATATAAAACCCTCATATTTGTTAACGTTATTACGTCCATTTGTGTTGATATGACAGCAAACGCATGCTGAGAAGTTCGGGGGGCGTAGTTGATTTTACATAAAGCGTTTGATTGGAAGCTCGACTCTGCTCATTTTCGCGGCTCCTCCTCTGGCTCCATCAGACAATCCTTCTGCGCATGTCTGGCTCCAATTTCAGCAGTCTTTTGCGACAGTTTGTGCCCGTCAAGCAGGCGTTTTGCCCTCAAGGCGTTCAATGGGAAAAAGGGCTGTCGCGTCGTCCATATTTTTTACAGTCATTGTGTCTTTCCCACGATTAGATTGCAGCATCTTAAAGTCTGCACTGGAAGTCTCTCTCTGCCATTGCTCCTTTTAGCAAGAGCACCCTATTGAAACAGGAACAGTAAAGATTCACAATTAGAGTAGTAATACTCTATAACTGGATTTGAATATAATAACAACAACAACGTGGGGTCTGGTGTGATGGAATCAGTAACTTTCACTCTTTTGTGAAACAACAGTTACCTTGTAATCAGGTGCTTAAATGCATCGCAGCTGGCTGCCGTAAGGAGAAGACTTCAAATGCCTTGAGGTGTGCTCAAATAGAGACAGAACTGTGGTTGACAGGAAGGTGGGAGTGCTTCCTAATCTGGTATTAAGGAGGTCTCTTTCTTTGTGGAGGAGCTCCAGCTAGGCATGGCTAAATTGAACTGATTTCCCAGAGCTGTTGCGCTACTTGAAACAAGTTGGTGTCGAAACTGCTCAGGGAAAGGTAGCGTGGCCGAGCGGTCTAAGGCGCTGGATTAAGGCTCCAGTCTCTTCGGGGGCGTGGGTTCGAATCCCACTGCTGCCAGGCAGTCTTTTTAGGATGCTTGAGAATGACCTCTCTGCTTGAGCAAACAGACTTGCGAAGAGATGCTGCATGCTTCCGCTCGCATCCAAATGTAGACTCCTTGGCCAAAGTTGAAGGGCTTCACTAGGAAGCTCTGCGTCCTCTCTGCTGTTCTGCTTCCGTAAAATTGGGCAGAAAACGGACCACTGCATGAATTCATCTAGGGTAGTGTGGCCGAGGGGTCTAAGGCGCTGGATTTAGGCTCCAGTCTCTTCGGGGGCGTGGGTTCAAATCCAGATTGCAGCATCTTAAAGTCTGCACTGGAAGTCTCTCTCTGCCATTGCTCCTTTTAGCAAGAGCACCCTATTGAAACAGGAACAGTAAAGATTCACAATTAGAGTAGTAATACTCTATAACTGGATTTGAATATAATAACAACAACAACGTGGGGTCTGGTGTGATGGAATCAGTAACTTTCACTCTTTTGTGAAACAACAGTTACCTTGTAATCAGGTGCTTAAATGCATCGCAGCTGGCTGCCGTAAGGAGAAGACTTCAAATTCCTTGAGGTGTGCTCAAATAGAGACAGAACTGTGGTTGACAGGAAGGTGGGAGTGCTTCCTAATCTGGTATTAAGGAGGTCTCTTTCTTTGTGGAGGAGCTCCAGCTAGGCATGGCTAAATTGAACTGATTTCCCAGAGCTGTTGCGCTACTTGAAACAAGTTGGTGTCGAAACTGCTCAGGGAAAGGTAGCGTGGCCGAGCGGTCTAAGGCGCTGGATTAAGGCTCCAGTCTCTTCGGGGGCGTGGGTTCGAATCCCACCGCTGCCAGGCAGTCCTTTTAGGATGCTTGAGAATGACCTCTCTGCTTGAGCAAACAGACTTGCGAAGAGATACTGCATGCTTCCGCTCACATCCAAATGTAGACTCCTTGGACAAAGTTGAAGGGCTTCACTAGGAAGCTCTGCGTCCTCTCTGCTGTTCTGCTTCCGTAAAATTGGGCAGAAAACAGACCACTGCATGAATTCATCTAGGGTAGCGTGGCTGAGGGGTCTAAGGCGCTGGATTTAGGCTCCAGTCTCTTCGGGGGCGTGGGTTCGAATCCCACCGCTGCCAGATGTGGTTTTAAACACAGCCAAACTGCTTGAGTGTGTGCGCGTTAGCAGTGAACGCTGGAAGTGAGAGAGTAAATTTAAGTCGTCAGTATAATGTGTTCTTTGAAACTCACGGCAGACTCGTTGGTGTGACAGCAACACATCCCCAAGCTCGAATCTGCTCAGGAGCAAGTGTCTTTCCCACGATTAGATTGCAGCATCTTAAAGTCTGCACTGGAAGTCTCTCTCTGCCATTGCTCCTTTTAGCAAGAGCACCCTATTGAAACAGGAACAGTAAAGATTCACAATTAGAGTAGTAATACTCTATAACTGGATTTGAATATAATAACAACAACAATGTGGGGTCTGCTGTGATGGAATCAGTAACTTTCACTCTTTTGTGAAATAACAGTTACCTTGTAATCAGGTGCTTAAATGCATCGCAGCTGGCTGCCGTAAGGAGAAGACTTCAAATGCCTTGAGGTGTGCTCAAATAGAGACAGAACTGTGGTTAACAGGAAGGTGGGAGTGCTTCCTAAGCTGGTATTAGGGAGGTCTCTTTCTTTGTGGAGGAGCTCCAGCTAGGCATGGCTAAATTGAACTGATTTCCCAGAGCTGTTGCGCTACTTGAAACAAGTTGGTGTCGAAACTGCTCAGGGAAAGCAGCTTTGTAAGTTAGCGTGGCCGAGCGGTCTAAGGCGCTGGATTAAGGCTCCAGTCTTTTAGGGGGCGTGGGTTCGAATCCCATCGCTGCCAGGCAGTCCTTTTAGGATGCTTGAGAATGACCTCTCTGCTTGAGCAAAAAGACTTGCGGAGAGATACTGCATGCTTCCGCTCACATCCAAATGTAGACTCCTTGGACAAAGTTGAAGGGCTTCACTAGGAAGCTCTGCGTCCTCTCTGCTGTTCTGCTTCCGTAAAATTGGGCAGAAAACGGACCACTGCATGAATTCATCTAAGGTAGCGTGGCTGAGGGGTCTAAGGCGCTGGATTTAGACTCCAGTCTCTTCGGGGGCGTGGGTTTGAATCCCACCGCTGCCAGATGTGGTTTTAAAGGGCCATGAAACCCCCTCTTTTCAGCAGGGTGTTTTCACACCTCTACTTTGGAAAAAGTCAGAAAAGTGGGCGTGTCTAGCTCTGTTTAGGGGGGGAGTGTCAGAGGAAGAAACTTGGCTTGGTATGGGAGTATCTATTTGGGCGCGCTGAATTTCAGAGTCAAAACACACACCCACAGCGGACAATGTGACTGTGTTTACATGGACATCTGTAGTCGAATTATTTGCCAAATTATTAAATGGTGGACTTTAACTGCAGTTTGGCTCTTTCATTCAGGGAATTCATTCATGTCCCTTGCGACAAACGAGATATTTGATTCGAGGAACTGCTCTAAGCGTGTATTTGTCATGCAATGTTTGATACCGCACGGCGAATGAGAGAAAAAAAAAACTCAGCATTTCCCGGAAACTTGGATGCACACGGCAGGTAGCATCAGAAAGCCGCGTGTGTTATTCCGGTCACACAATCCAACACAAGTTTATAGTTTGGTTGTAACTGTTAGTGCAAACTTGTTTACACTCGGTGCAATAGTTTGTTTGATACGAATAAAATACGAACTGAATAAACAAAGAGCACTGGTCGCTCACTTACCAAATCTGTAGAGACAGGACAATCACCAGCAACAAGAGCCGCGTCTTTATTTAGAGGAGACTAACGTTACAAGCGAATCCGGTGCCCGCAAATCCGGCTGTGTCCGCATACGCTGTTAGCGGATACGCTTCGTGGAGGGGGAACTGGAATTCCAGAAGGGAACAGAATCGACTGCTACACCGGATCTCAGCGTTAGCAGATCAGAACAGCTCTCAGGTAAACAATAATCCTCCTTAGACACGTAAGTTATTGTTGTCGCGCGTCGCGTACACTTAATCCACACGAGTCTGCGCTCTCACAGAGAGAAAATAAAAACGAAACTTAACTGCAGCAAACTATAAAAGCAACACTTCACGCTTGTTTTGCCAACACAACGTGGCGTCTTTGTCGTCTACACTCTGACAGTAATGAATATTAATGAAGTTGCACAATAGAGCGCGCTGATTGGTTTGAACCAAGCCTTACTCATGCATTAATGCATCACACTGTAAGACGTAATAAGACTCACTCTGGCACAGACGCCCAGTCTGCACGCTGGAATACAGGCTATTATGTCATGACCGTGACGCAGCTTAAAAAATTCGTTTCAAACCGGAAGTACGAATTTGCTTGAAATAACGCAAAAACAACCAATTTACACTTTTTAGTGAAATATAAGTGTCCTAATAGTGTTTTTAGCAGTGTGGGACACATATACGACTGTCAACAGCTCAAAAAATGTGTTTTGGTGTTTCGTGACCCTTTAAACATGGCCAAACTGCTTGAGTGTGTGCACGTTCGCAGTGAACGCTGGAAGTGAGAGAGTAAATTTAAGTCGTCAACTAGTCAGTATAATGTGTTCTTTGAAACTCACGGCAGACTAGTTGGTGTGACAGCAACACATCCCCAAGATCGAATCTGCTCAGGAGCAAGTGTCTTTCCCACGATTAGATTGCAGCATCTTAAAGTCTGCACTGGAAGTCTCTTTCTGCCATTGCTCCTTTTAGCAAGAGCACCCTATTGAAACAGGAACAGTAAAGATTCACAATTAGAGTAGTAATACTCTATAACTGGATTTGAATATATTAACAACAACAACTTGGGGTCTGCTGTGATGGAATCAGTAACTTTCACTCTTTTGTGAAATAACAGTTACCTTGTAATCAGGTGCTTAAATGCATCGCAGCTGGCTGCCGTAAGGAGAAGACTTCAAATGCCTTGAGGTGTGCTCAAATAGAGACAGAACTGTGGTTGACAGGAAGGTGGGAGTGCGTCCTAAGCTGGTATTAAGGAGCTGTCTTTCTTTGTGGAGGAGCTCCAGCTAGGCATGGCTAAATTGAACTGATTTCCCAGAGCTGTTGCGCTACTTGAAACAAGTTGGTGCAAAAACTGCTCAGCGAAAGCAGCTTTGTAAGGTAGTGTGGCCGAGCGGTCTAAGGCGCTGGATTAAGGCTACAGTCACAACAAGAAATAACGACTGATGAAAAACCCACACTCACTAAAAAGACTTTATCACGTGGAAGATCTCGGAAATCCAAGTCTAGGTGTAATTACAGCTGTAAACAGAGTAAAAAGAGTTTCTGTCAAAAGCCAAACCTTGATGTTCACACTAGAAAGAAACCTTACACCTGCAAACAGTGTGGAAAAAGCTTCTATAATACAGGAAACTTAACAGTGCACATGAGAATTCACACTGGAGAGAGGCCGTACACATGCCAACAGTGTGGAAAAAGCTTCTATTCTACAGGAAACTTGGCAGTGCACAGAAGAATTCACACTGGGGAGAGGCTCTACTCTTGCCCTCAGTGTGGAAAGAGTTGTAAGCAAAATGGCAATCTTGAAACCCACATGAGAACACACACTGGAGAGAGAAGCTTTATTTGCACACAGTGTAGGAAAGGTTTTTCTCAAAAACAAAACCTTACCATCCACATGAGGATTCACACTGGAGAGAAACCTTACACATGCACAGAGTGTGGTAAAAGTTTCCCACATACAGGCTCACTCAAACACCACATGATAAGTCACACCGGACAGAAGCCGTTTGCATGTGTTCAGTGTGGAAAGAGCTTCACAACCAAAGCTAGCCTCATGAACCACATGAATGGTCACACTGGAACCACATGTGATCATTGTGGAAAGAGTCTCGCATGCAAAGACTCCATTAAGCAACACATGAAGACTCACTTAGGAGAGCGTTTTCGATGCAGTGAGTGTGGAAAGGTCTTTAAACATAAAAGAAGCCTCATCAATCACATGAAGCTTCACAATGGAGAGAAAATATGAGGCCTTGTCCAGCGGAGCTTAAGGCTTTCCCGGGATAGCATCTCGGGACAAGTGTAAACTCTTGAATACATCTCAAGTTACTGGAATGAAACCCTTTGAACCTGAAGATTTAAACTCAATAACTGAAGAGGGGTGAAGATGTACCAGATTGTGAGAGTTTCTACAGGGCTGCAATGAAGCAAAATAACTCTATATGTGTTTCAAGTTATTATGAACTGAGAACCAAATTTGTGCACATTGCACACTGCAATCAAATGGTCGGCACTGAAAAGAGAATTAGAAAGATTAGGGAGGAGAAAATGTTTGGGGAGATTCAGAGAAAACTGTCCTACACTCTTAGATTGTGTTTTTGATCGTTCACATTGTTTGATTTTTACTCCCTTGAACAAACAGATTTGCCTCCAATTTTGGGCTTTTGTCTGCAGTGTCACAAAACTTGTTGGTGAATCGGCCGGTGTAAACTTGCAGTGACAGTGAGAGACTGATGCAGACTCCATAAAGCCCTGTTCAGACTACACAATGCCATTTGCCAGTTACCACAGATCAGATTTGTGTCAGATTATGAGATTTTGACTTGATTAAATCTTGATGAGTTGTGGGTAACAAATGAAGACTTTGGTTTCAAAACACTACACATTTATTTTGATGGACTGATTTTAGAAAATAAAAAAGTTTTCCTCATGAAGACAATTAAACTTTCTGTAAACAACTGGTTACCTTTGAAGAGATGTTCATGTGAAAACTCCCACATTACTACAAATAAATCTGTGTATGGGAAGCCCAGTGTTGCTATTGTGAATGAGAATATGAGTGATTTGTTAGCTTACATGCTAATTCCAGTACTCAACAGATTACTGAAGCACTTCAGCTATCTGTTTATTCAAATTCTATATATATATATATATATATATATATATATATATATATATATATATATATATATATATATATATATATATATATATATAATTTGAATGAACTGATAGCTGAAGTGCTTCAGTAATCTGATACTGGGTTTCCCACCTAGCATTGCTGTTAGTAATAGTAGTCACACACACACATGTATATATATATATATATATATATATATATATATATATATATATATATATATATATATATATATATATATATATACACACACACACATATGTGTGTGTGTGACTACTATTACTAACAGCAATGTTAGGTGGGCAAAATAAAACTGAAAAAGGATAGTTTTTTTTAAAACTAGTATGGGTCTATAAATCTCATTGTCACCCTTTAAAAGGTTTAAAAACCAACATTTATAAATTTATATATTTATGAATGAAGAATTTTTTGCAAAGCATAAATGGTTATTAACTACTTAATGCTGTGTACAATTTTCTTTAGTCACATTAAATTTAACTCGTTTATTGCAAAAAGGGTTTACATGAATATTGACATGAGACATGAATATATGCAATTCAAGAGTTTCCACTTAGATATGCTTGGCACTTATAGCAGGTTTGGCATGCTGTCCCGGGAGAGAACCCTGAGCTCGGAGATATTTGAGCCCAGGGCTCCCGCCCGGTCTAGAAGCATATCAGGAGAACCGAGATCAGGTAGGTCTCGATCGCTCCCCCTTTAGAAGGAGAGAAAAAGGAGGAGATGGGGTGGAAGGGGGGATTCTTCCAAAATGAAGATAGTGCAATGGGGAGAAAGTGATCCATTTATACTAAGCTAGGATCATTCTAATTGGATTATTACTGATTACGGATGAGTGGCCAGCGGTGCACAATCATATCACGTGCTCCTCTCGAAATTAGTTTATTAAACTTCACTTATAAAAAACATGCTCAGTGTTTTCAATATGAATTCTTTTGATGGATACACATCATCAATCATTTAAACTAAAGTTCTTTAATTTTGGGGAGAATTGAAAAAGAAATGTAACTTGTCTTATTTTTCTAATTCCTGTGAATTAAAATCTTTAAAAATAAACGAGGTCTGAGCTGATTATGATGAAGCCTTTGAATAAGAATATTCATTTAAAACTTATTATTACATTTTGGATCTCTAAAAATAAAGATGGAAGAGAGAACATTACAGAATAGTGTGAAAGAAAACCTCTGATCAATACTGTGATGTTTTTAGGGATAATATTAATTATTGTTTTAAACTCTTTAGGGTGACAAGCAAAACCCTGTTTAAAGAATGGGTTGAATAATTTTAATTAACAAAAAGATTGTCATTTCAAGTTAAAAAATCAAATGTGATTATAATCTATTTTAACAAGTTTCCATTTAATTTTGATGAGATGACCAGCACCAAAGCCACTCCTTCCCCCTTCTCCATCAATAGAATATCCACCTGTTACCTCAGATGCAACTGAGCTTTTACTATAGCTCCGACTTTGATTTTGGCCACAACCAGCATCAGCAGTACCACCAGCTCCACTGGAAACATGTACAGAGATGCTGAAGCACTGGGAGCCACTGGACAATATACCACATGTCCCCTCAAACTACTTAATACAGTGATCTTTTTTTTAGCTCTGCACAGTTGCCAGACATTCAGAATCGCTCCCCAGTAAACATCAGAAACAGGTGGGTTCAACAAAGGTTGTACAACAAATAGTTGTAAATATTATAATATACAGCCCCTTTAAAAGTTTGGAATATTTTATAATGAGCTTATTGTGCTCACTAAAACGTTATTGGATTTTTAAATCACTGTTCTTTTATTAAATGTTCTTTAAAATATAATTTATTCACGTTTAAGCCTGAATTGTACGCATGATTAGTCTTCAGTGTCATGATTATGGAGGCCCAAGAGTACGGTGGCCGGGAAGTGCAAAACAACATAAAGTTTGAAACACTTTTACAAAGCTCGAGACAAATTTACATTTTGAAAAACATGTTTACCTATCATCAGACACAATTACATAGGGAAAACAATTTTACCAAGGACGAAACAAATTTACATTTTAGAAAACAAATTAACAAGGCGCAAAACACTTTTACAAATCCCGAAACAAATTTACAATTACAGATTCCCTACGGAGAGGGAATGTACCACACCCCGGAAGTGACGTAGAATGTACCACACACCGGTAGTGACGCGGGGTAAAGTTGTTGTTGTTGCTGGTGAGCACGGTAAATTCGCGCTGTGGAGTACATGGCGTAAACAAAGTTTATGGTGACCGAACATGGACAGCGGTCGAGGGTTGTTTTGCCCGTTTTGTGGCAAACACATGAGCAGCTTAACACGGTTTTGCTTTGCAAGTGGTCGGTGTTTAGAGTTTATAAAGGACGCGGAACAGACGGAAACACCAGACATGCTGCATCAATGTGTTCAATATTTTTATGAGATCCACTCGTACGCTGTAATCGTGAACATGATGTCAAGTCTACATGGTGTAAACCTCTGCTTGAGGACTCTGAACAGTAAACTGATGGAAGCCTGTGTTATGGTTTAACTGGTGTCCGTGTTAACTGAGGCCCCCTTTCAGATGTGCAAACTATCCACGTTTGCAGATTGACAGATTCGTCACTTTTTCACAGCAACATGCCATACCAAATAAAGATTCTTATTACTTGGTGTCAGTGTAAACATTGTTGATTCAATATTTGTGTGGCAGAACAGCATAAACCAAAATTAATCTAAAGAAATAAATATAAATGACATGTCATCAACGGGATTCAAACCCAAGTCACAAGGTTCTACATGAGTATCAACCGATTTATCCAACCGAGCTACTCCACTGTACGAGTTAAACTTGGTTTTGTTATCTTATCAGTCAACAAGTGTTTCCATGTACTTGCATTTACATGTTTCTATGCACTCTTACGCTGATATTTTCTCAGAATAGCCCTAATATGTTTTATCACAGTTAGTCAAACCATGATTTTTATAGTTGTAGACTTGTGGTAACTTGTCTACAAAGTCACACACGAGCTGGATATTATTGATATTTTACAGTGTGTGTGTTACATTCCGGTTCACTACCAGTGTGTGGTACATTCTATGTCACTTCCGGGGTGTGGTACATTCCCTTTCCGTAGGGAATCTAATTGTAAATATGTTTTGGGATTTGTAAAAGTGTTTTGCGTCTTGTTAATTTGTTTTCTAAAATGTACATTTGTTTCGTTCTTTGTAAAATTGTTTTCCCTGTGTAATTGTGTCTGATGATAAGTAAAAGTGTTTTTCAAAATCTAATTTTGTCTCGAGCTTTGTAAAAGTGTTTCAAACTTTATAATGTTGTTTTTGCACTTCCCGGCCACCGTACAAGAGTGCTAGTTAGAAAATCCAAGACTCAAATGATCAATTTAATTATTGAAGTACAAAAATGTCTTCATTTTCTTGTCGGCTTAGTCCCTTTATTAATCTGGGGTTGCCACAGCGGAATGAACCGCTTTTTACGCAGCGGATGCCCTTCCAGCTGCAACCAGTCTCTGGTAAACACCCACACACACATTTACACACACACACTCATACACTATGGACAATTTAGCCTATCCAATTCACCTGTACCGCATGTCTTTAGACTGTGGGGGAAACCGGAGCACCCGGAGGAAACCCACATGAATGCAGGGAGAACATGCAAACTCCACACAGAAACGCCAACTGAACCGAGGCTCGAACCAGCGACCTTCTTGCTGTGAGGGGACAGCACTACCTACTGCGCCACCCAGCATAAAAATGTACATAAATAAATCACAATTTAAATGTTTTTAAATGTCATTTAATTATCAATAAAACAATGCATTACAAATACATTTTAAATATATAAATAGACACTTTTATTACTGTATTATTATTTAATCCATGTTTTAAAGGCTGATTAATCAAACAGTAAAAAATTGTATTAATAAATCACAAAACACATTTTAAACAGCTTTTTAAATAAGCATTTGGCTAATGCTTTTCTCCCTATTTGCTGTTTGGTTTTCTTTTTCTTTTGCCACATGCTCTTCTCAAATTAAAAATGAATCAGGTTAAAAATGGCTCTGCTGTAATGAGCTATTGTTTTCCTCTCTTAGGAAAAAAAGACAGTTAACAGTTTTATCTAGATTAAATGACCTTGGTGATAAAGATTTTCTTGGAGATATAGAACAAAATGAACTTCGTATTTTGCCATCAGAGTTAGATTACTATTAAACAGAAAAAGCTAAAGGACCTTTACAATCTAGAGTGAAATGGATAGAGGAGGGGGAGAAAAAATCTTCATATATATATATATTTTTTTATTTAGTAAAGCATAGACAATCTTCTAAAACTATTAATAAACTTAGCATAAATAACAATGTAAGTGAAGAGAAAACTTTGATTGATGATCACATCTATTCATATTATTATATGAATCAAAATTTAATGAGAGTGATTGTGACTTTTTCTTTTCCTTTTCAAAAGATAAAGTTTCTATTATTGATGACAGCTTTTGTGAAATGATGGAATCTGACATTGTTATCTCTGAACTTGATGTTGCTATTTCTCAAATGTTCAATGGAAAATCCCCAGGAACAGACGAAATCACAGTTGAGATTTATAAACATTTTTGGCCAGAGATGGGATTTTTAGTTTTTGAAGCACTTAAGGAATGTATAGAGAAAGAGAACTATCGACTTCTATGAAGCAGGGTTTAATCATTTAGTTCCAAAGCCAAGCAAAGACCAATTATTTTTAGACAATTGGAGACCCATAACTCTTTTGTCCAATGATTTTAAATTGCTCTCTCATGTATTTGCCAATAGACTCAAAAAAGGTAGAGGCGAGATAATAAATGAAACACAATCAGCTTTCATTAAAGTGAGAAGTATTCACAATCATATCAGACTGATACTTGATATGCTCAATTATAGGTACAGATGTTACTACTTCAATGTGTTCCTTGTACCGCCATTCATGCCGCGGCGACGGCGGTGCTTGATGCGCCAGCAGCATTTGACCGCTGGGTGGCACTTTAACCACAGATATTCAGCTTTGCCTTTTCACAATGCTAAACAGACTGTTCTGTAGGCGTAGCTTACTGTATGTGATGTGATGTGTTCAATTAAAATATAATTTTAATTTAGTTTTTCTGGTAATAGACATGCTCTTACACTATACTATGCTGTAGAAAAGATACATGGTGAGAAGTCAAAAAGCTAATATAAGAATTAAGTTATTAGCCTTCAGTGCCCGATTAAATTGCGTTGGGGTGAAAATAATGTTTTGATTTCTTTGACTATCATGGCAATGTTATAATCTCAAATCTTAAACGTGCGCATATGAAAAACAGCAAAATAATATAGATTATCCTGCCGATAGAGCACATCACCTCACAGTTGTGAACTTGCGATCACCTCAACTTACATTTAATTTTTTTTTTACCTGGTTTATTGTAAACTTATTAAGTGCAAAGAGGATTCGTTTTGGAAAATAGAATTGAAGAAATGAAAGACAACTAAAATGAAAGCACAAACATTCAGTACAAATAATTAGTCTTAAATAAATAAATAAATAAATAAATAAAGCAGTCTTTTAGTCTAAATATAGAGAGATGTAGTGTTTGCTATTTTGATAGAACTAAGACTAGACATGTTCATTTATATTTTTAATTTACGTTTTTATTTACATTTTCGTTGTTGATTATATTTACGATCTCATTTTATGTTTCAATTATAGTACATAATAATAAACGAATAATGAAAATAAATGAATAATGAAAATATTACATAAATTAAGTCTGGCAGGTTTATTTTTAATAATTTAGTTTCAGTTCCGTTTTTTTGTTTCAAAACGTCAATGTTCTGCTTTAAAGTATAACTGTTGTTTTGTTTTGTTTTTTTACTTAATGGCTCAGTATGTTTTGTATTTTATTTTCATATTCAGTCACCTTGCATATGCGTGTGAAATATAATGCCGCATAACCGCGGAAAAAGAAGAAAAGGCTGTCAGTTAAAGCTAATTAATCAAAATAAGCTATATTAAAATACAGCATTTATGTTAATACAGGCAGAGTGTGAACAAACGGCTAAGATATGTGCTTGCCTTGTCCCGCAAGTTTATTTTTAATAATTTAGTTTCAGTACTATTAATTTTTTTCTCAAAACGTCAATAGCACCTTCAATAATCTAAACATTAAAGATGGACCACAAGATGTGTTGAGTGGCTATATGTGAAGAACAATGGCAAAGCTAAGTGTGATTATTGTAATAAACTAATAAGTTATAAAGCAGAGTCCCGACCAACAGGACTGACTAAGCATATGCGGTTGGCTCATTCTTCACGAATATAGAATTAAAATTATGGCGCGTTAGGTTCATTGTGCATCCTGCAGGTGCAACCAACAAGGGTTGTGCATTTGAGTTTAACTTTTTGAGCGTTATAAGCAGCTCGTTGTTAGTTTTTATTTAAATATATCGAGCCGAAACTAAGCAGCGCATTCTCTCCGCCTCCTCGTTTATAACCAGCGGGACACGCCACTGAAGCAGTGGAGGACACTCCGTCGTTCATAATCTTAGCTGATGTGTCGGAGTCGAAAGAATATATCAAAGAGGAATGTTCTTTTGACAGTCCCGATATGTTCAATCTTTTTTTCCCTGTCATTTCTCTTCAGCAAATTATATTTTTAAAGCTGCTTGATTCTTTTAAAACCGAAAGCAGAGCCCGTCAATTGGTGTTTTTTCATAAGATACTCCTCTATCAAGGTTTTATTTTATGAGTATTCTTTAATGTGCTTTTTAATAGTTTTATTTTATTCAAAGCAGCACCTAAAAGCGAATTTATCCTCAAAACGTGGCATGAGAGCGATGCATGTCATGTGTCGCATATTGCCTTTTTTTCTGATCTTTTTGCATAAAGGTTTTAATCAAAAGACAGGTAATTTAATTACTTTCGATGTGCTAAAATATTTGTTAAATAAATGTTATTTCAAAAAAAGCATATGCAATGTGCTCTGACAGGTAAAATCCGATTCTTTCTCTCTTTCAAGTTCAAAGCAAATTTGAATGCCAAAGGATTTTAGATATGCATATACAAGACTATGTAGTATATTAACATCAACAAATTAATAAAATAAGTAGCAAATGAGAAATAAATGACAGACAAGTTGAACAGACATTATCTCTAATTATCAGAATTGCAAGATTAAAACAGCTGAATATAGGCCTAAATAATCTAGAAAGCAACTACTGCGCGCTGATATTTCTTCTTCTTTTTTTCGGAATAACGAACAATTTCAACCGCGGGGAGATACCGACAGCTTGATTTGCAGTATTTTCTAACATGTTAGAAGCGGGCAGCGGACATCAGCTAGCCGTAAAGACGGGCCCGCACAAAAAAAAAACATGGCTGCCGGTGGAGAAGCGGCTGTGCCCTCAGCAGCTGATTGAGACGGAGCTGCATATCCCGAGTGCACTAAATACTCCGAGATCCGGGAGAAATTCTACCCGATAATCCAACACATACAAAACAACTTTGAGTCCCTGTCGAACAGAACCCATCTTACTGGGGGAGTGTGTGTGCTGCTGTGTGTTCACCCAACAATACCCGCTCCTGTCTCCAACACATAAATACTGGAACTCTTTATGTGGACTTACTTTTGATAATAGGCTACTATTATTACCTTTATCCTGTTTAATGTTATCAAAAATCTATTTTTATTTTTATTATTATATTTTTATTTTTTATTCTATTTTTATTTTTATTAATCATTTTTTTATTAGCCTATATGTTATTTTCATATTTGTTTGCACTACTGCCCTTTTTGCACTGTCTTGTTTGTGAGACGCGCACTGCTTTGGCAAAACGAATGTACAGTTACTTGTCATGCCAATAAAGCACCTCAAATGTGAAAATAGCCTAGGCAACAAATAACAAATAGTAGTGTAAATAACAAAAAATGCCCTTTTCATTTTCATACAATAGGCCTATGTGTGGGTTTTGACAATATGTGTTTAATTAAGCTATAAAGATCAGATGAAATGCATAGTGAAATATGAAATAAATGTCTCTTTTGCTGAAAATTTAATTAATCTATATATTTATTATTTTAAAAATCAACTCATTTTTGCCCAGAGAAAGAGGCGCGCGGCACTAGCGGACATGGGGTGCTTTTCCAAAAAAAGACGTACAGTAACTTGCAGCTGAACTATGCACAGTTTGGGGAAAAAAAGGATATAGTGATGCATGTCCCCCAAAACCCCTAGTTTCTCTGTCGCAGATCCATCATTTAAATCAGGTTAGTTATAAGTAAAACGCACATAATGATAAAGCACACCATCATCACGAGGGCAATTAAATAGACAACCTAAACATATTTTTAATTGTTTATTTATGTAATGTGAGTTTTTATAACTTTGTTCTTTAAATTATTTATAACTTAGGCTATTCTATCGAGATGACACCATAAAAGGCCTTCAATGCATTGATATAGGTAATAGGGATACAATGAAAAGCCGATTTTCACTATTGACCCTGTTTTTATTCATTGACGGCTTCCCAACGCCGCTTTTCTGTTGCGCGAAAAAAAGCTGCTGCAAATAAGCAAATTTATGACAAAACAATTTTAATAGTTTCATAGTAGTAGCTGGTGTGCTTCATCTGCGTGATTCTGATTTGACATTCTTCCGCTAAACTTGCACTGTGTTGATGTGTAAATGGACTATGTGTTGATGTGTTAATGGGCTATGATCTTTGCTATTGAGTTCTCTTTGCAACTTTCAATTTCGAGGTGGGGGAAGTGGGAAGAGGCAATTCAAATGTACCATCTCTAAAAAAAAGGCCGCTTACGCGGCATTTGTGTTTATTATTACCTTATTTTTATTTTATTATTATTAATTTATTCATTCATTCTTCATTCATTTTCTTTTCGGTTTAGTCCCTTTATTAGTCTGTGATCGCCACAGCGGAATGAACCGTCAACTTATCCAGCATATGTTTTACGCAGTGGATGGCAGGAGGGCCAGCTGGGGCTTCGGGACGGAGTGAAAGGAATTTGCCCCGAGTCTGGGAAAGATATCTTGATAAGCCTAAGCCACATTGAAATATAATTTAAAGAATTACATTATCGGATATAATAAAATCGCATTAAATAAATAAACCAATATAAAACAAGCAAAAGCAAGCTATAACAGTTTAGGTAGGCCTATACATAAATAAAACCGTTAAAGCCAAATCAAACTTTTATTTTACAAGATATTTTCTTTTAAAAGATTTTAGATATTTTCTAAAAACAATAAACACCAGAGAAGGTTTAGAATTTATAAAGTATTTGGATATGATGATAATAATCAAATCGTGCAAACAGCATTTTTGGGAACACGTTTCAGGTCTCTCCAGTGCATTTGGGCTGAATGTTTGACTGTGTCTAAATGAGGATGTTATAAAATACATTTTCTACCGAGTTATTAACGGATGCACGATGCCAACAGTCGGGGGACGTTCTGGGGGCTGGGTTTGCGTTACGCGCTGCGAGCTATAGGCCGACAGTGGAAATGCGACATGACTTCGGTCTCGATGCCCATTAACACCTGAAAGACAAGCTTTTGGTTATGAGACGGGGGAAGGGGTATGTCTCCACCCTCAAGTGTTTTCCACAAACATGGTTACACAAAATCCAAAACTCTCGAGGACGGATGGCGTAACCGTAGCAAAACCTATGCGTTTTAAAACCAAACCGCAAATGGGGCCTTATGAAAATGAATGTTTCTATGCACAGCAACTTCTGGACTGAACTATACTTGTTATTTAAAATATCTCTATTACGCTCTAGCATTCGCCAAAACGAATTTGTACATACAAACACCGAACATAGCCTAGCTGAATAGGGTGTTGCCTGCTGAGCCATGACAGCAGCAGACAATTCCGCACGACCATAAAGCCTTCACCCGACAGTTATTTTCTAATATTCACAACGCGAGCCACAACAATAGACATGCCATGCCCATCATCCTTACAGACAACTTCGCTTTAAACTGTATTAAGGTCCCATTTACACTGCACAGCAGTTTTATATAAAACGTTAATGATACATATAACAGGCTACATTTTGATGGTGAAATAACCTTTTAAACGATGGCTTTTTATTTCAGTATTCAAACATTAAATAACGAATGCATCAAGTGAAATAACGAATATGCAAAAACACATGTATATAAATATAAAGGACTATTATAATTAGCAAAATGCTGCTCTATAGACAAATACTGCTTGACATTTTAGAAAATGTTTTGCGTATACCCAGTACCGAGAACAAACAAACAAAAGCACATGGCTTGTTAATCAATTTAATCAAGCTCTAGCCATGAATAAAATAATAGACTATTTTATTATTTTAATATTTTAGACGACGGGTTAGTAATTATATTATAAATGGTTATGTTCAGATCAATGAAATAATAACTTTAATAATTCTGCTTTGCATTTTTCTATGCATTACTAACATCACTAAACCATACATTTGTTTTATAAGTTAACCAAATATTTGCAGAGATTCAGCGGTTTTTTTTTTCTGACGCGTCAAATTCAAATACAAAACATACTGAGCCATTAAGTAAAAAAACAAAACAAAACAACAGTTATAGCTACTTTAAAGGAGAACATTGACGTTTTGAAAAAAAAAACTGAACTGAAACTAAAGTATTAAAAAAACAAACCTGCTAGACTTAATTTATGTCCTGCGGCAAAAATATTTTTATTATAATCTGCTTAAAATAGGTCAAATTATTTTATTTTTTTCTGCTTTTGATGAAGCTGCATTCAACTTAAGCTCAATGTCGGCAATGTCTTTAAATAAATAATATATCTAGGCCTATTTTCATTATTCATTAATTTTCATTATTCGTTTATTATTATCTATTATTGTTGAGACATAAAATGAGATAGTAAACTATAATCAACAACGAAAATGTAAGTAAAAACAGAAATAAAAACATAAATGAAAATGTCTTGTCTTAGTCCTGTCAAAATAGCAAACACTGAACATCTCTCTATATTTAGGTTAAAAGACTGCTTTATTTATTTATTTATTTATTTATTTATTTATTTATTTATTTAAAACTACTTATTTGTACTGAATGTTTATGCTTTCATTTTAGTTGCAAAAAGATCAGAAATTGATCTCGCACGCGCAGGGAAAAAAGGCAATTATGCCACACATGACTTGCATCGCTCTCATGCCAAGTTTTGAGGATAAATTCGCATTTAGATGCTGCTTGAAATAAAATAAAACTATCAAAAAGCACATTAAAAACTTTAATAAAAAAATTAAAACATTCATAAAGGAGTATCTTATGGAAAAACACTATGGGCCCTGCTTTCGGTTTTAAAAGAATCAAGCAGCTTTAAAAAATATCTAATTTGCTGAAGAGAAATGACACGGAAAAAAAAATAAAATAAAAAGATTAAACATATCGGGACTGTTAAAAGAAAATTCCTCTTTGATATATTCTTTCGACTCCGATACATCAGCTAAGATTATGAATGACGGAGTGTCTCTCCTGCTTCAGCAGCGTGTCCCGCTGGTTAAACGATGAGGCAGAGAGAATGCGCTGCTTAGTGAACCTAACGCGCCATTATTTTAATTCTATATTCGTGAAGAATGAGCCAACCGCATATGCTTAGTCCTGTTGGTCGGGACTCTGCTTTATAACTTAGTTTATTACAATAATCACACTTAGCTTTGCCATCGTTCTTCACATGTTGCCACTCGGCACATCTTGCGCTCCATCTTTAAACAAATGTTTACATTATTGAGGTGCTCTCCGGCGGCGAAGTTTCTGGCAGAGTAGCGAGTGAAAAAATGTGCTTGCAGAAATTGGAATCAAAATTTAAATTATATATAACAAGCATCGTATTCTTTCTAATCCTCGCCCAGTTTTAATACAAGTTGTTTTTATATTTGTGGCTGTGAAGTTTATTCCTATATATATATAGCCTACTTTATTTTTTTATACTTTAAGTGATCTGCTTGAGGTAGGTCACGTTTATCAATGGTAAGTTTTAGCCTAAGTTTACATCAATAACATAATGTGTATTGTCCTTTACCATACAAAAAAAAAACAAGAAAAAAAAACATTATTATACATAGTTGCCTGTAGCCTAAAGGCCGCAAATGCATTAAAAGGCAAGCGCATATCTTAGCCTTGAGTTTGTTCACACTCTGCCTGTATTAACATAAATGTTGTATTTTAATATAGCTTATTTTGATGAATTAGCTCTAACCTTCGACAGTTTTTTCTTCTTTTTCCGCGGTTATGCGGCATTATATTTCACACACATTTGCAAGGTGACTGAATATGAAGTTAAAATACAAAACATACTGAGCCATAAGTAAAAAAAAAACAAAAAAACAAAACAACAGTTATAGCTACTTTAAAGGAGAACATTGACGTTTTGAAAAAAAAATGAACAGAACTGAAACTAAATTATTAAAAATAAACCTGCAAGACTTAATTTATGTCCTGCGGCAAAAATAATTTTATTATACTTTTAGTGATCTGCTTAAGGTAGGTCAATTTATTTTTCTCAGTGTTTCACGTACTGTACGGCAATGTCTTTAAATAAATAATTTATTTAGGCCTATTTTCATTATTCATTTATTTTCATTATTCGTTTATTATTCGTTTATGTACAATTGTTGAGACATAAATAAGATAGTAAAATATAATCAACAACGAAAATGGAAATAAAAACAGAAATAAAACATAAATGAAAATGTCTTGTCTTAGTCCTATCAAAATAGCAAACACTGAACATCTTTCTATATTTAGGCTGCTTTATTTATTTATTTATTTATTTATTTATTTATTTAAGACTACTTATTTGTACTAAATGTTTGTGCTTTCATTTTAGTTGTCTTTTACTTCTTCAATTCTATTTTCCAAAACGAATCCTCTTTGCACTTAAAAAGTTTACAATAAAGCGTGTTAACAAATTTTAAATGATTAATGAAGGAATTATAATGCTTTGACTTATTGTTTAATATCATTTACAAGCACAGTAGCTGTATGGGCTATTTCTGTCCGTTCGCATCCCGTCCCTTTGCGCCCCCTGGCGGCTCATTCACAAACTGCGGTCATACACTAAAAACAGAGCGGCACCTATTTCAAACGGCGGCGGTACCAGCCGCGGCGTTAATAGCCACTTTGAACTCTCACCTACTGTATTTAATTCCTCAGACAAGTTTATTTCTATTTCTAGACTTTTTCAAGTCATTTGATACCCTTGAGCATCCTTTTTTGTCTTTAGACCAACTTTTGGGTTTGGTCCGAGCTTTTGTAGGGTAATTTTCATGTTCTATACTGATATATTCAGTAGTAAATCTCTGAATTCAGGATCATCTCCTGGAGTTTACATCAAAAGAGGAATCCATCAAGGATGTCCCATCTCACCTTTTCTTTTTAATATAGCTGTTGAACTTATGTCATTATATTAAAAAAATTCAGAGTACACTTTAGGTATTGATATACTTGGTAGGACTTTTAGTTTAAGTCAGTTTGCTGATGACACTCTATTAATTCTTAAAAATAGGGAGGTGCTTCCTTTAGCTCTTGTCAAAATCTCTGTTTCCTAAAGCTTCTGAATTCACCTTAAACCTAAGAAAATGTGGAATATTAACTATTCAGAATTGTGCTTTAAGAGAATTAGAGGGTATTCTAGTAAAAGAAGAAGTTAAATATTTGGGAGTTACCATCACCAAAAATTCTGTTAACCCTTAAAGACCTAGAGGTATTTTGTGGGCACCTAATGGGCCTATATTATTATTTTTTTTTAAAGCAGTTTTATTTTTATTTTAGCAGTCAGCCTCAAGTGTCATATATCATTTTGAACAGGAGAACCTGAAGTTTCAATCTGTATCATTTAATAGAGAATGTGCAAATTTTAATATTAAAATGGAAGGTATGAAAAAAATCCCTAAATCATTGGCTAGCTAGAGACCTTTCCATATAGGGTAAAATTCTTTTGACTGGGATTATCTAAAATTATATATTTAACTTTTCCTTTATATACTCCTCCTAAAATAGTTAAATCTATTAATTAAATATTATTTAAATTTATTTGTAAAAATAAAACACATTATTTACGTAAGAATTATATGATCAAAGAGTTTGAATATGGAGGTTTAAAAGCTATCGATTTTGAATGTCTTCTTTTAGAGTTAAATGATTGAAAGAGTGTTTAGCAAAGCCTTATTCAATATTGTATCATATCCCAAATAATTTGTTTAAAAAAATGGTGGCCTTGAATTTGTATTAAGATATGATTATGATTGTTCAAAACTTCCTTTGAAGCTGTCTACTTTTCATAAGCAAGCACTACTTTTTTGGAAAATGATATTTACCCATAATTTTCCCCTCATTAATCCACTCTTTGAAATAAAAGGGCTGTTATTATTAACAGGAAATCATTGTTTAGAGGTGACTGGTACAATAAAGGCATTATATTTATTAATGATTTGTTAGATGTAAATGGACTGCTATCTCATAACGAATTTTTAAATAAATATAGAGTTAAAATCATAGATAAAGGTTATACTGAAATTTGCGAGGCTATACCTATTGCTTTGTTTAGGTTAATTCAAAGTAATTGTTTTGATCTCCCATTTATACTTATAACTTTTCTTCCATTTTTAAAAATATCAAATGTTGATATTTTCGATGGTAAATGTAACATCAAGCTTATTTACAAACAATTTAAACGCTTATCATTGGTGATTTTAAGTGTCATCATCTAGGAGTTGTTAAACCCTTAGTAGAGGACAAAGCTTTTACCTTTTATCTTAAATATCCCGTAGCACCCAAGGTTAAGGAAACTCACTACAGAATTGTATTCAGGATATATCCTGTGAATTAGTTTATTCAAAAAAACTCTGATGTTGACAAGTGTAGCTTCTGCTTAAATCTTCCAGAAACACTCGATCACTTATTTTTTTCTTGTGAAATTACTTTTAAATTCTGGTTTGACATCCATCCTTGGCTTTCATTAAAGATGATTTCAGTCCCCCCTATTGTTTTAGAAGATATTTTATTTTACAAAGCTGATTTACATTGTTCTTTCTCTGATGTTGTGAACTTTATTTTAATGAGTGCTGACCCTCTTTCAGGTGTTTTCTTTCTGAGGTAGAGAAAGTGGTTCAAAGCTTCAAATACTTCAGAAATCAAAGTAAAATAACTGAAGCTCTCTGTACTTTATTTTTTAAAACACTTATTGTCATAATGTTTTGTTTTTCTTTTGATGTAGATCTTTTGTTGCAGTTGTAACAAATTAAATTTATTTTATATATTTTAATGTTAAATATGCCTTGCGATGTTGACTGTTCCCTGTTTTGTGATGTAAACTTTTTTGCAACAATAAAAAAAAAACACTTAAACTTAGTGGATTAAACAAGTTTTTCAAAATTGTTTTAAAATGTTTGGATTAAAAGTTTTGATCAACTTCAAATTTTAAATGTCGATGTATATGAGAGACAGCAGATATGTTGTGTAAAGTGGAAAACGAGGGAGAAATTGATCATGTCCTGACTGCAACAGTAAGTGGCCAAAAAAAAACTGAACAAAAAAGACTTTTATTTTGGTGTGGTGTGTGACGTCATTAGGCTGCGCCGCTTCCGCGCTGCAGTTCAACTGGAGGAAGGTTTGTTTCACAACTTTACACATATAAACCGATTGATTAAAGTTTCAGGTTTTTCTTCCAATATGACATACCTGCTGTTGACTTTTATTTTAATTCTTTATACAACGTAGTACTATTTTAATCTCAGTAATCGAGGGCTATTGTTTGAACAACAGAAATGTGTTTTAATGAAGGTTTTATTTATTTACTAGCATAATGTCATTCTAATATAAGTAAACAATATTCTATATATATATATATATATATATATATATATATATATATATATATATATATATATAAATGGAGAACTAGTTTTTATTAGGTCATTTGTTTGTGGCTATTGTTTCTTGTTTAGACTTACCTGATTTATTTTTGTCAATCACTCTCATATAAAGAAACTGTTGAAGCAAGTGTTGAAGAGAAGTTATTTTGTTTCTGTTCATTGTTTTGTTCATTTTAAACAGAATAAAGTGTCCAAACACAGAGAAAAACTCCTGCTGAAGCGACTGATCTCCACACTGTTATAAAGATGGCGTTTATTAAAGAGGAGAGTGAAGATGTGAAGATTGAAGAAACATTCACAGTCAAACAGGAAGATCTGCAGGAACAAACAGGTTGGTTTTCATTCTCGAAACCAACTCAGTCATTTGATCTTCATTCAGATATATTTTAATAATAAGAATACTAAATTAAATCCATCTTGCAGCCCTGAGTGTGCTGCCTAGTTCTCCTAAATGCACATAAGCACTTATTGAAAGACAGGAACGAGTTTCTTTTGTTACTTGTTCTCGTGTCTTTTGTCATTATTTTATGTATTATTAGTCTCCCATTTTCTCTACCTTCTTAAGGTTATTGCTTTTCTTGTTCTCCTACTGTTTGTAAGGTGTCCTTGAGCACTAAAAACGTCCTTGAGCACTAATGTAATTTTAAAATTATTATTGAACGAATCCTTATATTTGCGCGTCACTATACAAACTTATCAGGACTTTGATAAAATGAAAATGGAAAGGATTGGAAGGACATTTGCTGTGCTCTATCATTGATAGGGAAAAGGAAACTCTTTGCTAGATTGACTTTGTATCCAGAAACATTTCCAAATTCTGAAATTATTGTAAGAGCTTTTGGAATACATGTGTCTGGATTCGACAGAAAAAGAAGATCATCCGCATATTATTATTAATATAGTCAGTCGTCGACTGAGGTGGGCCGGTCTAAGGCTTGAAATTCCAGAGCTAAAAAGGAGTCCCACTCCGGCCCTGTTCCCTGTCTGCTTTACACATTTTAGAAAAACATTTTGTTGTAATTATGAATATATACAAATAAAAATTCCATTTACAGCTTTCAAATCTGTCTTATTAATATGACCAAAATTACTTTTATGATCAATTATGTAAGAGAGTCTGAAAACTGGACTGACACGGTTTCAATTTACTATAACTTCTATGTTAAGTGGCTTTGACACAATTTACATTGTAAAAACACTAGATAAATAAAGATGACATGAATTGAATCTGCTTAAATGTGTACATGTTAATGGACTAAACAAAATATGATCTGATTTATTTTACATTTACCATGCATCAAAATTGCAGTGTGTGTAGCCAATGTTTCCAGTGTCTTTTTACTTTTCAGCTTTTGATGAGAGTTTTTAAGACTTTATGAAAACATGTTTTATTTATTTCAGACCCAATTGAAGAGAATGAGGGCAGTAAAGAGGAGGAACATCATGTCAAAATTGAGAAAAAAACTCATTTACAGACTGATGGTATTTTGAAAAGGGGAGACAAAAATTGTTTCACCTGCACTCAGTGTGGAAAGAGTTATGGAAGTAAAGGCTATCTTAAGATTCACATGAGGATCCACACTGGAGAGAAACTATTCACATGCCCTCAGTGTGGGAAGAGTTTTGGAAGAAAAAGGGAACTTAAGATTCACAGGAGGATCCACACTGGAGAGAAACCATACACATGTACTCAGTGTGGGAAGAGTTTTAGCCAATCATCAAACTTAAATCAACACATGAGGATCCACACTGGAGAGAAACCATTCACATGCACTCAGTGTGGAAAGAGTTTCAGCCGATCATCACACCTTAATGAACACATGATGATTCATACTGGAGAGAAACCATTCACATGCACTCAGTGTGGGAAGAGCTTTGGAAGAAATTTCGATCTTAAGATTCACATGATGATTCACACTGGAGAGAACCCATTCAGATGCACGCATTGTGGGAAGAGTTTTAGCCAATCATCATCCCTTAATCAACACAAGAAGATCCACACTAGAGAGAACCCATTCACATGCACTCAGTGTGGGAAGAGTTTCAACCGATCATCATCCCTTAATAATCACAAGACGATCCACACTAGAGGGAAACCCTTTACTTGCACCCAGTGTGGAAAAACCTTTAACTACTCATCACACCTTTATGAACACATGCGGATCCACACTGGAGAGAAACCATTTACATGCACTCAGTGTGGGAAGAATTTCAACCAATCATCAAACCTTAATCGACACATGAGGATCCACACTAGACAGAAACCATTCACATGCACTCAGTGTGGGAAGAGTTTCATCTGCTCATCATCCCTTAATCTACACATTATGAGCCACACTGGAGAGAAACTTGCACTTAAGCAGCGGTCACAATGGACTTTTTCCCCCATGGATTTCCATTCATACGCACGGGAATGTGTCAGACCGGAAACCAAGTTTGTGTGTTAAGTTTCGCAGTTCACTGCATTGCAAAGTTCAAGCTTGGTGAACTCTGACCTGCAAAATCGCATCACTTGACTGTGTGAGACCAATCAAAGATTAAAACATGACCTTTCTGGACAGAAATGTAAAATATGGACCAATAGCTCGCTTTTTATGTCTAATAATCTTGTTTAATCCCGCCGCTTTTCACAGCGCCAAACAACAGAATTTTGCATGCTCAAACTCAAACTAGTATGACCGCAGCTGGGGTGTGGGATGAGTTTCAGCAACTCCTCAGACCTTAATAAACACATGAAGACCCACACTAGAGATAAACCATTAAATGCACTCAGTGTGGGAAGAGTTTCAACCGATTAGCAAACCTTAATGAACACATAAAGATCCACACTGGTGTGAAAGAGTATATGTGCTTGAGTGTGAGAAGACTTTTATTTCAAAATTTTAACTGCACCCGACGTTTCACACTGGAGAGACCCTACAAGTGTTCACACTGTGACAAGAGGTTTAATCAGTAACACATCTGAAAACACAAAAGAGGATTCACACTGGAGAGAAACCGTACAGATCTGATGAGTGTCTACAGAATTGGACAAAAGTTGCACACATGATATGAATGCAGCAAAACATTTTCTCATGTGCACAGGATGTTTCATGTCTGAATAATGTTTGAAAAGGCTGAGTGACGATATATTGTTTTCCAACACTCCTACATTGCAGTAGGTGGGGTTGTAAATGTGTTGCGCTCCTCGCGTTTACCGTAAACACAATGATGGCGGCTGAGAGAAGAACAGTTTCATAAACATCTGACAAACAGCATCTCAGCAGCTTAAAATCTCTCTTTGCAAGTGATTGTACAGGTGCGGATACATCTGTACTCCACTCTCCAGTGTATTTATGTAGCTAGTGTTGTTTTGGATGATGTTCTCTGTCTGACTACCTGAATGAGTAGCATCACTGGAAAGACATAAATAAATAAAGATGCATTATGAATATTTTATGATTTAGGCAGAGTGACAGGTATTAAGTTTTACAATATTAATACACTTTGATGATCCCAAGACTCCAGATTAGAGTATGTGGTAAATCCTGATTGGATGCCTGCATTACTCATCTATGGGTATATAAAAGTTGTTGTGCTAGGCTGCTAGCTAATCCAGGACGCTGTGGCTACTCAGGAGTCCTCCTGTCAAGACCTGCCATCTCATTTAATCTTTAACCTTATGGTTTTGTTTTGCATTGCTTATATCATGTAGTAAAAGTGTTGTTGTGATTATATCCTAAGTTCTTTATCTTCATTATTATCCCTAGACATTTGTTGGTTGCTTTGATTCATGGTTTTATGAGTTACATTTTATAATAAATAATTTGCATTCAGGCTATTTTGTTGGCTCATCTCTCTTTTATGTTGCGACTCAAACAAGCAGATCATAACACTTTGTGAAATGTGTCCGGTTGTATTTAAGATCTTGTCCTTTCAGTCATGACCATAGGTGAGAGTAGGAACCTTGATTGAGCGGTAAATTGAAAAAAATTGCCTTTCATCTCAGCTCGTTTACCACAACAGACAATCACATCAACTGCAAAACTGCTGCTGCTGCACTGATCCATCTTTTAATCTCACATTCCATTCCTCATGAAAAAAACGCAGATACTTAAGCTACATTTGAGTTAAGGACTTTCCTTCAAATTGGAGATGGCCACCTTTGTCCAGTCGAGCACCATGGTCTCTGACTTAGAGGTGCTGTTTCTTTCCCTGCCATGTCACACTCAGCAGTAAACAGCAGTGGTGGGAGTAACAAATTACAACTACTCACGTTACTGTAATTAAGTACATTGTTGGGGTAATTGTACTTCCATGGGTATAATTTTAAGCCTGTAATTTTACTTGTACTTGAGTACAAATTAAGCTGAGTAATCTACTTTGTAACTTTTAAAATCACAATTCGTTACAGAGTACTGTAAATAAATTATTATTTCAACCCCACACTGACCAGCATTTCTGTAGCCAATAAAAAAAGGTCATCTTAATGGACCAATGAAAAGCCTGGTATATTATTTGAACCGAAAAACAAGTTCAGGCTACTGCAGATTTACGTGAGCTGACCGTCATCATCATACAGTCACGAAGTTATCAATAGACATATGGAGATTTAAGACAGAAGAAATGAGGAAGAAAAAGCAGAGGATGAATGCCCATGGCCACACCCGGAGGAGCTGTTCACCTACAGGTACATAGGGAAGAAAGGGGACAGCTGTGCTGATGCAGTGTGAATAGCTATGTTATCATCTTAAATGCTAATTAAATGTATGCCCAAAACTAGAATATTGCATAAAAGACTATGCAAATAAAGCAGCGTTTCCGTCCAACAAGTCAAAGAGAACAAAATCGCCACCTTCTGATTAACTGGCGACAAACATCAAAAGTAAAAACAGAATATGCATCGGTGGGAGCAGCTACGGGACTATATTATCTTCATTTAATAAATGACTTGCAGTGAACGCGCGCTGGCGTTTGAAGGCGCGAGACATGGAGTGCAGACACTCTTGACAATTTTGGAGGTCATTAAAATACTAATATAACAATACTGAAATGGTTGAGGCAGTTTAGAATGACCAAAACAACACTTTAGATGTTTTACAATGTGCTTAGCCTGCTGTTTTGTACATTCACACACATTTTCGAAAAATATTCGCATTATAGCATTTCCATCAACCGTTTTTATGTGCATATCCAAAAAGCGCATACAATAAGTGAATGAAACCTGCCCTCTGCTGTGCCATCTGGCTTACACAGGGTTTCCGAGGGGTCTTAAAAGGTCTAAAATATAAACATCTAAAATTTAGGCCTTAAAAAGTCTTAAATTCGCTGTTCTAGGTCTTAAATATGCTTGCACAGGTCTTACTTTTCCGATGTCCATGTAATGCTACTCCTAATGCTCATTTAAATAATTTTTTGTTGTTGCTTGGTGTTACATCCCTTGGATGTATTTATTATTATTGTTGTTTGTTTATGTGTTTACTGCCCATTGGGAGTGGTTATGTTGTGTGTTTTCTCTTTTACTTTCACTGTGTCTCTCTGCCTGCTCACTAGGTAGAGCTGATTGGGCCCAGGTGGTGCTCATCATTGGAGCGTGCTGCAGTAATGCGCTGCTACAAAACAGTGCTCCAGACTCGTGAGTGTTGTGGTCATACGTTGTGGGTGTTGATCTGGTTGGTTGTAAAAAGGAGTTTAATGGGCGAGTGAGTTCAATTTTAGTTTTTGTGTGTTGAGAAGCTTGTTTGTTTTTGCCTAGTGGAATTTTACAGGCAGTGTGTCTGTTTTCTTAGTTGTTATTTAAATACATTTATTCTTTTGTGTGTGGTACGTAAAAGGTAATTGTATTATTTCTTTGTCTGACTTTTTGATATAAAAATTTAAGCTGTAGGGAGAGGGTGCCATTTTTATTTTTGTAATTGTTTGACTGTGTTTATTGATAGTAAGGGAGTTGAGGAAAGCCTGTGTTGTTTCTTCTTTTACCTGAAATTAGGTTATTTAGTACTCCTCCTGAGCTAGACCGGTTTTGTATGTTGTTTTGGTTAATCCTTCTCCTAAAAATTTATGCTTCATTTATTGTTTAAGAACCAAATAATAAAATAACTTAAGTTTACTCTTGTGGTTGTTTCACATTTCTGAGGCAGGATTGAAGTGTTCCCTCAATATTTGTTTATTTAATTTATACACAATTCATTAATTTGGTCTTCTTTTTTCTCAAATTCTAAATTTTTAATTTTCTTTGTTGTTTTCCTTCCCTAACCCTAGACCAAAAAGAGGAAGGGAAGTAACACTTGGTTTCGTGGTGATGTAGTTCTTTATTTCACTAGTCCTAATGTAATTTGCGGTATTAAAACTACAAATAAGACCAGCGTGCCATAGCTCAGTGTGCGCGGTATATGTGTCGTCATTGCCGTGTTTGCGGAGGTTCACTTTGGAAGCCTGCGACATGATTTTTGGGTGAAGAGTTCATGCGGCGCCGCGTTTGATTTGAGTTGAATAGGAGTCACTTTGAAGGGATTTTGTCTGAAACAGTGTAACTGTACAGACATCTTAACGATCCGACCATGCGTGATCACCATAGAGATAACCTGACCAATAATTCTTGGCTAGAAATAGTAACAGCCGTGGAAAGGAAGTGTTTTGTTAAAAAGTTTGGAAAAACCTGGGGGATAAGTTTGTTACAACAAAAAAGAGGCCATGGCAAAAGTGGAGACCCAGGTGGTTTTAATATTACAGAATGTTTTCCCACCATTTGTAGGTTTTACACTGATGTATATTTTTGAAGTTAAAGCAATGTAACAAAAATTAAGTAACAAATTAAGTCTTTGATAACTGGAAAAGAAAATATGAACCTGTCGGCTTACAGTATACTGATGCCCAATTTCTAGTCTTTATTAGTGATAATGGACAGGTTTGTTGGACCATTATTGCATTTTCAGCTCAAAGGTAGAGGACAAAAACTAGCCAGACAATAATTTGTCAATTGTTGATTGGGCAAAATAATTAAAAGTTTCTTTTGCTATTATTCTTGCCAGAATAAAAAATATAATTGTAGAGTAGGCGAGGCAGTGGCGCAGTAGGTAGTGCTGTCGCCTCACAGCAAGAAGGTCGCTGGGTCACTGGTTCAAACCTCGGCTTTTCCGCACTGACACATTAGTGAGGGTGTACCATTTTGCAACATTAAGTACTTCCCCACCCCATACAGTCAGGGACATGCTGTATGTCGCATCGGCAACCTTATAAGACCTGGTCATCATTTTTTGACTACTGCGGGTGTATGCATCTCAGGCTTCATTTAACTGCAGCACCTTGACTTTGATGTTCACCTAAAACAGAAAAACACAACATACTTTTGTGACACAAAAAATTTTTTTATAAAGCAACAACATAACCTTACACTAATTTCACATTTAAATCATACAATTAATATTACACTACTTACAAATGCAGCAATACGTATAATGAAAGTAGTGTTAGTATTAAAAATGTAATTATCAATAAAATCTATTTAAAATTGTAAAATTAAGCACTTGATTATAATTGCAGCAATACAAAATAAATAAATTACTATTCACACACACAAACTAAACTCTAAAATTTAGCACAGCACTGTTATCTACTACACTGTAAACCCAAATATGGGTTTACAGTAACGATGTAACTCGTTGCCTCAATTTTTAAGTTCATGAACTTAAAAAATTAAGTTTTCAAAACAAATATTTTGATTACATGCTACTTAGACCTTTTCATTAAAGTTAAATTAAAACTTGTTATGAAACCAATTTAAATATTTTAAGTTACAGTAACTTAAAATTTTGCTTAAAATTTCATGGCATTAAGTTAACATTACATAAAAAAATAAGTACACAAAGAACCATTTTAAGTTGAATCAACTCAATATTTAATATTGTCTTTGTCTTTTTGTTTTAAGTACCAGTAACTTGTATTATACAAGTAGAATAACATTTAAAAAACAATAATCAAAACTAAATTTGACACTGCAGAGCTAATTTAAAAGGATAAAACCTGAAAAGCAGATTTAAGACCACACCTCTGACAATAAAAATTCACGAACCTGCATGAACTTTTACAAAAACATGAACCATTTAAAACTAAATTACCTATATGGTTACAAAGTACTACCCAGCTGTACTTAACAACTCTTAAAAACAAGAGCTGCATTAATGACAAATAACATTAATAAATGCACATTGTGAAAAAAAAATGCAGAAACCTTTTAACCAGTATTTTCACAAAAACAAATTACATAAAACTCGAGGAATTGCCAGGCCTACATTCGCATCAAATCATTTTTGAGACTCTGTAACTTGGGTGACAGTTTACCCTTGTCAAGACAAAGTAAAATCTTTTGAATGATTTCAAAAGTGTTGGCCAGTCCTTTGTGATAGTTGAGGTGAAAGTGCATAGATCAGTCCAAACAATACCAGGAAGAATCTGGAGAGGCTGCTCAAAATCTTACTCTCGATGACAAGTTTTTCACAGGTTGAAAGAGAACTGAACTTATGTCATTTTCTTTGACGACTGCGAGGAGGGCCACTGCAACATCTGTAAGCTCTGGCTCATCAGAAAATCAGCTCATCAGTGTCCTGTAAGATAAAATAGATGTTAAAGCAAAAACAGAAGATTGGTCAAGTCAGCCTAGCAAACAGTAAACAAAAGTTGCAATAAATTGATACTATGCTAAAAAAAAAAAGAAAAGAAAACGCTTAGTTTTGCTTAAAGCAATTTAGTACTAAAATAATTTTACAGTGAGGTCAAAGAAAATAAATCGCACAAACTATTTGGTTGGAAAGACAGAATAAGAGAAATGTACTGTATGCATGTATGTATGGCGACGCGATGGCGAAGTAGGTAGCGCTGTGGCCTCACAGCAAGATGGTCGCTGGTTCGAGCCTCTCCTGGGTCAGTTGGTGTTTCTGTGTGGAGTTTGCATGTTCTCCCCGCATTCATCTGGGTTTCCTCCGGGTGCTCCGGTTTCCCCCACAGTCCAAGGACATGCGATACAGGTGAATTGGGTAGGCTAAATTGTCTATAGTGTATGAGTGTGTATGGATGTTTTCCAGTGATGGGTTGCAGCTGGAAGGGTATCCGCTGTGTAAAACATATGCTGTATTAGTTGGCGGTACATTCCGCTGAGGTGACCCCAGATTAATAAAGGGACTAAGCCAAAAAGAAAATGAATGAATGTATATATGCATGTATGTATAAGAACTGTTTGGTGTGGTAATGTAATGTTTTTTTAAATACTCACCATGCAGGTCCTTAAAAACCCAGTGATTTCCTCACGTAGATCACAGAGCATAAACAACAGTGACACACTTGATGTGCACATCATGGACTCCTATAACGATAAAAAGAAAACTGTATATAATTGAACTGTAAATGTTAAACATTATAATCAGATATACAAAACCAGACAAATACAAAAAAAGTGTTCAAAATGTTTTAGTGGTGTAGTGTTCAAAGTTCATTTGAATCATCAAATTTTTCAAACTTTTAATCTTTTAATAAAGTTTTAGCCTATAAAATGCACAACAATATTTTTACCTGTTCATCATGGATTCTTAGGATTTCATTTAAAGTATCTGATATCTTCCCGGTTCTGGCTGCCTTCTATCGGAACAAGGTCATTAGGCTAGGAAGGTGTTGGTCAAGCTCAGAGTAGAATGTGTTGGGCAGGTTCTGGTTTTCCGTTGGAACTCTGCATACACCTAAATCTTAAAACAATGACAGACAGGGAACACAGCCATATTCATTATGTGAACCTGGTTAATCTACTACCCCCTCAAACAAACAAGCCCCTGAATGTGGTATATGTTATCAAGAAAGCAATAACAGAAAAAAGTGTTACCCCATTACCTCAGATTCCATCTTAAGCCAACAACCTAAAAAAAAAAAGCGAGATTAATGCTAGATAGTGTATATTTATCCAGTAATGAAATATGTAAAGCCTTTAGGAGTTTTTAAATCATTAAATTAAATTGAAAAGTTATTTATGTTGATGTAACCCCAAACAAAAAGGGCACTACTATATAATAGACAGTTGTGGCTGTTAAATGTTAAGCCGGAATGTGATTGTTGTGGACTACATCACTGTTTTATCTCTAAACAGATGTCATCAGTCAAAACTAAAGTGCAACAGTTATATATTATTTTTCCATACTAGACTTAAAATATATTAAACTGTTTAGACACATTTCTACAATGACACTTGCTCTCCAAGTCCCCAGTTTGTATCAATGGCACACCAACACATTGTGGAAAGTATGTTTTCCAAGTTATATCGTTTTTAAAGGGCCATGACACCCCCCACTTTCGGTTAAAGTCTACTTCAGATTTTTTTCAAAAGATGCATGATAAATGGGCGTGGCCAGCAAGGGAAGAACGTAAGCGAACAACTGTTGTTGTCAGTTAGCTCACAAAATGAGACAAACCGTGAGGAGACGCTTGAGTTTATAGTTCACAAAGTTAAAATGCAAAGAAATGAACAGTGATTTAATGCCCTGCTACATTTGTTATTCATTATTTCATATACACATAACCACAATTTATATCATTATAAAGATAAGTGTGTTCATGTAAACACTATAAATGAGGACTTCTCCCTCAATCCCCGTATCCAGCAGACTCAGTGCAGCAGGTCTCCTGACCTGTCTATTTTAATCATTAGCCCTACTGGTAATCTGGAGGATTTAGGCGAACACAGCAGCACGGCGATGTGTCTGAATGTGAACGAACTCCTGATAAAAGACAGCGTCCGCCATTCTCTAATTCTCGTGCTGCTCTCCCGACAAAAATGCTTGCAGCACACACACAGCTTTGCTGTATGGTCGGCCCTGACAAGATCGCGGGGGAAAACATGCAACAAACCCCGTGGATCATGGAAACAAACGCATATGAGCCTTCATGAACGGCTAAAAACTGTCGGTCTGTGTCTCACAGCTCGGGCTTGACTCTGGCAGGTCTGATGAATAATTAAGCAGCCGGCTCTTCTCATAGGATAAGAAAACTCCGCTATGAATAATAATGAGAAACCGACGCGTCATCATTTCACTTGCAGTTCTGCGCTACGTCGCCGATTTTGATCCCGCCCCAAAAATCATTTTAAACCCGGTAGCTGAAATTAGCTGACAAAAGCTCAAAATTATCCAGTTTTCCCCACAATTAAAGCTGAAAGGTGCTAACATTGTCTTAACTGATGCTCAACACACACACATCTGTTAATATAAAAAAAAGTTCTCCAGGGTGTCCTGAACCTTTAACACAGCAGACAAAAGCTGTGTCTCATTTCAGAGGCTGCATCCGCCGAATGATGCATTCGAAGTGCGATGCGTGATCGTGGCGCGCCGAAGGCTGTTTCATTTTAAAAAAATTCAAACGCAGCCTCAAAAATGCGTCCTTCACTTCCCAGGTAACAAAGCATACAACCGGTGGATCCTTCGCGGCCTCGAACATCCCAAGATTCATTGCTCGCTGGTAACGGCAGGACGTTTTTAAAAGGAAAACTCTGGATTAAATGTATGAATTGGGTTTATTTGACTTTGATATCTAAACACGTTTAAAAATAGACTATGACGTCTTACTAAAGAGGCACTCACCTTTGAAGTCTACATCCTTCGGAGGGCGCAGCCTCTGAAATAAGACACAGCTAAAGCCTGACGGATTCAGTGTTGCCAGATAGAGCGGTTTCCCCGCACAATTACTTAGACGGTTTTAAATACTGTGCGGGTAAAAATGACATAGGTGGGTAAAGAAACTTTGGCCGTCTTTGCAACGACGTTCCCCTCAGCCCCAGATAACACCTCCCGGTCCTCAACTCGGAACAGCATATGATAGCCTCCAGATTTCTGGGCGGTTGAATTTCGGCGGGTTTTGAGGCTGGAATCAGTCAAGTTACATCTGGCAACACTAGATGCTTATTTTTAAATTGCGTGTCAGTTACTATCTAAGCGCCTAATGTCGTGCAAGCGGAAATATAGACTACGAATCGTTCAAAAATTATATAGAAGTTAGCTAATGTAATGTGTAACATATGCTTTGATGGGTGTTTGTATCAGGCCCATTTCATCGGTTATTCCTCGCGAGTCGCGAGACATCCATTACTTTTGAATATGAATATACGTAACAGGTGAATGCTATTTAAAGTTTTGTCTAACTTTTTACAAAATAAGACCATGTTTATAATGCATGTAACACTTACTGTGACACCAGAGGTCCTGATAACTGCCGAAAGCTTGAAGCTGAAATCCTCCTCACTCACTGCAGTATTTTGTGGCGCCAAAAGTGAAGCATTGTGCGTTCCCACAATGTTGCAAAAGTCTCACGCTGAACTTGGAGCACTTGAACCTCGTGAGCCAATAAAATGTCACAGAAACAACAGCGGCATATTTTACTGCCTGTAATAATAATAGATATATTATATCTAATAGAATATTCTATTTTGGGCTTACATTAAACCAGCTGTTCTGTTTATTTTAGCCTGTTTATATGTATATATTTTAATTAAAAAATGACAAAACAATTGCTTAACCACACACACACACACAAATGGTACTGATTTCATACGCAGATAGCGTGTTGAAACTACAAAAAAAGTCTTATTTTATATATATATATACCTTTGTGATTTTTATTTTGCAGCACATTGTCAACCTTTTGTTGTGTTTAATAGTGCTATATAAATACAATTGACATTGACATTAAAAAGTAAAGTTAAATTATACTCCTAAGTGGAACTTACTTAATGAGCAAGTTGTTCCAGTTAATCAAAAATAATAAGTTCAATTCACTCAAAACCTATAAAAAAGTTACACAAACTTAAACTTTTTAAGTTAGTAGAACTACTTTAGAAAATTGAGTTTTTACAACTCAATCAATTTAATTATTTTGAACATTTGGGTTTACAGTGTTGCATCTTGTTCCATCCCAATTTTATTTAAAATAGCATCAGTAAAAATCACTCTGTGTCTAATAAAATATTCTAAGTTTGCCAGTTTTGTTTGTATAAAAATACCTCTCATGTTTTCCCATATGTTGTTCTCATTTGTTATCTCGTATTTTTGCATCCAGTATTCATTTGCCACAGGTTTCTTAAAAACTGCATCCCTAAAAACACAATAAAAACTTTTCACAGTACATTCCTTAAAATCATTCAATTTCTCCCCTATTCTCACATACACTTCCATTCCATCAACGTCATCTTTTCTTTATTTTCAATTTTTTGAATCCATTCTTGAGGGATTGCAGTTTTAATTATTTCGTACTTATTTTTTATTTCTTGTCTGCTATATTCTTCCTTTGCTTCTTCCATGGCATCAATAATGCATTGTACTGGTAAAAAACCTTCTTTAAACTCATATAAAATATCCCTTACTTTTACTATTCCTGCCACCCACCATTTCTTTAAAAAAATCCCTCCCTTGATTTAAAATGCAGTTGTTTAAGAAAAGAGGCTGATTTAAAATGTTCTCTCTCCCTAGAGGTTTAAAATGCACATTGTTTAAAAATTTGCCCCAAGCTCTTAACAATTCTTTTTAAAAGTCCGGCACCCTCTCCGCCATCCAGTGTTTTGTTTTCATCCATAAAATACTGTCCCCCAAATTAAAATTACCACATTTATTTAAAAAATATCCCACAGTTCCTTTCCACGTTGTGTCAGTTTCTTTGTCAAAGTACTTTTTTATTATTTTGACCCTCAAACTATTTTTTCTTTGCTCTACGTCCATCAACCCTAGTCCTCCCTTATCCACTTCCCCTATTAAAGTAGCATGTGCTATTTTTGCCGGTTTCCCCTCCCATAAAAAATCGAAAAAACATTTTTTCAGCCTTTTTTCTGCCCACATCGGCATTGCAGACACATATAAAATATACCACAGCTTTGACACCATTAAAACATTTAACACTAAAACCTTCCCTTTTAATGTCAATGTCCTGTTTTTCCAGAATTTTAGTCTTTTCTCAATCCCTCCCAGCACTTCCTCCCACATTGTATCATCTGCTTTCTTTTCATCCTTCCCCATTAAAACTCCTAAAATCTTAATTTCTTTAGTTTCTTTAAAAGTGAACAGCTCTGCTAAATTCCCTACCTCTCCTAATCTCATGTATTCCGTTTTACTTTCATTTATTTTTGCTCCTGATCCTCGACAGTATTTTTGCACTATTTGCATTGCTTTCTTTACACTTTCGATATCTTTCATTAAAAGAGTTGTATCATCTGCATATTGGAATATTTTTGTTTCTTGTCCATCAAGCTTTCAGTTAACAGCCGAACACGCTAACCGATTGCGCCACAGAAACTTAGTGAAAGGTCACCTACAGTGGTCGAAACGCAGAACTCTGTCTCAAAGTCTGCTATACAAAGCATAATGTAAGTTTGCTGAGAGAGAGAGAGAAAAGTAACAGAAACACCCAACATGGGGCTCTAACCCACGACCCTGAGATTAAGAGTCTCATGCCCTACCGACTGAGCTAGCCGAGCTGACGAGAAGCCTTTTCAAGAGCTAGACACCATTTACAGTAATACCTTCCCTACCCGTGACAATCTTCTGATAAATCCTGATTTCATCTTGTAACGCTGGACAGAATGTGGCCCAGGATCTATGTCCAGTGCACGTGTTAGCAGTTGCAAGGCAGCAAAATGCCTAATTCGTACCTGGGTGGGCTTGAACCACCAACCTTTCAGTTAACAGCCGAACGCGCTAACCAATTGCACCACAGAGACTTAGTGAAAGGTCACCTACAGTGGTAGAAAGTCAGAACTTTGTCTCAAAAGGTCAGCTATATGAACCCTAATGATAGTTTGTTGAGAGAAAGAGAGGTAACAGAAACGCCCAATGTGGGGCTCTAACCCACGACACTGAGATTAAGAGTCTCATGCTCTATCGACTGAGCGAGCGGGGCTGACGAGAAGCACTTTTAGGAGCTAGAAACCGTTTACAGTAATACCTTCCCTACCCATGACAATGTTCTGCTAAATCCTGATTTCATCTTGTAACGCTGGACAGAATGTGGCCCAGGATCTATGTCCAGTGCACGTGTTAGCAGTTGCAAGGCAGCAAAATGCCTAATTCGCCCATGGCTGGACTTCAACCACCAAGCTTTCAGTTAACAGCCGAACACGCTAACCGATTGCGCCACAGAAACTTAGTGAAAGGTCACCTACAGTGGTCGAAACGCAGAACTCTGTCTCAAAGTCTGCTATACAAAGCATAATGTAAGTTTGCTGAGAGAGAGAGAGAAAAGTAACAGAAACACCCAACATGGGGCTCTAACCCACAACCCTGAGATTGAGAGTCTCATGCTCTACCGACTGAGCCAGCTAGGCTGATGAGAAGTACTTTCAAGAGCTAGACACTGTTTACAGTAATACCTTCCCTACCCGTGACAATCTTCTGCTAAATCCTGATTTCCTCTGGTAACGCTGGACAGAATGTGGCCCAGGATATATGCCCAGTGCACGGTTTAGCAGTTGCAAGGCAGCAAAATGCCTAGTTCGTCCCTTGGTGGGCTTCAACCACCAACCTTTCAGTTAACAGCCGAACGCGCTAACTGATTGCACCACAGAGACTTAGTGAAAGGTCACCTACAGTGGTAGAAAGTCAGAAGTTTGTCTCAAAAGGTCAGCCATATGAACCCTAATGTAAGTTTGCTGAGAGAGAGAGACAGAGAGGTAACAGAAACGCCCAACGTGGGGCTCTAACCCACAACCCTGAGATTAAGAGTCTCATGCCCTACCGACTGAGCTAGCCGAAGTGACGAGAAGCCTTTTCAAGAGCTAGACACCATTTACAGTAATACCTTCCCTACCCATGACAATCTTCTGCTAAATTCTGATTTCATCTTGTAACGCTGGACAGAATGTGGCCCAGGATCTATGTCCAGTGCACGTGTTAGCAGTTGGAAGGCAGCAAAATGCCTAATTCGTCCCTGGGTGGGCTTGAACCACCAACCTTTCAGTTAACAGCCGAACGCGCTAACCGATTGCACCACAGAGACTTAGTGAAAGGTCACCTACAGTGGTAGAAACGCGTAACTTTGTCTCAAAAGGTCTGCTATATGAACCCTTTTGTAAGTTTGCTGGGAGAGAGAGAGAAAAGAAACAGGAACGCCCAACGTGGGGCTCGAACCCACGACCCTGAGATTAAGAGTCTCATGCTCTACCGACTGAGCTAGCCGGGCTGATGAGAAGCTCTTTTAAGATCTAAACACTGTTTACAGTAATACCTTCCCTATCCGTGACAATGTTCTGCTAAATCCTGATTTCATCTTGTAACGCTGGACAGAATGTGGCCCAGGATCTATGTCCAGTGCACGTGTTAGCAGTTGCAAGGCAGCAAAATGCCTAATTCGTCCCTGGCTGGGATTTAACCACCAAGCTTTCAGTTAACAGCCGAACACGCTAACCGATTGCGCCACAGAAACTTAGTGAAAGGTCACCTACAGTGGTCGAAACGCAGAACTCTGTCTCAAAGTCTGCTATACAAAGCATAATGTAAGTTTGCTGAGAGAGAGAGAAAAGTAACAGAAACACCCAACATGGGGCTCTAACCCACGACCCTGAGATTAAGAGTCTCATGCCCTACCGACTGAGCTAGCCGAGCTGACGAGAAGCCTTTTCAAGAGCTAGACACCATTTACAGTAATACCTTCCCTACCCGTGACAATCTTCTGCTAAATCCTGATTTCATCTTGTAACGCTGGACAGAATGTGGCCCAGGATCTATGTCCAGTGCATGTGTTAGCAGTTGCAAGGCAGCAAAATGCCTAATTAGTCCCTGGCTGGACTTCAACCACCAAGCTTTCAGTTAACAGCCAAACGCGCTAACCAATTGCACCACAGAGACTTAGTGAAAGGTCACCTACAGTGGTAGAAAGTCAGAAGTTTGTCTCAAAAGGTCAGCTATATGAACCCTAATGATAGTTTGTTGAAAGAAAGAGAGGTAACAGAAACGCCCAATGTGGGGCTCTAACCCACGACACTGAGATTAAGAGTCTCATGCTCTATCGACTGAGCGAGCGGGGCTGACGAGAAGCACTTTTAGGAGCTAGAAACCGTTTACAGTAATACCTTCCCTACCCATGACAATGTTCTGCTAAATCCTGATTTCATCTTGTAACGCTGGACAGAATGTGGACCAGGATCTATGTCCAGTGCACGTGTTAGCAGTTGCAAGGCAGCAAAATGCCTAATTCGTCCCTGGCTGGGATTTAACCACCAAGCTTTCAGTTAACAGCCGAACACGCTAACCGATTGCGCCACAGAAACTTAGTGAAAGGTCACCTACAGTGGTCGAAACGCAGAACTCTGTCTCAAAGTCTGCTATACAAAGCATAATGTAAGTTTGCTGAGAGAGAGAGAGAAAAGTAACAGAAACACCCAACATGGGGCTCTAACCCACAACCCTGAGATTGAGAGTCTCATGCTCTACCGACTGAGCCAGCTAGGCTGATGAGAAGTACTTTCAAGAGCTAGACACTGTTTACAGTAATACCTTCCCTACCCGTGACAATCTTCTGCTAAATCCTGATTTCATCTGGTAACGCTGGACAGAATGTGGCCCAGGATATATGCCCAGTGCACGGTTTAGCAGTTGCAAGGCAGCAGAATGCCTAGTTCGTCCCTGGGTGGGCTTCAACCACCAACCTTTTAGTTAACAGCCGAACGCGTTAACCGATTGCACCACAGAGACTTAGTGAAAGGTCACCTACAGTGGTAGAAAGTCAGAAGTTTGTCTCAAAAGGTCAGCCATATGAACCCTAATGTAAGTTTGCTGAGAGAGAGAGACAGAGAGGTAACCGAAACGCCCAACGTGGGGCTCTAACCCACGACCCTGAGATTAAGAGTCTCATGCCCTACCGACTGAGCTAGCCGAGCTGACGAGAAGCCTTTTCAAGAGCTAGACACCATTTACAGTAATACCTTCCCTACCCATGAGAATCTTCTGCTAAATCCTGATTTCATCTTGTAACGCTGGACAGAATGTGGCCCAGGATCTATGTCCAGTGCACGTGTTAGCAGTTGCAAGGCAGCAAAATGCCTAATTCGTACCTGGGTGGGCTTGAACCACCAACCTTTCAGTTAACAGCCGAACGCACTAACCAATTGCACCACAGAGACTTAGTGAAAGGTCACCTACAGTGGTAGAAAGTCAGAACTTTGTCTCAAAAGGTCAGCTATATGAACCCTAATGATAGTTTGTTGAGAGAAAGAGAGGTAACAGAAACGCCCAATGTGGGGCTCTAACCCACGACACTGAGATTAAGAGTCTCATGCTCTATCGACTGAGCTAGCGGGGCTGACGAGAAGCACTTTTAGGAGCTAGAAACCGTTTACAGTAATACCTTCCCTACCCATGACAATGTTCTGCTAAATCCTGATTTCATCTTGTAACGCTGGACAGAATGTGCCCCAGGATCTATGTCCAGTGCACGTGTTAGCAGTTGCAAGGCAGCAAAATGCCTAATTCGTCCATGGCTGGGCTTGACCCACCAAGCTTTCAGTTAACAGCTGAATACGCTAACCGATTGCGCCACAGAGACTTAGTGAAAGATCACCAACAGTGGTAGAAACGCGGAACTTTGTCTCAAAAGGTCTGCCATACGAATGCTAATGTAAGTTTGCTGAGATAGAGAGAGAAAAGTAACAGGAACACCCAACTTGGGGCTCGAACCCATGACCCTGAGATTAAGAGTCTCATGCTCTACCGACTGAGCTAGCCGGGCGGATGAGGAGTTCCAACAAGAAGTAGACACTCTTAACAGTAATACCTTCCCTACCCGTGACAATCTTCTGCTAAATCCTGATTTCATCCTGTAACGCTGGACAGAATGTGGCCCAGGATCTATGTCCAGTGCACGTGTTAGCAGTTGCAAGGCAGCAAAATACTTAATTCGTCCCTGGGTGGGCTTGAACCACCAACCTTTCAGTTAACAGCCGAACGCGCTAACCGATTGCGCCACAGAGACTTAGTGAAAGGTCACCTACAGTGGTAGAAACGTGTAACTTTGTCTCAAAAGGTCTGCTATATGAACCCTTTTGTAAGTTTGCTGGGAGAGAGAGAGAAAAGTAACAGGAACGCCCAACTTGGGGCTCGAACCCACGACCCTGAGATTAAGAGTCTCAGGCTCTACCGACTGAGCTAGCCGGGCTGATTAGAAGCTCTTAAAAGATCTAAACACTGTTTACAGTAATACCTTCCCTACCCGTGACAATGTTCTGCTAAATCCTGATTTCATCTTGTAACGCTGGACAGAATGTGGACCAGGATCTATGTCCAGTGCACGTGTTAGCAGTTGCAAGGCAGCAAAATGCCTAATTCGTCCCTGGCTGGGCTTCAACCACCAAGCTTTCAGTTAATAGCCGAACGCGCTAACCGATTGCGCCAGAGAGACTTAGTGAAGGGTCACCTACAGTGGTAGAAACGCGGAACTTTGTCTCAAAAGGTCTGATATATGAACCCTAATGATAGTTTGCTGAGAGAAAGAGAGGTAACAGAAACGCCCAATGTGGGGCTCTAACCCACGACCCTGAGATTAAGAGTCTCATGCTCTATCGACTGAGCTAGCGGGGCTGATGAGAAGCTCTTTTAGGAGCTAGAAACCGTTTACAGTAATACCTTCCCTACCCATGACAATGTTCTGCTAAATCCTGATTTCATCTTGTAACGATGGACAGAATGTGGCCCAGGATCTATGTCCAGTGCACGTGTTAGCAGTTGCAAGGCAGCAAAATGCCTAATTCGTCCCTAGGTGGGCTTGAACCACCAACCTTTCACTTAACAGCCGAACGCGCTAACCTATTGCGCCACAGAGACTTAATGAAAGGTCACCTACAGTGGTAGAAACGCGGAACTTTGTCTCAAAAGGTCTGATATATGAACCCTAATGATAGTTTGCTGAGAGAAAGAGAGGTAACAGAAACGCCCAATGTGGGGCTCTAACCCACGACCCTGAGATTAAGAGTCTCATGCTCTATCGACTGAGCTAGCGGGGCTGATGAGAAGCTCTTTTAGGAGCTAGAAACCGTTTACAGTAATACCTTCCCTACCCATGACAATGTTCTGCTAAATCCTGATTTCATCTTGTAACGATGGACAGAATGTGGCCCAGGATCTATGTCCAGTGCACGTGTTAGCAGTTGCAAGGCAGCAAAATGCCTAATTCGTCCCTAGGTGGGCTTGAACCACCAACCTTTCACTTAACAGCCGAACGCGCTAACCTATTGCGCCACAGAGACTTAATGAAAGGTCACCTACAGTGGTAGAAACGCGGAACTTTGTCTGAAAAGGTCTGCTATACGAACGCTAATGTAAGTTTGCTGAGATAGAGAGAGAAAAATAACAGAAGCGCCCAACGTGGGGCTTGAACCCACGACCCTGACATTAAAAGTCTCATGCTCTACCGACTGAGCAAGCCAGGCAGATAAGGAGTCCCCGCTAGAACTAGACACTGTTAACAGTAATACCTTCCCTACCCGTGACAATGTTCTGCTAAATCCTGATTTCATCTTGTAACGCTGGACAGAATGTGGCCCAGGATCTATGTCCAGTGCACGTGTTAGCAGTTGCAAGGCAGCAAAATGCCTAATTCGTCCCTGGCTGGGCTTCAACCACCAAGCTTTCAGTTAACAGCCAAACACGCTAACCGATTGCGCCACAGAAACTTAGTGAAAGGTCACCTACAGTGGTCGAAACACAGAACTCTGTCTCAAAGTCTGCTATACAAAGCATAATGTAAGTTTGCTGGGAGAGAGAGAGAAAAGTAACAGAAACACCCAACGTGGGGCTCTAACCCACGACCCTGAGATTAAGAGTCTCATGCCCTACCGACTGAGGTAGCCGAACTGACGAGAAGCCTTTTCAAGAGCTAGACACCATTTACAGTAATACCTTTGTAGCGCTGCCACATAATTGAGGTACGCTTTCTGTTATGTTCATTAAATGTGTGAATAGGCCTGGCAGTAAAGCATACTCACGGTTCTTGAGGCTACGAATATACAAATGAGTAATGGACTTTTATTTTAGATTCTTTATTTTGAAGGGATGAGGTGAGGTGAATGTATCGGTGTTCTATTTCCTGTTCTGTTGATCTTTTTTTTATATATACACATTCACATAACATACTCACCACAAGGGGGAGATAGAGGGCACCTGGACATTACTCACAGTGTCATCTGAAGAAGTCAGAGGAGCACATGGAGTAAGAGTTTGCCAAGGTCTACCTTTTTCTTGTTTTCGTGTGCAAAGGACAATTCGTTTGTGTGGATTTTTTGCCCTTTTTGGACTTGTTAGTCTTTCACGTCTGAAGTAAAGACTATCCTAAGAGGACACTTGCAACGTAAGATGGTACAATTATCTGGACTCAAACTTTTCTGGTGAGAACAATCCATTTTGCATATACTCTCATCCACGGACTTTGGACTTTGCACATATACATACATACATACACACACACCCTCACTCACCATTTTTGTATTATGTTATTGTATAAATGTTGTTTGTGTTTTTGTTTCATTGTTAAGACTTGTTCAGTGACATTTGTGGTTCTAATACATACATAATCTCTCAATCCATGAAAAAATTTGAATACAGAAACTAGAGAATTGAACCATATCTTTTGTTTTTTTCTTGTGTATCCCGTTGATTTAAAGACGAGTGTTACAAAGCTAACTTTTTTTTTTTAGATTTGATGGTGCTGAAAGAAGAGACTCATCAACAGAATGAAATAGATGAGAAGCAGCAGTTTGAGAAACCCCAAGAAATAACGACTGATAAAAAACCCACACTGACTAAAAAGACTTCACACGGAAGACCTCGGAAATCCAAATTGGGGTGTATTTTCAGCTGTAAACAGTGTGGGAAGAGTTTCAGTCAAAAGTCAAACCTTGATGTTCACATGAGAGTTCACACTAGGGAGCAACTTTTCACCTGCGAACAGTGTGGAAAGAGTTTTGGTCAAAAACAAAGCTTTAAAGCCCACATGAAAATTCACACTAGAGAAAGGTTGTACACATGCCAACTGTGTGGAAAAAGCTTTTATCATACTGGACACTTTGCAGCACACATGAGAATTCACACTGGAGAGAGGTTGTACACATGCCAACTGTGTGGAAAAAGCTTTTATCATACTGGACACTTTGCAGCACACATGAGAATTCACACTGGAGAGAAGCCTTTCAGCTGTAAGCAGTGTGGAAAGAGTTTTAGTCAAAAGCCAAACCTTGATGTTCACATGAGAGTTCACACAGGGGAGAAACCTTACACCTGCGAACAGTGTGGAAAGAGTTTTAGTCAAAAACGAAGCTTTAAAGCCCACATGAGAATTCACACTGGAGAGAGGCCGTACACATGCCAACAGTGTGGAAAAAGCTTCTGTCATGCAAGAAACTTGGAAGTGCACATGAGAACTCATACTGGAGAGAAGCCTTTCAGCTGTAAACAGTGTAGAAAGAATTTCAGTACAAAGCTAAACCTGATTGCTCACATGAGAGTTCACACTAGGGAGAAACCTTACACCTGCGAACAGTGTGGAAAGAGTTTAGGTAAAAAACAAGACCTTTACATCCACATGAGGATTCACACTGGAGAGAAACCTTACACATGCACAGAGTGTGGTAAAAGTTTCCCACATAAAAACACACTTAATCACCACATGAGAACTCACACTGGAGAGAAGCCGTTTGCATGTGCTCAGTGTGGAAAGAGCTTCACAACCAAATTTAGCCTCAAGAACCACATAAATGGTCACACTGGAACCATAGTGTTCACATGTGATCAGTGTGGAAAGAGTCTCACACGCAAAGACACCATTAAGCAACACATGAAGACTCACTCAAGAGAAGATCGTTTTAGATGCTGTGAGTGTGGAAAGGGCTTTAAAAGTAAAAGAAGCCTCAACACTCACATGAAGCTTCACAATGGAGAGCAGAGTCCTCAACATTGAGGCCTTGTCCACACAAACACGGGTATATTAAAAACGGCAGCTTTTTCATGTAGTTTGGCTGTTCATTCAAGTGAAGTTTATTTATAAACTACTTTTGAGAGGATCACATGCTTATGATTGTCCACGGCTGGTCCAGCAGTAGCTAAAACATGATTCACCAATGAGATAATTCCTAACTCACTATGAATAACAAGAGTTTCTTAAAGCTGCGGTCACACTAGAGTTTGAGCTTGTGAAATTCGGCGCTATTGACGCATGACCTTGTGTTTTTGGTCTGACGCATTCACTTGCGTATGAATGCAAGTCTATGGGAGGAAAAGCCCAGTGTGACCGTAGCTTAACTCAGTTATCTTAGTCTTGAAGAATCCCTCTCCCACCCTTACTCCCCCTCCTTAATAGATTGGGCAACACGGCAGCCAATGATTAGCCAGTGGTTAGCACTGTTGCCTCACAGTAAGAATGTCGCAGGTTAAAGTCCCTACTAACCAGTTGACATTTTTGTGCAGAGTTTGCTCATTCTCCCTGTGCTCGCGTGGGTTTCCCCTGGTTTTCTCCCACAGTCCAAAAATACACAACCTAAGTAAACTGGACATTAAATTGGCACCATAGTCTAGCTCTTAGTAAGCCTTATATCTCCCTTTAGCCGACCCTATATCTGTCATTAGAATAGAAAGAAGTCTGGGGAGTTCATCAAGATCTACCTGAGCTCACACTCCCCTCTTGTCCTGCTTACGGGAGGTAGCCCAGGGCTCGAGGATCTTATGAGCTTAGGTCTCTTCCGGTATAGCATGCCAAACATGTGTGAACTCTTGAATGCATATCAAGTTACCGATAATGAAACCCTTTGAACACCTGAAAATTGAAACTCAACTGAAAAGGGGTGAAGATTTTGCCAGCTGTTTTGTCGTGTAGATCAGGGGTCACAGCCTGGTACCAGGTTGTGAGAGTTAATATCTGGCTTCAAGAAGGCAAAACAACTCTATATGTTAATAGATTGTATTGGCTTGTTTCATATGCAACAAGTATCTGCTTCTGATAAGGTGTGGACCAAATGACCTACAGGAACTCAAGAGATGTGACCCAACCAAAGCAGTTGGGTAATCTCCAGGGGGGTTTCATGCTTTGCTATAAATTAGTGTCTCACAGACTGTACTTTGGTTTAAGTTACTTGTAGACGGACAAGTTAACATCACTGCTGATGAACTGCACAATTAATTGTCTTCAATAAAGTCTTCTCCCTTTAAGAACTTTGGTCAGCTTACTTATTTGATGTATTAGAGTCATGTATACATTGGCGAGCCACCCAAGAACGGTTAAGCCAAATACAGTAAAATCTGACAATGTGCTTCAACTTATTATGAACCGATCACCATATTTGTGCAGGGTTCCACACAATTCTTTCATGTTGTCACAACACAAATTAAGTTAACTTAACACTTTTAATAAATGTATGTGGACTGAACATTAAGTTGTCCCAATGAAATCTCAAGAGTTGTGTTATTTCAGCACATTTTAATTAAGTAGTTTGAACAAGTAAAAAAAAAAAGTTTATTTTTCTGTTTAATGGAGATAAGATACATAATAAACATAATAGTTTTAATAACTAATCTCTAATAACTGATTTATTTTATGTTTGCCATGATGACATTAAATTAGACAAGTTATTGTATAAGGATGGTTTGTTCTGTAGACTATTGGGAAAAAAATAGCTTAAAGGGGCTAATGGTTTTGTCTTTAAAATGGTTTAAGTATAAAGTTTAGAATAAAAAACAGCTTTTATTCGAGCTGAAATAAAACAAATAATACTTTCTCCAGAAGAAAAGAGAAAGAGGAGACTTTTTTTAGCCTAATATGAGTTTATGAATCTTAAAGTCACACTTTAAAAGAAACTCCATACCACCAACTTTTTTAAAATAAGATTTGGGATTATATACTACATCTAATTTTTATGTTTTTATTAATTTATTTATTTTTATTAAATGTTCAAAAAATATGCAAAACAAGTAGGCATTACATGCATAAACAAGGAAGAAGTAATACAATTACAATAATAGGCAGACACAAATATAGGAAAAAATTGCGTATAGTAATGACAATTGTATTTACCGTAAAAAAGTAAATAAATACAAATTAAATTAATAATAAAACAAAAACAAATATATTAGAAAAGTTTATGCAATATATGTATACATACACACACACACACACAGTACTGTGCGCTGGTCAGTTGGCATTTCTGTGTGGAGTTTGCATGTTCTCCCAGTGTTCACGTGGGTTTCCTCTGGGTGCTCTGGTTTTCCCCACAATCGAAAAAACATGCGGTACAGGTGAATTGGGTAAGCTAAATTGTCTACTATATGCAAGAAAAGGAGAAAGGGGGTGTTTTAATAGGTTTAGATCTGGAGAAGGCTTTTGACAGGGTAGAGCATGATTTTTATTTGCAGTTCTTAAGGAGTTTGGTTTTGGGGAAAATTTTAGAAAATGGATTCAAATTTTTTATACAGATATTTTAACTTGTATTAAATGTATTTTTTTTAACAGAATGCCTTCAACCAACTAGATCAATAAGGCAAGGATGTCCATTGACTGCTTTATTATACACACTGGAAGCTGAGCCACTGGGATTGGCAATAAAATCAGATAGAAGCATTAAAGGGATACAAATAGAAAACAATGACAACAGAGAAGCTGTGAATCAATACGCTGATGATACTACATCTTTGGGGATTTTAGAGCGATATTGTAAAGCATCAGGAGCTAAGGTTAATGTTGGAAAATGTTTATGCATGAGGGTGGGAAGAGTAAAAGAAATAACACAACATATACCCTTTAAAGAAGAAAAGGAACATACAAAAATGTTGGGAATTTGGGTGGGGATGGATTTTAATAAAGCATATATTTTAAATTGGGAGTGAGTTTTAAATGGAATTGAGAAAAGACTGAGATTTTGGAAAGCTAGAAATTTGACGTTAAAAGGAAAGTATTCATCTTAAATGCTTTAATGTTGTCAAAGGTCTGGTATGTGTTAAGTGTAACTGCGTTGCCTGAAGTATACTATGAAAAAATAAATGATGTAGTTTTAAAGTTTTTGTGGGGAAATGGAAGAGCCAAGATTGCTTATTATACTTTGATTTGGGAGGTAAAAGAAGGAGGTCTGGGACTTTTGGATAGTTTTTTAAAAATGAAAACATTAACAATTAAGATTATTCAAAGGTTTTTGGAAGGGAAAATGGGTGTGATTTGGAAAAGTGTGTTGGGTTATTATTTGAAGAAATGTGGACATTTTAATATGGGATGTAATGTTTTATGGATGAAGATGAAGAAACGGATTGATAGCAGGTCTGCCAAAATTTTATGTTGAGGTCTTAGAATCATGAGGGGGATTTTTAGAAAATTTGTTGATTATACCAAAAGCAAGGGCGCAGATTCTAGAACAACCACTTTTACTGAATTAAACAATTTTAAGTGAAGGAAATGTTTTATATTTTAAGGAATGGTGGGACGGAGGATTAAGACAAGTTAAAGATGTATTATATGAAGTAATAAAAGGATTTGTACCATTAAAAGTAATTGTGGAGGATGGGTATAAAAGAGTTGTTAAAGCAAAATTACAAAGACAATGTAATGAGCTGAAAAAAGCAATACCAAAAGACTGCATTGAAATAATTGAAAAAAAAAAAAGTTGGGCGATGAAGATGAATTACCGGAGACCTATTTTAAGAAGAAAAATGGAGAGATCAATGAGCTTATGTACAGTTAAGAGTTTTTACGCTATTTTTAGATAAAAGGCTTTTGTAAGACCTATAGCACTCAACTAATTAACAAAATTTTAATTATTTATTGAGACATATTCGCATATTAATATAAATTAGTAAATAAATAAAATGAATAGTATAAATGAATAAAATGGGTATTAAACAAGATATAATGACCCAAAGGTTGGTGATACGAGCCCACCCACTGACGAATTACACACTTTGCTGCCTTGCAACTGCTAACATGTGCACTGGGCATATATCCTGGGCCACATTCTGTCCAGTGTTACAAGATGAAATCAGGATTACTAGAACATTGTCACGGGTCGGGAAGGTATTACTGTTAACAGTGTCTAGTTCCAGTGGGGACTCCTCATCCGCCTGGCTAGCTCAGTCGGTAGAGCATGAGACTCTTAAAGTCAGGGTCATGGGTTCGAGCCCCACGTTGGGCTTTTCTGTTACCTCTCTTTCTCTCAGCAAACTTACATTAGCGTTCGTATAGCAGACGTTTTGAGACAAAGTTCCGCGTTTCTACCACTGTAGGTGACCTTTCACTAAGTCTCTGTGGCGCAATCGGTTAGCGCGTTTGGCTGTTAACTGAAAGGTTGGTGGTTCAAGCCCACCCAGGGACAGATCAAGCATTTTGCTGCCTTGTAACTGCTAACACGTGCACTGGACATAGATCCTGGGCCACATTCTGTCCAGCGTTAAAAGATGAAATCAGGATTTAGCAGAACATTGTCACGGGTAGGGAATGTATTACTGTAAACAGTGTTTAGCTCTTACACATTCATCTCATCAGCCCGGCTAGGTCAGTTGGTAGAGCATGAGACTCTTAATGTCAGGGTCGTGGGTTTGAGCCCCACATTGGGTGTTTCTGTTACTTTTCTCTCTCTCAGCAAACTTACATTAGGGTTCATATAGCAGACCTTCTGAGACAAAGTTCCGCGTTTCTACCACTGTAGGTGACCTTTTACTAAGTCTCTTTGGCGCAATCGGTTAGTGCGTTCGGCTGTTGACTGAAAGGTTGGTGGTTGAAGCCCACCCAGGTACGAATTAGGCATTTTGCTGCCTTGCAACTGCTAACACGTGCACTGGACATAGATCCTGGGCCACATTCTGTCCAGCGTTACAAGACGAAATCAGGATTTAGCAGAAGATTGTCACGGGTAGGGAAGGTATTACTGTTAACAGTGTCTAGTTCTAGTGGGGACTCCTCATCGGCCTGGCTAGCTCAGTCGGTAGAGCATGAGACTCTTAATGTCAGGGTCGTGGGTTTGAGCCCCACGTTGGGCGTTTCTGTTACTTTTCTCTCTCTCAGCAAACTTACATTAGGGTTCATATAGCAGACCTTTTGAGACAAAGTTCCGTGTTTCTACCACTGTAGGTGACTTTTCACTAAGTCTCTGTGGCGCAATCGGTTAGCGCGTTCGGCTGTTAACTGAAAGGTTGGTGGTTCAAGCCCACCCAGGGACGAATTAGGCATTTTGCTGCCTTGCAACTGCTAACACATGCACTGGACATAGATCCTGGGCCACATTCTGTCCAGCGTTACAAGATGAAATCAGGACTTAGCAGAAGATTGTCACGGGTAGGGAAGGTATTACTGTAAACGGTTTCTGGTTCCTAAAAGAGCTTCTCATCAGCCCGGCTAGCTCAGTCGGTAGAGCATGAGACTCTTAATCTCAGGGTTGTGGGTTCGAGCCCCACGTTGGGCGTTCCTGTTACTTTTCTCTCTCTCTCCCAGCAAACTTACATAAGGTTTAATGTAGCAGACTTTGAGACAAAGTTACGCGTTTCTACCACTGTAGGTGACTTTTCACTAAGTCTCTGTGGCGCAATCGGTTAGCGTGTTCGGCTGTTAACTGAAAGGTTGGTGGTTCAAGCCCACCCAGGGACGAATTAGGCAGTTTGCTGCCTTGCAACTGCTAACACATGCACTGGACATAGATCCTGGGCCACATTCTGTCCAGCGTTACAAGATGAAATCAGGATTTAGCAGAAGATTGTCACGGGTAGGGAAGGTATTACTGTTAACAGTGTCTAGTTCTAGTGGGGACTCCTCATCTGCCTGGCTAGCTCTGTCGGTAGAGCATGAGACTCTTAATGTCAGGGTCATGGGTTTGAGCCCCACTTTGGGCGTTTCTGTTACTTTTCTCTCTCTCAGCAAACTTACATTAGGGTTCATATAGCAGACCTTTTGAGACAAAGTTCCGCGTTTCTACCACTGTAGTTGACCTGTCACTAAGTCTCTGTGGCGCAATCGGTTAGCGCGTTCGGCTGTTAACTGAAAGGTTGGTGGTTCAAGCCCACCCAGGGACGGATCAAGCATTTTGCTGCCTTGCAACTGCTAACACGTGCACTGGACATAGATAATGGGCCACATTCTGTCCAGCGTTACAAGATGAAATCAGGATTTAGCAGAATATTGTCACGGGTAGGGAAGGTATTACTGTTAACAGTGTCTAGTTCTAGTGGGGATTCCTCATCCGCCTGGCTAGCTCAGTCGGTAGAGCATGAGACTCTTAATCTCAGGGTCGTGTGTTCGAGCTCCATGTTGGGCGTTCCTGTTACTTTTCTCTCTCTCTCCCAGCAAACTTACATAAGGTTTAATGTAGCAGACTTTGAGACAAAGTTACGCGTTTCTACCACTGTAGGTGACTTTTCACTAAGTCTCTGTGGCGCAATCGGTTAGTGCGTTCGGCTGTTAACTGAAAGGTTGGTGGTTCAAGCCCACCCAGGGATGAATTACGCATTTTGCTGCCTTGCAACTGCTAACACGTGCACTGGACATAGATCCTGGGCCACATTCTGTCCAGCGTTACAAGATGAAATCAGGATTTAGCAGAATATTGTCACGGGTAGGGAAGGTATTACTGTTAACAGTGTCTAGTTCTAGTGGAGACTCCTCATCCGCCTGGCTAGCTCAGTCGGTAGAGCATGAGACTCTTAATGTCAGGGTTGTGGGTTTGAGCTCCACGTTGGGCGTTTCTGTTACTTTTCCCTCTCTCTTTCAGCAAACTTACATAAGGGTTCATATAGCAGACCTTTTGAGACAAAGTTCCACGTTTCTACCACTGTAGGTGACCTTTTACTAAGTCTCTTTGGCGCAATAGGTTAGCGCGTTCGGCTGTTGACTGAAAGGTTGGTGGTTGAAGCCCACCCAGGTACGAATTAGGCATTTTGCTGCCTTGCAACTGCTAACACGTGCACTGGACATAGATCCTGGGCCACATTCTGTCCAGCGTTACAAGACGAAATCAGGATTTAGCAGAAGATTGTCACGGGTAGGGAAGGTATTACTGTAAAGAGTGTTTAGCTCTTAAAAGTACATCTCATCAGCCCGGCTAGCTCAGTCGGTAGAGCATGAGACTCTTAATGTCAGGGTTGTGGGTTCGAGCCCCACGTTGGGTGTTCCTGTTACTTTTCTCTCTCTCTCCCAGCAAACTTACATTAGCGTTCATGTAGCAGACTTTGAGACAAAGTTACGCATTTCTACCACTGTAGGTGACTTTTCACTAAGTCTCTGTGGTGCAATCGGTTAGCGCGTTAGGCTGTTAAGTGAAAGGTTGGTGGTTGAAGCCCACCCAGAGACGAATTAGGCATTTTGCTGCCTTGCAACTGCTAAACCGTGCACTGGGCATATATCCTGGGCCACATTCTGTCCAGCGTTACAAGATGAAATCAGGATTTAGCAGAAGATTGTCACGGGTAGGGAAGGTATTACTGTAAAGGGTTTCTGGTTCCTAAAAGAGCTTCTCATCAGCCCGGCTAGCTCAGTCGGTAGAGCATGAGACTCTTAATCTCAGGGTCGTGGGTTCGAGCCCCACGTTGGGCGTTCCTGTTACTTTTCTCTCTCTCTCCCAGCAAACTTACATAAGGTTTAATGTAGCAGACTTTGAGACAAAGTTACGCGTTTCTACCACTGTAGGTGACTTTTCACTAAGTCTCTTTGGCGCAATCGGTTAGCGCGTTCGGCTGTTAACTGAAAGGTTGGTGGTTCAAGCCCACCCAGGGACGAATTAGGGATTTTGCTGCCTTGCAACTGCTAACACGTGCACTGGACATAGATCCTGGGCCACATTCTGTCCAGCGTTACAAGATGAAATCAGGATTTAGCAGAATATTGTCACGGGTAGGGAAGGTATTACTGTTAACAGTGTCTAGTTCTAGTGAGGACTCCTCATCCGCCTGGCTACCTCAGTCGGTAGAGCATGAGACTCTTAATGTCAGGGTTGTGGGTTTGAGCCCCACGTTGGGCGTTTCTGTTACTTTTCTCTCTCTCTCAGTAAACTTACATTAGGGTTCATATAACAGACCTTTTGAGACAAAGTTCCGCGTTTCTACCACTGTAGGTGACCTTTTACTAAGTCTCTTTGGCGCAATCGGTTAGCGCGTTCGGCTGTTGACTGAAAGGTTGGTGGTTGAAGCCCACCCAGGTACGAATTAGGCATTTTGCTGCCTTGCAACTGCTAACACGTGCACTGGACATAGATCCTGGGCCACATTCTGTCCAGCGTTACAAGACGAAATCAGGATTTAGCAGAACATTGTCACGGGTAGGGAAGGTATTACTGTAAAGAGTTTTTAGCTCTTAAAAGTTCATCTCATCAGCCTGGCTAGATCAGTCGGTTGAGCATGAGACTCTTAATGTCAGGGTTGTGGGTTCGAGCCCCACGTTGGGCGTTCCTGTTACTTTTCTCTCTTTCTCTCAGCAAACTATCATTAGGGTTCATATAGCAGACCTTTTGAGACAAAGTTCCGGGTTTCTACCACTGTAGGTCACCTTCACTAAGTCTCTGTGGCGTAATCGGTTAGCGCGTTCGGCTGTTAACTGAAAGGTTGGTGGTTCAAGCCCACCCAGGCACGAATTAGGCATTTTGCTGCCTTGCAACTGCTAACACGTGCACTGGACATAGATCCTGGGCCACATTCTGTCCAGCGTTACAAGATGAAATCAGGATTTAGCAGAAGATTGTCACGGGTAGGGAAGGTATTACTGTAAACGTTTTCTGGTTCCTAAAAGAGCTTCTCATCATCCCCGCTAGCTCAGTCGATAGAGCATGAGACTCTTAATCTCAGCGTCGTGGGTTAAAGCCCCACATTGGGCGTTTCTGTTACCTCTCTTTCTCTCAGCAAACTATCATTAGGCTTCATATAGCAGACCTTTTGAGACAAAGTTCCGCGTTTCTACCACTGTAGGTGACCTTTCACTAGGTCTCTGTGGCGCAATCGGTTAGCGCGTTCGGCTGTTAACTGAAAGCTTGGTGGTTCAAGCCCACCCAGGGACGAATTAGGCATTTTGCTGCCTTGCAACTGCTAACACGTGCACTGGACATAGATCCTGGGCCACATTCTGTCCAGCGTTACAAGACGAAATCAGGATTTAGCAGAACATTGTCACGGGTAGGGAAGGTATTACTGTAAAGAGTTTTTAGCTCTTAAAAGTTCATCTCATCAGCCTGGCTAGATCAGTCGGTTGAGCATGAGACTCTTAATGTCAGGGTTGTGGGTTCGAGCCCCACGTTGGGCGTTCCTGTTACTTTTCTCTCTTTCTCTCAACAAACTATCATTAGGGTTCATATAGCAGACCTTTTGAGACAAAGTTCCGGGTTTCTACCACTGTAGGTCACCTTCACTAAGTCTCTGTGGCGCAATCGGTTAGCGCGTTAGGCTGTTAACTGAAAGGTTGGTGGTTCAAGCCCACCCAGAGACGGATCAAGCATTTTGCTGCCTTGTAACTGCTAACACGTGCACTGGACATAGATCCTGGGCCACATTCTGTCCAGCGTTACAAGACGAAATCAGGATTTAGCAGAGTATTGTCACGGGTAGGGAAGGTATTACTGTAAACAGTGTTTAGCTCTTAAAAGTTCATCTCATCAGCCCGGCTAGCTCAGTCGGTAGAGCATGAGATTCTTAATGTCAGGGTTGTAGGTTCGAGCCCCACGTTGGGCGTTCCTGTTATTTTTCTCTCTCTCTCCCAGTAAACTTACATTAGGGTTCATGTAGCAGACTTTGAGACAAAGTTCCGCGTTTCTACCACTGTAGGTGACCTTTCACTAAGTCTCTGTAGCGCAATTGGTTAGCGTGTTCGGCTGTTAACTGAAAGGTTGGTGGTTCAAGCCCACCCAGGGACGAATTAGGCATTTTGCTGCCTTGCAACTGCTAACATGTGCACTGGACATAGATCCTGGGCCACATTCTGTCTAGCGTTACAAGATGAAATCAGGATTTAGCAGAAGATTGTCACGGGTAGGGAAGGTATTACTGTAAACGGTTTCTGGTTCCTAAAAGAGCCTCTCATCAGCCCGGCTAGCTCAGTCGGTAGAGCGTGAGACTCTTAATGTCAGGGTCGTGGGTTCGAGCCCCACGATGGGCGTTCCTGTTACTTTCTCTCTCTCTCCCGGCAAACTTACATTAGGGTTCATGTAGCAGACTTTGAGACAAAGTTCCGCGTTTCTACCACTGTAGGTGACCTTTCACTAGGTCTCTGTGGTGCAATCGGTTAGCGCGTTCGGCTGTTAACTGAAAGGTTGGTGGTTCAAGCCCACCCAGGGACGAATTAGGCATTTTGCTGCCTTGCAACTGCTAACACGTGCACTGGACATAGATCCTGGGCCACATTCTGTCTAGCGTTACAAGATGAAATCAGGATTTAGCAGAAGATTGTCACGGGTAGGGAAGGTATTACTGTAAACGGTTTCTGGTTCCTAAAAGAGCCTCTCATCAGCCCGGCTAGCTCAGTCGGTAGAGCATGAGACTCTTAATGTCAGGGTTGTGGGATCGAGCCCCACGTTGGGTGTTCCTGTTACTTTTCTCTCTCTCTCCCAGCAAACTTACATTAGGGTTCATGTAGCAGACTTTGAGACAAAGTTCCGCGTTTCTACCACTGTAGGTGACCTTTTACTAAGTCTCTGTGGCGCAATCGGTTAGCGCATTCGGCTGTTAACTGAAAGGTTGGTGGTTCAAGCCCACCCAGGGACGAATTAGGCATTTTGCTGCCTTGCAACTGCTAACATGTGCACTGGACATAGATCCTGGGCCACATTCTTTCCAGCGTTACAAGATGAAATCAGGATTTAGCAGAAGATTGTCACGGGTAGGGAAGGTATTAGTGTAAACGGTTTCTGGTTCCTAAAAGAGCTTCTCATCAGCCTGGCTAGCTCAGTCGGTAGAGCATGAGACTCTTAATCTCAGCGTCGTGGGTTAGAGCCCCACATTGGGCGTTTCTGTTAACTCTCTTTCAGCAAACTATCATTAGGGTTCATATGCCAGACCTTTTGAGACAAAGTTCCGCTTTTCTACCACTGTAGGTGATCTTTCATTAGGTCTCTGTGGCGCAATCGGTTAGCGCGTTCGGCTGTTAACTGAAAGGTTGGTGGTTCAAGCCCACCCAGGGACGAAATAGGCATTTTGCTGCCTTGCAACTGCTAACACGTGCACTGGACATAGATCCTGGTCCACATTCTGTCCAGCGTTACAAGATGAAATCAGGATTTAGCAGAAGATTGTTACGGGTAGGGAAGGTATTACTGTAAACGGTTTCTGGTTCCTAAAAGAGCCTCTCATCAGCCCGGCTAGCTCAGTCGGTAGAGCGTGAGACTCTTAATGTCAGGGTCGTGGGTTCGAGCCCCACGATGGGCGTTCCTGTTACTTTTCTCTCTCTCTCCCGGCAAACTTACATTACGGTTCATGTAGCAGACTTTGAGACAAAGTTCCGCGTTTCTACCACTGTAGGTGACCTTTCACTAAGTCTCTGTGGTGCAATCGGTTAGCTCGTTCGGCTGTTAACTGAAAGGTTGGTGGTTCAAGCCCACCCAGGGACGAATTAGGCATTTTGCTGCCTTGCAACTGCTAACATGTGCACTGGACATAGATCCTGGGCCACATTCTGTCCAGCGTTACAAGACGAAATCAGGATTTAGTAGAACATTGTCACGGGTAGGGAAGGTATTACTGTAAACTGTGTTTAGCTCTAAAAAGTTCATCTCATCAGCCCGGCTAGCTCAGTCGGTAGAGCATGAGACTCTTAATGTCAGGGTTGTGGGTTCGAGCCCCACGTTGGGTGTTCCTGTTACTTTTCTCTCTCTCTCCCAGCAAACTTACATTAGGGTTCATGTAGCAGACTTTGAGACAAAGTTCCGCGTTTCTACCACTGTAGGTGACCTTTTACTAAGTCTCTGTGGCGCAATCGGTTAGCGCGTTCGGCTGTTAATTGAAAGGTTGGTGGTTCAGGCCCACCCAGGGACGAATTAGGCATTTTGCTGCCTTGCAACTGCTAACACGTGCACTAGACATAGATCCTGGGCCACATTCTGTCCAGCGTTACAAGATGAAATCAGGATTTAGCAGACCATTGTCACGGGTAGGGAAGGTATTACTGTAAACGGTTTCTGGTTCCTAAAAGAGCTTTCATCAGCCCGGCTAGCTCAGTCGGTAGAGCATGAGACTCTTAATGTCATGGTTGTGGGTTCGAGCCCCACGTTGGGTGTTCCTGTTACTTTTCTCTCTCTCTCCCAGCAAACTTACATTAGGGTTCATGTAGCAGACTTTGAGACAAAGTTCCGCGTTTCTACCACTGTAGGTGACCTTTTACTAAGTCTCTGTGGCGCAATCGGTTAGCGCGTTCGGCTGTTAACTGAAAGGTTGGTGGTTCAAGCCCACCCAGGGACGAATTAGGCAGTTTGCTGCCTTGCAACTGCTAACACATGCACTGGACATAGATCCTGGGCCACATTCTGTCCAGCGTTACAAGATGAAATCAGGATTTAGCAGAAGATTGTCACGGGTAGGGAAGGTATTACTGTTAACAGTGTCTAGTTCTAGTGGGGACTCCTCATCTGCCTGGCTAGCTCTGTCGGTAGAGCATGAGACTCTTAATGTCAGGGTCATGGGTTTGAGCCCCACTTTGGGCGTTTCTGTTACTTTTCTCTCTCTCAGCAAACTTACATTAGGGTTCATATAGCAGACCTTTTGAGACAAAGTTCCGCGTTTCTACCACTGTAGTTGACCTGTCACTAAGTCTCTGTGGCGCAATCGGTTAGCGCGTTCGGCTGTTAACTGAAAGGTTGGTGGTTCAAGCCCACCCAGGGACGGATCAAGCATTTTGCTGCCTTGCAACTGCTAACACGTGCACTGGACATAGATAATGGGCCACATTCTGTCCAGCGTTACAAGATGAAATCAGGATTTAGCAGAATATTGTCACGGGTAGGGAAGGTATTACTGTTAACAGTGTCTAGTTCTAGTGGGGATTCCTCATCCGCCTGGCTAGCTCAGTCGGTAGAGCATGAGACTCTTAATCTCAGGGTCGTGTGTTCGAGCTCCATGTTGGGCGTTCCTGTTACTTTTCTCTCTCTCTCCCAGCAAACTTACATAAGGTTTAATGTAGCAGACTTTGAGACAAAGTTACGCGTTTCTACCACTGTAGGTGACTTTTCACTAAGTCTCTGTGGCGCAATCGGTTAGTGCGTTCGGCTGTTAACTGAAAGGTTGGTGGTTCAAGCCCACCCAGGGATGAATTACGCATTTTGCTGCCTTGCAACTGCTAACACGTGCACTGGACATAGATCCTGGGCCACATTCTGTCCAGCGTTACAAGATGAAATCAGGATTTAGCAGAATATTGTCACGGGTAGGGAAGGTATTACTGTTAACAGTGTCTAGTTCTAGTGGAGACTCCTCATCCGCCTGGCTAGCTCAGTCGGTAGAGCATGAGACTCTTAATGTCAGGGTTGTGGGTTTGAGCTCCACGTTGGGCGTTTCTGTTACTTTTCCCTCTCTCTTTCAGCAAACTTACATAAGGGTTCATATAGCAGACCTTTTGAGACAAAGTTCCACGTTTCTACCACTGTAGGTGACCTTTTACTAAGTCTCTTTGGCGCAATAGGTTAGCGCGTTCGGCTGTTGACTGAAAGGTTGGTGGTTGAAGCCCACCCAGGTACGAATTAGGCATTTTGCTGCCTTGCAACTGCTAACACGTGCACTGGACATAGATCCTGGGCCACATTCTGTCCAGCGTTACAAGACGAAATCAGGATTTAGCAGAAGATTGTCACGGGTAGGGAAGGTATTACTGTAAAGAGTGTTTAGCTCTTAAAAGTACATCTCATCAGCCCGGCTAGCTCAGTCGGTAGAGCATGAGACTCTTAATGTCAGGGTTGTGGGTTCGAGCCCCACGTTGGGTGTTCCTGTTACTTTTCTCTCTCTCTCCCAGCAAACTTACATTAGCGTTCATGTAGCAGACTTTGAGACAAAGTTACGCATTTCTACCACTGTAGGTGACTTTTCACTAAGTCTCTGTGGTGCAATCGGTTAGCGCGTTAGGCTGTTAAGTGAAAGGTTGGTGGTTGAAGCCCACCCAGAGACGAATTAGGCATTTTGCTGCCTTGCAACTGCTAAACCGTGCACTGGGCATATATCCTGGGCCACATTCTGTCCAGCGTTACAAGATGAAATCAGGATTTAGCAGAAGATTGTCACGGGTAGGGAAGGTATTACTGTAAAGGGTTTCTGGTTCCTAAAAGAGCTTCTCATCAGCCCGGCTAGCTCAGTCGGTAGAGCATGAGACTCTTAATCTCAGGGTCGTGGGTTCGAGCCCCACGTTGGGCGTTCCTGTTACTTTTCTCTCTCTCTCCCAGCAAACTTACATAAGGTTTAATGTAGCAGACTTTGAGACAAAGTTACGCGTTTCTACCACTGTAGGTGACTTTTCACTAAGTCTCTTTGGCGCAATCGGTTAGCGCGTTCGGCTGTTAACTAAAAGGTTGGTGGTTCAAGCCCACCCAGGGACGAATTAGGCATTTTGCTGCCTTGCAACTGCTAACACGTGCACTGGACATAGATCCTGGGCCACATTCTGTCCAGCGTTACAAGATGAAATCAGGATTTAGCAGAATATTGTCACGGGTAGGGAAGGTATTACTGTTAACAGTGTCTAGTTCTAGTGAGGACTCCTCATCCGCCTGGCTACCTCAGTCGGTAGAGCATGAGACTCTTAATGTCAGGGTTGTGGGTTTGAGCCCCACGTTGGGCGTTTCTGTTACTTTTCTCTCTCTCTCAGTAAACTTACATTAGGGTTCATATAACAGACCTTTTGAGACAAAGTTCCGCGTTTCTACCACTGTAGGTGACCTTTTACTAAGTCTCTTTGGCGCAATCGGTTAGCGCGTTCGGCTGTTGACTGAAAGGTTGGTGGTTGAAGCCCACCCAGGTACGAATTAGGCATTTTGCTGCCTTGCAACTGCTAACACGTGCACTGGACATAGATCCTGGGCCACATTCTGTCCAGCGTTACAAGACGAAATCAGGATTTAGCAGAACATTGTCACGGGTAGGGAAGGTATTACTGTAAAGAGTTTTTAGCTCTTAAAAGTTCATCTCATCAGCCTGGCTAGATCAGTCGGTTGAGCATGAGACTCTTAATGTCAGGGTTGTGGGTTCGAGCCCCACGTTGGGCGTTCCTGTTACTTTTCTCTCTTTCTCTCAGCAAACTATCATTAGGGTTCATATAGCAGACCTTTTGAGACAAAGTTCCGGGTTTCTACCACTGTAGGTCACCTTCACTAAGTCTCTGTGGCGTAATCGGTTAGCGCGTTCGGCTGTTAACTGAAAGGTTGGTGGTTCAAGCCCACCCAGGCACGAATTAGGCATTTTGCTGCCTTGCAACTGCTAACACGTGCACTGGACATAGATCCTGGGCCACATTCTGTCCAGCGTTACAAGATGAAATCAGGATTTAGCAGAAGATTGTCACGGGTAGGGAAGGTATTACTGTAAACGTTTTCTGGTTCCTAAAAGAGCTTCTCATCATCCCCGCTAGCTCAGTCGATAGAGCATGAGACTCTTAATCTCAGCGTCGTGGGTTAAAGCCCCACATTGGGCGTTTCTGTTACCTCTCTTTCTCTCAGCAAACTATCATTAGGCTTCATATAGCAGACCTTTTGAGACAAAGTTCCGCGTTTCTACCACTGTAGGTGACCTTTCACTAGGTCTCTGTGGCGCAATCGGTTAGCGCGTTCGGCTGTTAACTGAAAGGTTGGTGGTTCAAGCCCACCCAGGGACGAATTAGGCATTTTGCTGCCTTGCAACTGCTAACACGTGCACTGGACATAGATCCTGGGCCACATTCTGTCCAGCGTTACAAGACGAAATCAGGATTTAGCAGAACATTGTCACGGGTAGGGAAGGTATTACTGTAAAGAGTTTTTAGCTCTTAAAAGTTCATCTCATCAGCCTGGCTAGATCAGTCGGTTGAGCATGAGACTCTTAATGTCAGGGTTGTGGGTTCGAGCCCCACGTTGGGCGTTCCTGTTACTTTTCTCTCTTTCTCTCAACAAACTATCATTAGGGTTCATATAGCAGACCTTTTGAGACAAAGTTCCGGGTTTCTACCACTGTAGGTCACCTTCACTAAGTCTCTGTGGCGCAATCGGTTAGCGCGTTAGGCTGTTAACTGAAAGGTTGGTGGTTCAAGCCCACCCAGAGACGGATCAAGCATTTTGCTGCCTTGTAACTGCTAACACGTGCACTGGACATAGATCCTGGGCCACATTCTGTCCAGCGTTACAAGACGAAATCAGGATTTAGCAGAGTATTGTCACGGGTAGGGAAGGTATTACTGTAAACAGTGTTTAGCTCTTAAAAGTTCATCTCATCAGCCCGGCTAGCTCAGTCGGTAGAGCATGAGATTCTTAATGTCAGGGTTGTAGGTTCGAGCCCCACGTTGGGCGTTCCTGTTATTTTTCTCTCTCTCTCCCAGTAAACTTACATTAGGGTTCATGTAGCAGACTTTGAGACAAAGTTCCGCGTTTCTACCACTGTAGGTGACCTTTCACTAAGTCTCTGTAGCGCAATTGGTTAGCGTGTTCGGCTGTTAACTGAAAGGTTGGTGGTTCAAGCCCACCCAGGGACGAATTAGGCATTTTGCTGCCTTGCAACTGCTAACATGTGCACTGGACATAGATCCTGGGCCACATTCTGTCTAGCGTTACAAGATGAAATCAGGATTTAGCAGAAGATTGTCACGGGTAGGGAAGGTATTACTGTAAACGGTTTCTGGTTCCTAAAAGAGCCTCTCATCAGCCCGGCTAGCTCAGTCGGTAGAGCGTGAGACTCTTAATGTCAGGGTCGTGGGTTCGAGCCCCACGATGGGCGTTCCTGTTACTTTCTCTCTCTCTCCCGGCAAACTTACATTAGGGTTCATGTAGCAGACTTTGAGACAAAGTTCCGCGTTTCTACCACTGTAGGTGACCTTTCACTAGGTCTCTGTGGTGCAATCGGTTAGCGCGTTCGGCTGTTAACTGAAAGGTTGGTGGTTCAAGCCCACCCAGGGACGAATTAGGCATTTTGCTGCCTTGCAACTGCTAACACGTGCACTGGACATAGATCCTGGGCCACATTCTGTCTAGCGTTACAAGATGAAATCAGGATTTAGCAGAAGATTGTCACGGGTAGGGAAGGTATTACTGTAAACGGTTTCTGGTTCCTAAAAGAGCCTCTCATCAGCCCGGCTAGCTCAGTCGGTAGAGCGTGAGACTCTTAATGTCAGGGTTGTGGGATCGAGCCCCACGTTGGGTGTTCCTGTTACTTTTCTCTCTCTCTCCCAGCAAACTTACATTAGGGTTCATGTAGCAGACTTTGAGACAAAGTTCCGCGTTTCTACCACTGTAGGTGACCTTTCACTAAGTCTCTGTGGCGCAATCGGTTAGCGCATTCGGCTGTTAACTGAAAGGTTGGTGGTTCAAGCCCACCCAGGGACGAATTAGGCATTTTGCTGCCTTGCAACTGCTAACATGTGCACTGGACATAGATCCTGGGCCACATTCTTTCCAGCGTTACAAGATGAAATCAGGATTTAGCAGAAGATTGTCACGGGTAGGGAAGGTATTAGTGTAAACGGTTTCTGGTTCCTAAAAGAGCTTCTCATCAGCCTGGCTAGCTCAGTCGGTAGAGCATGAGACTCTTAATCTCAGCGTCGTGGGTTAGAGCCCCACATTGGGCGTTTCTGTTAACTCTCTTTCAGCAAACTATCATTAGGGTTCATATGCCAGACCTTTTGAGACAAAGTTCCGCTTTTCTACCACTGTAGGTGACCTTTCATTAGGTCTCTGTGGCGCAATCGGTTAGCGCGTTCGGCTGTTAACTGAAAGGTTGGTGGTTCAAGCCCACCCAGGGACGAAATAGGCATTTTGCTGCCTTGCAACTGCTAACACGTGCACTGGACATAGATCCTGGTCCACATTCTGTCCAGCGTTACAAGATGAAATCAGGATTTAGCAGAAGATTGTTACGGGTAGGGAAGGTATTACTGTAAACGGTTTCTGGTTCCTAAAAGAGCCTCTCATCAGCCCGGCTAGCTCAGTCGGTAGAGCGTGAGACTCTTAATGTCAGGGTCGTGGGTTCGAGCCCCACGATGGGCGTTCCTGTTACTTTTCTCTCTCTCTCCCGGCAAACTTACATTACGGTTCATGTAGCAGACTTTGAGACAAAGTTCCGCGTTTCTACCACTGTAGGTGACCTTTCACTAAGTCTCTGTGGTGCAATCGGTTAGCTCGTTCGGCTGTTAACTGAAAGGTTGGTGGTTCAAGCCCACCCAGGGACGAATTAGGCATTTTGCTGCCTTGCAACTGCTAACATGTGCACTGGACATAGATCCTGGGCCACATTCTGTCCAGCGTTACAAGACGAAATCAGGATTTAGTAGAACATTGTCACGGGTAGGGAAGGTATTACTGTAAACTGTGTTTAGCTCCAAAAAGTTCATCTCATCAGCCCGGCTAGCTCAGTCGGTAGAGCATGAGACTCTTAATGTCAGGGTTGTGGGTTCGAGCCCCACGTTGGGTGTTCCTGTTACTTTTCTCTCTCTCTCCCAGCAAACTTACATTAGGGTTCATGTAGCAGACTTTGAGACAAAGTTCCGCGTTTCTACCACTGTAGGTGACCTTTTACTAAGTCTCTGTGGCGCAATCGGTTAGCGCGTTCGGCTGTTAATTGAAAGGTTGGTGGTTCAGGCCCACCCAGGGACGAATTAGGCATTTTGCTGCCTTGCAACTGCTAACACGTGCACTGGACATAGATCCTGGGCCACATTCTGTCCAGCGTTACAAGATGAAATCAGGATTTAGCAGAACATTGTCACGGGTAGGGAAGGTATTACTGTAAACGGTTTCTGGTTCCTAAAAGAGCTTTCATCAGCCCGGCTAGCTCAGTCGGTAGAGCATGAGACTCTTAATGTCAGGGTCGTGGGTTCGAGCCCCAAGTTGGGTGTTCCTGTTACTTTTCTCTCTCTCTCCCAGCAAACTTACATAAGGTTTCATCTAGCAGACTTTGAGACAAAGTTCCGCGTTTCTACCACTGTAGGTGACCTTTTACTAAGTCTCTGTGGCGCAATCGGTTAGCGCGTTCGGCTGTTAACTGAAAGGTTGGTGGTTCAAGCCCACCCAGGGACGAATTAGGCATTTTGCTGCCTTGCAACTAATAACATGTGCACTGGACATAGATCCTGGGCCACATTCTGTCCAGCGTTACAAGATGAAATCAGGATTTAGCAGAAGATTGTCATGGGTAGGGAAGGTATTACTGTTAACAGTGTCTAGTTCTAGTGGGGACTCCTCATCCGCCTGGCTAGCTCAGTCGGTAGAGCATGAGACTCTTAATGTCAGGATCGTGGGTTCGAGCCCCACGCTGGGCGTTTCTGTTACTTTTCTCTCTCTCAGCAAACTTACATTAGGGTTCATATAGCAGACCTTTTGAGACAAAGTTCCGCGTTTCTACCACTGTAGTTGACCTGTCACTAAGTCTCTGTGGCGCAATCGGTTAGCGCGTTCGGCTGTTAACTGAAAGGTTGGTGGTTCAAGCCCACCCAGGGACGGATCAAGCATTTTGCTGCCTTGCAACTGCTAACACGTGCACTGGACATAGATAATGGGCCACATTCTGTCCAGCGTTACAAGATGAAATCAGGATTTAGCAGAATATTGTCACGGGTAGGGAAGATATTACTGTTAACAGTGTCTAGTTCTAGTGGGGATTCCTCATCCGCCTGGCTAGCTCAGTCGGTAGAGCATGAGACTCTTAATCTCAGGGTCGTGGGTTCGAGCTCCATGTTGGGCGTTCCTGTTACTTTTCTCTCTCTCTCCCAGCAAACTTACATAAGGTTTAATGTAGCAGACTTTGAGACAAAGTTACGCGTTTCTACCACTGTAGGTGACTTTTCACTAAGTCTCTGTGGCGCAATCGGTTAGTGCGTTCGGCTGTTAACTGAAAGGTTGGTGGTTCAAGCCCACCCAGGGATGAATTACGCATTTTGCTGCCTTGCAACTGCTAACACGTGCACTGGACAAAGATCCTGGGCCACATTCTGTCCAGCGTTACAAGATGAAATCAGGATTTAGCAGAACATTGTCATGGGTAGGGAAGGTATCACTGTTAACAGTGTCTAGACAAAGTTGCGCGTTTCTACCACTGTAGGTGACCATTCCCTAAGTCTCTGTGGCAACATTATGAAGCTGCAGGCCCCGAGACCCAACCGCACGCTCAGACTTGCTCGCTCAGACCAGCACTTCCAGACCTATCGTTTTCTCAGACAGTGCCACCTGCTGTTGGGAAAAATTGCCTAACCTGAATTCATTGATTTATAAATTGTAAATTACACTATTTTTCTACTATAAAATATTGCACTATGATTGAATACATTATTATATAAAATATTAAACATACTAGATTATGATTTAATGCATTAAGTCTGTTGTATTTTAATTAACTGGATTTGTAAATAGATATTGTTCAGTTACTTAAATATTTTCAGTCATTTATTGTTTTTGTTGTTGTTTTTTGTTTTTAAATCATTAAGGATTTATCAAACTCTTTAGTATTGAGTTGAGGGAATGAACATTATCTTATTATTCACAGAATAAATGATAGTACTCTGAGTAATTTTCTCACACCAAACTTTATTTTTTTATAAATTTTCATGAGGTCCTACAAGTCATCGAGCTGTAAAAAATGCAGAGAAAAATTGTGACAAACAATACTTGGATTAATAATGTATTTATTATATATAAAATAAAATAAAATGCTTTACATTCTTGTTGGGGAGATTTTTCATTTCTCGAGCAATTCTTCTGTTAAATTCCTCAACTTCACTAAAAAAAAATAAATGCTGTTGTCAGAAATTGTGTTTAACATAAAAACTTAACAGCTTTTGTACAAAAAAAATGTAAACATACCTTGCGTGATAAATAGGGCCCTGGAGGAAGACATCTTCAACCTCCTGCCAAGACAAGCCTTGTAACTCGGAAATGCCATGAGTTATGGCCTGTACAAACATACAGATAAATCAATTAATAAAATAAAACACACACTGCATTACCTCTGGGAGGAGACATCCACAAATGAACTCCACCTCATCATTGAAGGTCAGCTGTGTTTTGGTTTTATTAAGAATTCCTCTGATGTAGTCACAAATGATTGACTGGGACTGCTCATTCTCAATGTGGACAGGCACTTGAGAACGGGGTTTTAGTGGAAACCAATTTGACCTTTTCCCACCGAGTATATCCTTTGGGCCATAGAAGGAAATTATATTTCATATGTAAATGCACAAGTAATTAATTATATTTGGCAAATAATAGTTAAATTGTCACTTGACTATATTTAAGTCAACCATACTCAGAGTCTAGAGGAGTAATTTAAAGTGGAACCATCTATACCACCAAATGCTGCTCTGCTGATTTTGATGTGATAATCAAGTCCACTAATCTTTAGTCATTCCTTTCCCGATCTTGAACTGCTTGGACATGTGCCGGAAGATTGGATGTGGTTTTTCTTTTCACCCTAAAAAGGGGCAGAATCTTTCCATCCAAGACACTTCTTGCCTCCTTAGTCCAGAAAGTAAATCTGTGCCCATAGCTTTTAATAACAAGACAAGACAAAATCCATATTAACTGGTCACCGGTAAGAGAGATTTTAAGTATGTTTTGTTATTCATGTTACAAGTTGTTGTACTGACACAATATAAATTTTTAATTTTACAGATTTTCAAGAAAAAATAAATAAATACTGACATACCCATCAATTTGAAATCGTTCCATGAGTAGAAGGCACCACCACTGACGGATGATAGGCATATCCATCTGAAAGAAAGACTGTTTAGTCTGACAGTTAACCAACATGTTTTTGTTAATACATGATGTTGGGTGTGCTTGCAATAACCATGCCCCCTTTTTTTTTTAAAGATATGTTGCTTAGAAGAAAGCAAGATAATATACATTAAAATAGTTACATTTTAGCTATGATTAAGAAAAGCACAAACAAAATAAAGTTACATAAATAATAAAATAAAACCTCCTGGAACTGAAACCCAATGCCACACACCATTGAGAGGGTGTACTGAAAAGAGAGAAGCCACAGTCATTTACAATGTTTACAAAATCTTTAAATCAATTAACTCAATTTATATCTTACCAAGAGTACAAAAACACCACAATCATCCCCTCTTGTCTGACGTGGCAAAGCCTAAAATAGGCAAAGCAAATCAATTTTATTTTAGAATAATGTACAAAAAATTTAATTGTTGTAAAAGTATAAAATAATTTTTTTTTTTTAAGTTGATTCCTCACTGGAAATTCAAGAGTTCACACTTAGCTGATGATTGATTATAAGCAAGTTTGGCATGCTGTCCCGGGAGAGAGCCCTGAGCTCGAAGGTTCTTGAGCCCTGGGCTCCCTCCCGTTTGGAGAAAGAGAGGGGAGCCTCGAGCTCAGGTAGATCTCGACAACTCCCCTTTTTATAATAGCTAAAGATTAAGATTGAAGGCTATTAAAAGATATGCTGCATTATTAGATTACCTGTATTGAAATTTAGATTTAACGATTAACTTGTTGTACATGTTTTTGGAATGTGGGAGGAAACCGGAGAACCCGGGGAAAACCCACGCAAGCACGGGAAGAACATGCAAACTACACACAGAAACGACCACCGGCCTGTTAAGGAACTAGAACTGGTGACGTTCTTGCTGTGAGGCGACAGTGCTAGTCACTGAGCCACCATGCTGCCCTATGGAGGGAAAGGTGAAAAGGTAGGGGTGGAAGGGGGGGATTCTTCAAATCGAAGATGACTGTAGTGAAAAAACCCTGGCTCTTTATAGTGGTTAGGAATGGCCTGATTGGTGGATCAAGCATGCTAATGCAGAACCAGCCGTGTTCAATCATAATCACGTACTCCTCTCGAAATTAGTTTATGAATAAACTTCACTTCAAGAGTTCACACTTAGCTGATGATTGATTATAAGCAAGTTTGGCATGCTGTCCCGGGAGAGAGCCCTGAGCTCGAAGGTTCTTGAGCCCTGGGCTCCCTCCCGTTTGGAGAAAGAGAGGGGAGCCTCGAGCTCAGGTAGATCTCGACAACTCCCCAAAATGCTCCACTCGGGACAGCAGCCGCGTATTTGAAGAACCCCCCAAAAGGCACAGGAGATTAATGCCATATCCGGCTGCTGAAAAGTGATACAGAAATAGCTTGGAGGAGCAACAGAGACTGGTGTGGGTGTAAAAATTAACTGAAAGTGCTTATGTATGACTATGTGTGCTCCCGGGTCCTGTTAATTGTAAGGAACAGCGGGAGAGTGAGTGGGGTAAGTGTAAAGGTTTAAAACATATGTGGTGAGTTTCGTAAAGGTTTAGTATAGTAGTGATGGAAAATGAAGCTGTAAGGTTCTGCGGAGCTGTAGCTGCAGATGAGAAGCGGTTAACTGATTAACCGCTTTGGCAGTCCAATGGGGGTGTGTCAGTAGTGGTATGGATAAATGGTAGTGTGCGTGAACTCCGGTGGAGCGACACTGCTGCAGCAGTGGTGCAAAGGGGATGAAGCTCGGCTGAGCGTCTCTGCGACTGCAGAGGTGCGGTGGTAGTCAGTACTAAGGGGAAGAATACGCTTCTGCAGCAGCGTTTTAACTGCTTTAGCAGTGCTGGGAGTGACAGAAGTGGTATAAGTGTAATGGAAGTGTGCATGAGCTCCAGCAGAGCGTCACTGCTGCAGCAGTGGTGCAGGGGATGTAAATGATGCTCGGCTGAGCGTCTCTGCTGCTGCAGAGGTGCAATGGAAGTCAGTATTTGTAAGGGAAATACGCCTCCGCAGGGACGTTTAACTGCTTTAGCAGTGCTGGAGAGTGTATCAGTATTAGTTTGCTAAATTAAAGTGTATATGCGCTCGCTGAGCGTCACTGCTGCGGCAGTGATGTGGAGGGGAGTGATGCTCGGCTGAGCGTCTCTGCGACTGCAGAGGTGCGGTGGTAGTCAGTACTAAGGGGAAGAATACGCTTCTGCAGCAGCGTTTTAACTGCTTCAGCAGTGCTGGGAGTGACAGAAGTGGTATAAGTGTAATGGAAGTGTGCATGAGCTCCAGCAGAGCGTCACTGCTGCAGCAGTGGTGCAGGGGATGTAAATGATGCTCGGCTGAGCGTCTCTGCTGCTGCAGAGGTGCAATGGAAGTCAGTATCTGGAAGGTAAATACGCCTCCGCAGAGACGTTTAACTGCTTTGGCAGTGCTGGAGAGTGTATCAGTAGTGGATTGCTAAGTGGAAGTGTATATGCGCTCGCTAAGCGTCACTGCTGCGGCAGTGATGTAGAGGGGAGTGATGCTCAGCTGAGCGTCTCTGCGGCTGCAGAGGTGCGGTGGAAGTCAGTATCTAAAGTGAAGTGCGCTTTGGAGTGCTGATTAACAGCTGTGTAGCAGATAGGAATCAGGCACAGTAGAGCGACTCTGTGGCTGCAGGGGTGCATAGGTATTCAAAGTCTGGTGCATTATATGTGTGAAAGCAGTACATGTTCCCGCTAAGCCTTTACAGCTGTATTATAGCGGGGAGTGTGGTGATGGAAAATAAATTGATACTACAATGCAATGTAATTAAGTGGAGCTGCTGTAAAGGTGTGATGGTGTTCAGTATGTAAGCAATACGAGTTCCCGCTAAGCCTTTATGGCTGTATTGTTGCGGGGAGTGTGGTGATGGAGAATAAATTGATGCTACAATGCAATGTAATTAAGTGGAGCTGCTGTAGAGGTGTGATTGTAGTCAGTATGGAAGCAATACGAGTTCCCGCTTTGCCTTTACGGCTGCATTATTGCAGCGGAGTGTGATAATGGTTAAATTTTTGAAAAGTGTACATGTGAGCTCTTAAAGAGCTTCACTGCTGTGGCAGTGGGAGCTTAGGGCTACCCCTGTGGGAGTCCGAGCTGCGGAGAATGAGTGCAAGTGAAATTGAAAAATTATGAAGAGGAAGAGAAGGGAAGTTTAATAAAATAAAAAGTTTAGTAAAAATGAGTCCTATGCAACTAAGACAGAAAGTAGGAAGAACAGACAGAGTCGTGCTGCTTGGAAACTAGGTTGAAGTCTGCAACCGAGAATCAGCTGGGCTTCTCTGAGGAAATATTGGCCGAGGCAAATTGAGGATTTAAAGGTGTTAGGGGACCAATGACAGAGTTTATATCTGTTGTTGGAAGACTGTTCAGGCAGGGCGTCACTGCTGCAGCATTGGTGCAGGGGAAAAAATAATCTCAGCAGAGCTTCTCTGCAGTTACAGAAGTGCAATAAAATCAGTGGTGCAGAGAATTAAGGCTAAACAGCCGTCTCTGCAGTTGCAGCTCAGGCAAAGCTTAACTGTTGCAGCAGTGGTGCAGAGGGAGAATAAGGCTCGGCAAAGCGTCTCTGCAGTAGCAGAGGTGCAGTGGTACTCAGTATTAGAGCCTCACACGGAAATACTAAGTACTATTAGCAGTGATATTTAGAGATGAAAGTGAAAAAGGGGCTCAGCTAGAGCGTCACTGCAGTTGCAGTGATGTTAATGGGGTGTATAGTTAAGTGGAGCACCTAAACAGTCGATATTAGTAAGTTTTGAGTGCTCCCGCAGGGACGTTAAATACTGCCTTTAGTGATATGTAAAGATGAAGGTGAATAAGGCATATGCTAGAGGGTCACTGCGGTAGCGGTGGTGCTTTGGGTGTGCAACTCTGTGGAGCATTTCTGCGGCTGCAGTGGTGTAGTGGGCCAGTATGGAGGCAACTTGTGCTCCCGCAGAAGCATTTACTGCTGTATTAGTGCGGGGAGTGCAACGATAGTGGTATTTAGAAAATTCGTAAGTGTATGCAAGCTCATTTACAACGTTCCTGTTGTAAATTGGCAACTGAAACTCAAGACAACCCCTGAATTGGTCGGAGCTGTGGTGAATGAAAGTGAATAAAAGTATAGTATAGTTTAAATTTGGAGAGAAAAAGTTAAAGCTAGAAAAACGGGGAAGGGTAGTGAAGGAGCTCCTATGTTAAATAGGAAGGAAAATAGGAAGGAAACGACAGAGTCATACTTCATACCCAATAATGCATGATGGTGGAAGTTGGCTGGAGAGGATCGTCTGGGCTTCCCCGAGGTGGTATTGCTCTTCTGTGGTGTAAAAATGCTAAGAGGTTTAGAACCAGGGCCGGAGTGGGACACCTTTTCAGCTCTGGAGTTTCAAGCCTCAGACCAGCCCACCTCAGTTCACGACTGACTATATTAAAATAAGTAAATAAATATTTCCAAATCAGTTTCTAATGGCACTATCATGTCTTCTTTTTTTTTTTTTTGCTTTAGAACCTCAAATGTTCTACAACCTTAACAGTATTACATGTCTTATCAATAAAAATGAAAACACTAAATTACTCTAGCAAGGATCGAACCCGTCTTAACCTAACGTGTTAACCACTCGACCACAACAACAACAAAAGAGAAAAGCTGCGGTAAAATAATGAATAAAAAGGCTGTGGTCAAGTAAATAAATTTAAAAAGTGTCACTGCTGAGAGCAACAGATTCTAGAGCTAGGGACACCGGCCCTCGCGGCCAAAAAAAAAAAAAAAAACGGACCGGCCCACCGGGAATTCTCCCGGTCCTCCCGATTAGCCAATCCGGGCCTGTTTAGAACGGGTGTGTGGGGGAACGGATATCATCCTGCATCCCTTCATCCTGTGAAGATAGATCAGATATGGTTAGGTGTATTGTTGGATTGAAATGTCATACTTAGTTCAGAAGACTTAAATTAAAAAGGCTAGTGTGAATATGGCATCGAGGGTGTGGGCTATGTGAGTGGAAAAGTGTCATTTGCAAAGAGCGTAAATGTATTTAGAAATAGATGTGGAGTGTAATAGGTTGGATGAGGGTCAGCTTCTGCAACCAGCTTGCATGATCTCTGAAATGAGAAAAACAAGAGAGAATCAGAAATGACATTACAACATGGTACATGTATGGCAAACACAATGAATTATTTTAGCTGATAACCATGCGGGGCGTCTTAATAAGAGCATGGGCAACTAAGTGCCTTTGTTAATGCATGGTAAGAAGCCTCATTGTCGCAACGAGCAAATATAGTAGAGGTAGGCATTTGTCCCTCCTAAGGATGGCAGATTAAATGGGAAATCTGCTCGTCTAGTGGTCCTGATGTACCTCTTGAAGACAGGGTAGGTGGAATTATAGTGGAGTTTAAACCCCTTGGTTTGTATCTAACGCAGAGTCAATTGATGAAACATCAGACATGTCAGAAATGTCCTCCTCTCATTCGTGGAAGTCAAAGCAGGAAGTTTGTTTCTTTGCCGTTTTCACATCTAACCAACTTGCCATTATAAGCTTATGGCTTATAAGTGTGTGGACATGAGTCACTGGGGCATATTACGATTGGACTTCTATGCCTAATGCGTTGAATGTTTTTCAGTAGCAGAGTAAATTTTTTAGAAGTTAAACTGCTATCAGATGTGGCAGTTTTTTTTTTTTGTTTTTTTTTATTTATACATTTTATAATTATTTATTTTCTTTATTATTTATTTATTTATTTATTAATTTATGTATTTATTTATTTATTTATCATCAGCCAACATCAAACCCTGAACTTATAATTAATGTCACCATTTAGTAGTAATTGTGTAAATGTAATGATAATCATTCATGAGCTTGTCATGAGAGAGGGTGGAACCATCTCAAATTTTTTGAGAGTTCATTGGATGGTGACGCTTTTCCTTTCAGCTATTGGCTCGAAGGAGTGTCAATCAAAGTTGCAGAAAAAGGCTGGCGGCCATTTTGTTTGCCAGAGAACTAGTGTTATGATTGGAGACGCTACTCTATTGAATGCACCACAGCGACTAGTTTGGAGGATTAACATGGATGTTTATCAATGTATGCATAAGTTGTGGACTGATGTTTTTAAGGATTGGATTGTCTAGAACCTTGATTGAGAGGTGAGTCATTCTATTCACGCTAGAATCATCCTTTAAAGATGGATGTTTAATCTTAGTTGTAGTTTGTGAGGCTTCCCCTTAAAAAGTATCATGCATGTTACCGCTGATGCACCCCTAGAAGAGAGTTCAGCTTGGATCGCAGGCATCGAGAGTTTAGGCAAAGTTCATGGATGGTGATCGAGTTTTTACTGTGATCTTGTTGGAGAATTGGTTTGAAGACACAGAGATTGCATTGTGTGAGGCAATTTGAAGTAGAAGGTTGAGAAGTTGTAGTTGGATAAGTTGTTGAAGAAGTTGTTGTTGTTGGAGAAGTTGATGTAGCTGGAGAAGTTGTTGTTGGAGAAGTTGATGTAGCTGGAGAAGTTGTTGTTGGAGAAGTTGATGTAGCTGGAGAAGTAAGGATGGCTGACGTGAAACTGACGTTTCGACACAGTGTCGAGATCCCGAAGCGCAAGTGTTTCGAAACACTGCACCGAAGCATGATCCGAAACACCCAGGTCACGTGACTAAAGTGTTTCGAAACACTTGGTCACGTGACTAAAGCGATTCAAAGCATTGATCATTTCAGAGGCGTTTCAAGACCCGGAGAATCTGCATTTGACTGTCATGATCAAGATATCAACTGTGTCTTGTATGGCTTAGTGGACCGTGCGTTTGCTCTGCAGTACTGTGTTTCAAATTTGTTTTGGGTTCGAATCCCGACTAGTCCAAATACTCCAAAATCATGATTTTATATATTTTAACCATATGTAACTGTTTTATGGTGTAGTCTAGATAGGATACAGCTGCGGATATGCCATCAATTTAGCATCATTTTTGTAACACTGTAAAACAATAATTTATATTTTTACAGTACTGTGATGGTTTTAGGTTTTGGATAGACGTTAATAAAATACAATGGGAAATTTAATTAATAATATAAGTAATTATTGTTAACTTCTGGCCACAACTGTATCTGATCTTGCAACAACCCTGTTTTATGAACAAAACAATACAAATTTATTTACAAGGTGTTTATTCTTATGTCAGAGCAATGTTGAAACAAAACGACACAATAACAAAGCATTACCAACTGGTATTAAAGCATTTCAAAATAATTGTTTCAGTCTGTATTCGAACCCATTATTCCCACATGGCGATCACGAACTCTAACCGCTCGACTAAACCATTTGCAGATTCAAGGCTACAAAGTGGGATTTCATACCCTAATTTGCTCAACTGTTCTTTGCTGAAGCTGTTTCAGTGAAATACAAATAAAATGACCACTAGGTGTCACCGTAGAGTGGTGTTTCGTAACGTTTCGAAGCTTCGACACATTTGCTTCGATAGTTTCAGTGTTTCACGAAGCCTCGCTTTGCCCACCACTATGGAGAAGTTGATGTAGCTGGAGAAGTTGATGTAGCTGGAGAAGTTGATGTAGCTGGAGAAGTTGATGTAGCTGGAGAAGTTGATGTAGCTGGAGAAGTTGATGTAGCTGGAGAAGTTGATGTAGCTGGAGAAGTTGATGTAGCTGGAGAAGTTGATGTAGCTGGAGAAGCTGATGCAGAGCAGTGTATTCTTCAAATCGAAGATGACTGTAGTGAGAAAACCCTGGCTCTTTATAGTGGTTAGGAATGGCCTGATTGGTGGATCAAGCATGCTAATGCAGAACCAGCCGTGTTCAATCATAATCACGTGCTCCTCTCGAAATTAGTTTATGAATAAACTTCACATCATATCCAGATTTTTCAGTCCATGTCCCATGATCCACTTGGTAAGCAATTTTCCTGTAAACAAAACATATTAGTAGTAATACTAACAATTACAGCTCACCTCAACTCTAGAACACCATGCATAAAAAAGGCTAGATGAACATAGCCAGAAGTTCAAGAAACGGCTATAGGAACGTAGCCAAAAGTGACAGAACTATAATACACGGTTAGGAAATAAATAGAAATGGCTATAGGAACGTAGCCATATATCACATAAAGGCTGAAACATGTCTTAGTTTATTGATAGACCTAAAAATTGCCCTGTATTCCTCATCTCCAAATCCTGATTCATGCTCTGCGTACAGAGAGTCTAAAAACACCATCTCTCTTCGAAGCGGCATCATTATCTACAATGTTTAAGGTGTAAAAATATTTCTTTTGAACATTATTGCTTCTTCCAAGATTTTTCAGTGTTTTATTTTAGAAACACACACATTGCAATACCAATTAATGAATGCACTAGACATTTCAATATTTTCTTACACAGACGACAAAGTGGTCTGGTCCATTGGCATTTGTCCATGCTGGAAAGGCTAACAGGTCTTTCAAGTCTGCATCTTCCTGAAATTGATCAGGACAGTTATGTTGTTTAATTTAGGTTGTACTTCTCACACAGTAAATACAATACATACACGCACCGGTAATCCAGTAACAATGTTGTTAGGAGTTTCTTTCCACACAGGGACAACATAAAAGTCCTCAATGTATATGTCCTTGCCCTACATGAATAAAAAGAAACTGTTGACAATGACATGAACATTTTCACACAGTTTAGAAATTGTTTTTTTTAAAATTTGGATCAAGTTAAAACAATCTACATAAATATTATGTTTTATAGTACATACAATTTGTCGAGCCATTTCACAAATAATCTTCATGCAGGCGTTTCCAATCTGCAATAAATACTTTGATAAGTCAATGTTTTTAATAAAAAAAAGTTATAATAAAAAAACAGACTGCTTACATGGGAGTCCATGTCCCTCAACAATCCAAGGCTCCAAAATTCTTCTCGAATAAGGCACACTTGCCCCTCCTTCAAAATTATTTCACTGCCAGGGCGATTTCGGTCCAGCACATAATCAAGCTGTAATAATAATAACAATAAATATGTGTGTGTGTGTGTGTGTGCGTTTATATGTAATGGTAATTGTTTACCAGTTTCTCTTGTAATGGATGCCAGTCCCTCTCCCAAGGCTTAGTAGGTTCCGAAAAATTCAGAAGAGTGGTAGGTTCACAAGCTGTTTTTTCTGTAATTAGTACTGATGACAGAGGAGATGTGACTGATGTTATGCCTGGTGATGCAGCGGTCGTTTGTAAAGTCACAATATTTTTTGGCAATGCTGTCAGTGGTCCTTAGAGTACATTAAAGCATCAAAATTAGAAAATAACACATAATAATTAGAGAACTGTGGAGGATGGATTTTCTATAAATGCAAATATACACATAAGTACAGTTATGGATAAAGTGATGTATTTGTTACAAAGTAAGGGAAACATTACCTAACACAACCTGGCTGTGGTCATTCATGTGAATGTTTGTGTTGAATTCCTTTTTTATGTCATGTAGACGTTTCTCGTTTTTTTCTGACATTGTAATGGTGGATGATGTTTCGCATGAGGAAAACATGTGTGGATGGCAATGCCATGTTCATAAAGTAGTTATTTTTCTTTAGCTTTGAAAAAAGCTGTTCTGCAGCCTGACTGTTAACTTTGCCAGCTAGTTGAGGCACAAGACGAAGCTTCCTCAGTGAATCACGAGGATCTTTTGTGTTGTCTTCGTGAAAGCGGTCATACAGAACATAGTGTTCTGCAGAACCAGTTATTGGATGACCATCCGCATCTGGACTTTGCTTTTTTGCAGTGAGCCATGGCAGAGTTACCTGTAATTTTCCTGATTTTGCTTTTGCAATATTTTCAGTGGTTGGTTCGAGTAACCTTCCCTCGAAAGGTGTGAAAGTTATGGGTTGCCTCAAATTTGTGTGGGTGGACAGTCCACGGGCAAAGTCATAAATAACAACATTAGCCAGATGCTTCCAAGACAGAAGCATATCTGCAAAATCCCGTGGACTTTCTGCTCGCAGATTACATTTTATACTGTAAACTATGCCACAAGGACACATGATGACCGCCCAAGCTCCTGGAACAGACAAAAAAGATAAGCAAATAGTTAAGAAAACATAATCAAATCCTATTAATGACATTGGGACTTAAATTACCATAGGTTATGATGGAGGGCAGTGGCATTAATCCTAACAATGTATACTTTTAAAAAATTTAAAGATGCAGTGCCTCAGAGATGTAAATACACTCCCCCACACGGAAAGCAACAATACACCCTGGTGTCAGACGAGGCCACCTCCAACACCCCCCAGAGCTGTACACCACCAGTGACTCCCCAAATCAGTGCCAAGCAGAAAACAGGACCCATTATGTCTATGTGACTTTGTACATTTCTGATTTATTTGTAATATTTTAATGTGCAACATTGAGGTTTACCTGAAGCAGCCCAGATCTTTTCAAAAATCTTGTCATAGGCCTCCCTTGACCTCATCTCCTCCGAAAGTCGCAGGAGTAGATCTGTGCGAGAGCCTTTGGCATCTAAACCACACTCTTGACACAGTCTTCTTATCACTCCCACCTATCACATAAAACACACATGTTAAATGAAATGCCAACACTGACAAATAATACATATAATTAGCATTAAATATTTTACTTTCTGTTTTGAAAGTTCGTCCTTTAAGCGATCTTCAGAGACAGTTATTTCTGTTCGTTCTGCAGTTTTTGCTTTGTGCACTTTCTCAAATTCAGTGTTGAGAACAACATTCGCTATGCGAGTCTTACTCCCGATCCAGGGTGCCCAAAAGTTGTAACTAGGTGTAACACAAAATGGATTGTTTTTTTGACCTTTAGGACAAACAAACATGTTAATACATCAGTGAATTTAGATTGTACTCCTGAAAACACTTATGAAATTAAATAATGATGACATGCCATTCCTGATATAATAAATTTCCTTACTTGAAAAAAATCCTCGAGCAATTCGTTCTTCTGTCAGTGCCTTCCAAAACATATCTAAATCCACCTCTCCATTAAAATCTTGTGGAGGCTGTGAAAGATCACTCACTAAAGAAAATAAATACTTACTATAAACTTACTAATAGTTTTACTAATAAGACTTACCGCTCTGCAGTAAAAAGGAAAGATATTTACCAGAGAGATGAAAGGATGCCTTCATGTGGAGGTCCATTATGACCACAGGTGGATGGTCACCACTAGATACACATGAATACTCGTATTCATAGTCAGTTAGGGCCTCAAAATGCAGATAGCCGTGGAGAAGAGTAACTGCTGAGGGGAACTGTACACCTGTAGTTACCTCCAAGTACTCCACTACTCTGCTCACTGCTGTATGCACCTATGATAAAGAAATCACAGTTAATCAGTACTTATATAGGCAAGGCAAGGCAAGTTTATTTATATAGCACATTTCATACACAATGGTAATTCAAAGTGCTTTACATAAACAAGAATAAAAGACGGACGTAGCACAGTGCTCATTCAGTAAAGGCACAGCTAAACAGATGTGTTTTAAGTCTTGATTTGAATGTGCCTAATGTTGCCTAACATAAAATCAACACTATGAAGAAATCCTATTGTTGTAAAAAATATTATATTGTATAACATATAATATATGTATTGTATAACGATTACCTGCAACAGGTTTCTTATGGTGAGGCAGAGAGAGAGTTCAAGGAGGACATGGTCATTGAAGTTATGCAAACCATAAGCCCACTCTTGGTAACGGTACACCATTCCACAGAAAGGACATAATTTGTAGTAGGTTGAAATATCTGCAGATACAGAATGTAAATTAAATGGTTTAGTATATTTTTCATAATTAAAATAAAAAAAAATGTAAGTAACTATTATCCACCTTGGACAATTCCTGTAGTTGTAAGAATTTTCGCTTTACGTGTAATGCAGACAGGATCACTGAGCAATGTGCGGTCTGAGCAGTGGTAGCACATTGTCTCATCAGGGATTAGGTGTTTTGGAAATTCCTTATAGTCTGAAGAAAGCCTCAAATGACTGGGAATAGTAGATGGTAGCTTTTTATTCATTAAGATGTATTCTACCATGCTCTTTACTTTAGCAATGTCCTTTGGAGGGTAATTCTCACTTTCATCACTTTCCTCCATCGCTGCTGCCTGAAATTCTTCAGCGCTTTCAGTGCTCCGAACTTTTCGGAAGAGTTCAGGGTGAATTTGAAAGAGGTGCCATTTTGCTATGTATTTATGGGTACATGATCTCTGGGTTTTTGCACAGGGACAGTGCCATGAATTCTTCTTGGTGTCATATGATACCATGACTCTGCCCAGTCTACTATAATATGATATATTAGGCTCGCAGACCGATATGAACCTTTTTGTTGGTGGGACTCCAATCTTGGATTCAACTGACAGTGGTGCATTTTCTTCTTGGGCTAGTTTTTGACGATTTACACACTGTTTTATTTTGTCCTGCCCAAACCACTTGCTTTTAACCATTTCTTTTAAACTTTCTTCTGTGAGTGAAGGTGAGGTTAAAAATGTTTTGCAGTATGAAACTGACCGGAGGTGAACACATTTGTATGACAGCAGTCCACTTCTCCAAGCCAACTCCATATTAGTCTGGCACTCATTTAATTCACATGAAACACGATGTGGTTCCCCCCATATTTTTATTTGCACATGGAGTGGAGTAGCAGCTCCATAAAAACATTTGTGGACCATATAGACTCCATTCTGAGGGTCTATGCACTCACTGTCAAGATGAGATGAGGAAGTGATGTCCATCATTTTTGGGGTGTGTTTACGTTCTATATGTCTTTTTAAATTTTTAAAGTCGCATATCAAATCACATTTGGGACATTGCTTTGGTTTTTTCCGACAATTTTTTTTAAGGGCCTAGAAATGCCAGAAGTGGTGGGCAGAGCCATGTCAGTGGATAGAGGCACATGTGTGGCGGGCAGAGCCGTGGCAGTGGAGAGAGGCACATGTGTGGCGGGCAGAGCCGTGGCAGTGGAGAGAGGCATATGTGTGGCGGGCAGAGATGTGGCAAAAGTTGTGGTGGCTTTAGTGTGAGGGGTTGGTGGTTGTTGTTTTTGTTTGCCTAGAGTCCTAAATGTTTAACAAAATCAGGTTTTCTTAAAATGGTTGATCTGCAGAAGAGGCAGTGATAATGTGGCTGACTTCTGCAGAGGCGTCCACATCTGTGTATTGTAAATTCTGAAAAAAAAGCAGTATAAGATTGCACTTTAAGTTTTCTTACAATTTTTCACTTTAATAAGATGTACATTTTTAAATATTATCTTCGTGCTGGACTGATCTATTCAAATGTGCCTGCAGATGTGATTGCACTTTTTTTAATCGTGTTGGTTGGAAAACCGAGGCATCACAAAATGGACAATGAAAATATGTGCAGCATTTGGTGCACTGTACAGGTACTGGCAGAGACCCCCCTTTTTGAATTGTAATATCCATTGTTACGCAAGAGCGTATTGGGTTGTTTCTGTGCTGCTGTGTGGGTGTGTCTCTTTTTCCCTCTCTCGTCCTGTCCCGTTCCTGTTTCCAGGTTACCCCGCCCTAATTGGACGTGCTGCGTGCGTGCGCTGTGGTTGGTGCTGGGAGAAGTCAGCATCTTTTGAAAAGGAACCGACGGAGTCAGATCGCTGGGGGGAGAGACGGAGAGTTTTTCTAAGAGTGTGGTGTTCGTGTGGAAAACATATCATAGTGCTTCTGGTTGTTTATGAGTTGTGAACATTAAGGTGTTCTCTCCCTTTTTCCTCTCCCCTCCAATTTTTTTTGTGACTTTCAAATACTGTTTGATAAAGCTGTGAGCTGAGCGCCGTAGGGACTGAGTGCCATTTACTTTGACACTGATTTTCTCCTGTTTTTTTGTTTAGTTAAGGAGTAAGGGTAGTATTTGTAATTTATTTTCTTCATTTATTTTTGATTCAGTAGGTAAGTTATCTTCGGGGTGGAGTTAGTAAATGTTTTGTTTGTTATTTTGGCCTTGCTCAGCCCTGAAGCTTTTTGTTTGCGCTCATTTATTTGTTTATTGTAAATACAAACCTTTTCCACCTTCTCACAATAAAATAACCTTAAAGGTCATTTAAAAATCAAACCTGCTAACTGTTTATTTATTTTCTCTATAATTTTTATGTTCGACTTCAGCCCTAGACATTTTTGAGGTCGTAACATAAATTGGGGGCTCGTCTTTTGGTTTGTGAGAAGAAGAGGAAATAGTTTATGTATTTTACTGTTTGCAGAAACTGGAATATATCGACTCTGTGTCAGCTGTTTCAACGAACTGTCTTGACTGCATGTGGGTGGTAAGTCAAACTTTTGACTATCTGTTCTCTTGTGGTGTGGGAAAAATTATTCGGATTGGATTATGGAGTTTGACTTGATTTTTTTTACACTGGCTCCGAACAAGGAACAATTAAATGGCTGCCGCAAAGATGATTTAATTAAAATTGCTATTTTTTCAAAATTCCCGTGTCACAGAATGAGTCTAAAAAAGCGATTAAAAAGTACCTACATGATGAATTGGTTTTGCAACAAATTCTACCTGACGAAACGGTAGAGCGTGGTGCAGAAGCGAGCGCTGCTACGCCGGTCACGGCCGACGAGAAGCCTTTATCTGCACCGCTCTCTTCCGCCGAGCCACGTATGTTACCGTCTTCAGCGCAAGCGCAGGCTAATGCTGCGGTGACCGCGTCAGATCCAATGTTGGCAATAAAGTTGAAGGAACTGGAATTGGAAGTTAAACGGGCAGAGACTGAGAGTAAAAGGCTTAGGGTAAAGGAGCTAGAGCTGGAAATAGAGAGAGAACGACTTCAGAGAGATCGTGGTCTGTTTCAGCAGGTCGGGGTTTCTCCGATACGTTCACCTACCTCTCCGTCATTTGCTCAGCTACCCAGTGGCCCTGCACTAGCCTCATCTAGTCCTGCTGCTGCCGTAACTGATCCTGTGAGTTTGCCAGCATTTGATGTGAGTAAACATATTAATTTGGTTCCACCATTTAGAGAGGCAGAAGTAGACAGTTATTTTACTGCGTTTGAGCGTGTGGCAGCTACATTGCAGTGGCCGAAGGAGATGTGGGCTCTCCTGCTGCAATGTAAATTAATTGGCAAAGTGCAGGAAGTGTGCTCCGCGTTGCCAGTGGAACAGAGTCTTGTTTATGACGTTGTTAAACAGACTGTCCTCCGTGCATATGAGCTAGTGCCGGAGGCATACAGACAAAAATTTAGAGCTCACAAGAAAACAGACAGACAAACATTTGTGGAGTTTGCAAGGGAAAAACGAACTTTATTTGATAAATGGTGTGCTTCAAATAAAACCACAACGTTTGAGCAATTGAAAGAGCAAGTTTTATTAGAGGACTTTAAGAGCTCCGTGTCTGAGAATCTTGTTATTCATTTGAATGAACAAAAAGTAGTGTCTCTGTCCTCAGCTGCTGTAATGGCAGATGAGTTTGTATTAACACACAGAACAGTTTTCTCTCCTGTGGTCAAAGGTGCTGATAGGGCTGCTGTCCAGGGTCCTGAAATGCAGGTCAGAGGTTGGATCAATAATACTGCTAAACCAGGGCGAGGGGCTGGGTTCAGCAATAGAAGGATTCCTCAAAACCGCTCCGGGGACGGTAGGGTGTGTTTTTTCTGTTTGGATGCTAATCATTTGATAGCAGACTGTGAGGCCTGGAAAAAGAAAAATGTGTCAGTTAAACCTAAAAGTGTGGGGTTTATATGTGCAGCTACAGAGGAGACAGATTTAAATTCAGACCAGAGGGGGTTTGAACCTTTTATGCTGTCAGGGTGGGTGTCACATGATGCTGAAAGTGTTCCTAAACCAGTAACTATCTTGAGGGACACAGGTTCAGTTCAGTCTTTGATGCTTCGAAGCACTCTTAATTTGTTATCTGATTCTTATACTGGTTCTGATGTCATACTAAGAGGAGTGGGTTCAGGCTGTGTTACAGTTCCCCTGCACATGATATATTTGCAAACTGAATTAGTGACGGGAAATGTTTGTGTTGGAGTGTGTTCTGATCTTCCAGTAGAGGGAGTTCAGTTTATTCTGGGCAATGATCTGGCAGGTGGGAAAGTTTTCCCTGTTCCTATTGTGGTTGATACCCCAGTCATTGATGCAATATCAGATGTATCTATTCATTTCCCAAATGCATTTCCTACATGTGTAGTGACGCGGGCTCAAGCTCGTAATGAAGGGAAGGAGATGGATTTATCTGATAGTTTCATGCAGATGTCTAGTGAAAATACATCTGAAGATACATGTCTTGACAGTAAGCAAATTACAAATCTGGCTGAAATACTGGGTGGTACTGACGTTCACTTAAAAGTTGGGCGTGCGCAGTTAATAGACGCGCAAAGAAATGATCCTTCACTGCGAGAGTGCATTTCTGCAGCAGATAAGGGCACTGTTGTTAATGGCAAAGTTCAATATATCTGGGAGGATGATTTGCTAATACGTAAGTGGGAGGACGATGATTGTGTTCATCAAATTGTTGTGCCTGTGGGTTATCGTTCGCAAATTCTAGCGCTTGCACATGACCATGTTTTTTCTGGCCATTTAGGAGTTAGAAAAACCTACGACCGAATATTGCGATATTTCTTTTGGCCAGGACTTAAATCGGATGTGTCTGCATATTGTCGTTCATGTCATTCATGCCAGTTAGCGGGCAAACCAAATCAGGTTATACCTCCTGCACCCCTGCATCCAATTCCAATCACAAGTGAACCGTTTGAGCGTATATTGATTGATTGTGTTGGCCCATTGCCAAAATCTAAAGCTGGTCATCAATATATATTAACCATAATGTGTGCAGCTACGAGGTATCCGGAAGCAGTTCCGATGCGCAATATTAAAGCCAAAGCAGTCGTCAGAGAACTGATAAAATTTTGTTCCACTTTCGGTTTGCCGAAAGTTATCCAAACAGATCAAGGCTCTAATTTCACATCGACTTTATTCTCGCAAGTGTTGCGTGAATTAACTGTTAAACATCAGCTGTCGAGTGCTTACCATCCTGAGTCTCAAGGCGTACTAGAACGTTTCCATCAAACGTTAAAATCTATGTTGCGCACATTTTGCGTGGAAACTGGACGAGACTGGGATGATGGTTTACCGATGATGATGTTTGCAGTACGAGAAACCGTTCAGGAGTCTTTGGGTTTCAGCCCGGCTGAGTTAGTATTTGCACACAAAATCCGTGGCCCCTTAAAACTGCTCCAAGAACAGCTACTAAGTGTCAATCCTCACCCTATGTCTGTTTTAGACTATGTGAATAAAATGCGTGAACGTTTACATCGTGTGTGTGAAATAGCACGAAAAAATTTGGCTGTGAAACAAGACAAAATGAAGAAATGTTTTGACAGACATAGTACTAACCGGAGTTTTCAGGTGGGCGACTCCGTGCTGGTATTACTGCCTGTCCCTGGGTCTGCTCTACAAGCACGGTTTTCTGGCCCGTATCCAGTGGAACGAAAACTGAGTGACACCAATTACGTTATTCGTACCACAGATCGTAGGAAGAAAACTCGTGTTTGCCACATTAACATGCTTAAAGCATATGTAGGCAGATCCAGTGATGCTAAAAATAATTCTGTCGTCCCAGTTGCACTTGTGTTTAGTGTTGAGTCTGAATTGGATGGATGGGTTGCTCGTGAGGAAATGGCAGTACCACCCAGACTTTCAAATTCAGAAATATTAAAAGGGTTAGATGAGCATTTATCTTACCTTGATAATTCCCATCGAAAAGCTCTTGTACAGTTGTTAACCCAGTTTTCATCTCTCTTCTCTGACACCCTCACTCAAACCAACGTGTTGTTTCACGATATTGAAATTGTGAATTCTTCTCCCATTAAACAGCATCCATATCGGGTTAATCCATGGAAGAGAGAGGAGATGAAAAAAGAGGTGGAGTACCTGTTGCAGAATGGCCTTGCAGTACCAAGTTCAAGCCCGTGGAGCTCGCCCTGTCTTTTGGTGCCAAAGACAGACGGCACATTCAGGTTTTGCACAGACTATCGCAAACTGAACAGTGTTACGAAACCAGATTCTTTTCCTCTTCCTAGGATAGAAGATTGCATTGATCGTGTGGGTGCTGCTAGCTATGTCACTAAACTAGATTTATTGAAGGGCTATTGGCAAGTGCCGCTTAGTGCACGCGCCTCTGACGTCTCTGCATTTGTGACACCGGATAACTTCCTGCAATATACAGTCATGGCTTTCGGGATGCGAAACGCTCCAGCCACCTTCCAACGTCTCATGCAGAGAATATTGTCTGGTGTGACAAATTGCGAGGCTTATTTGGATGACGTAGTCATTTATTCAAATTCATGGCCTAGTCACATTAACACCTTGCGTGAAGTGTTTTCACGGCTTGCCAAAGCTTCTTTAACAGTAAATCTAGCTAAGTGCGAATTTGGTAAGGCAGTGATTACTTACCTTGGCAAGCAGGTGGGTCAGGGGCAAGTGCGCCCTGTTAACGCTAAAGTTGAAGCGATTAGGGAATTTCCTGTGCCTAAAACGAAGCGCGAGTTGCGACGTTTTTTAGGGATGATCGGGTACTATAGGGCTTTCTGCAGGAATTTCTCCACCATAGTATCCCCGTTGACTGATCTGTTGAGCACAAATAGAGAGTTTAAGTGGAACTCTGAGTGTGATCATGCTTTTGGTGCAGTTAAAGATCTCCTGTGTAGTGCGCCTGTACTTTCAGCACCTGATTTTACGCGTCCTTTTCAACTTGAAATTGATGCAAGTGGAGTAGGTTGTGGAGCTGTTTTGACTCAGGAGAGTAAACTTGGCATTAACCATCCGATATGCTATTTCTCCAGGAAGTTTTCCAGAGCTCAGAGACAGTACAGCACTATTGAAAAGGAGGCACTGGCATTACTTCTGGCGTTGCAGCATTTCGAGGTGTATGTTGGAGGTAGTTCTGATCCTGTGATGGTGTATACCGACCATAATCCCCTTGTTTTTCTCACGCGGATGTATAACTCCAATCAGAGGTTAATGAGGTGGGCACTTGTAGTTCAAGAATTTAATCTTGAGATACATCATAAAAAAGGATCCGAAAACATTGTTGCAGATGCTCTTTCACGTGCTTATTCAGTTTAGTGATATCGTCAAAATTAATTTGACTCTTGTGGATGGGGGTGTTACGCAAGTGCGTATTGGGTTGTTTCTGTGCTACTGTGTGGGTGTGTCTCTCTTTTTCCCTCTCTCGTCCTGTCCCGTTCCTGTTTCCAGGTTACCCCGCCCTAATTGGACGTGCTGCGTGCGTGCGCTGTGGTTGGTGCTGGGAGAAGTCAGCATCTTTTGAAAAGGAACCGACGGAGTCAGATTGCTGGGGGGGAGAGACGGAGAGTTTTCTAAGAGTTTGGCGTTCGTGTGAAACATATCATAGTGCTACTGGTTGTTTATGAATTGTGAACATTAAGGTGTTCTCTCCCTTTTTCCTCTCCCCTCCAATTTTTGTGATTGTCAAAATACCGTTTGATAAAGCTGTGAGCTGAGCGCCGTAGGGGCTGAGCGCCATTTACTTTGACACTGATTTTCTCCTGTTTTTTCGTTTAGTTAAGGAGTAAGGGTAGTGTTTGTAATTTATTTTCTTCATTTATTTTTGATTCAGTAGGTAAGTTATCTTCGGGGTGGAGTTAGTAAATGTTTTGTTTGTTATTTTGGCCTTGCTCAGCCCTGAAGCTTTTTGTTTGCGCTCATTTATTTGTTTATTGTAAATACAAACCTTTTCCACCTTCTCACAATAAAAGAACCTTAAAGGTCATTTAAAAATCAAACCTGCTAACTGTTTATTTATTTTCTCTATAATTTTTATGTTCGACTTCAGCCCTAGACATTTTGAGGTCGTAACAGCATATTGGATAGGCTATGAGCGTAAAAAAAAGTTGATGGAAACATCATGATGCACATAACTTTTGAAATATAGGCATAAAAAAACATGCGCTAAATCTTCACCACATGTTTATTGTGTGCTGACATTGTCCTCTGAGGTGAAAGTCATTTATTAAACACAGAAAAGATTCATGTAGCTTCTCCTACCGCAGTAAATTCTGTTTTTACTGTTGAGATTTGGCGCCAGTTAATCAGGAAGTGACGATTTTGTTCTTTTTGAGTCATTAAATGGAAACGCTGATTCTTTCATTCATTTTCTTTTTGGCTTAGTCCCTTTATTAATTGGGGGTCGTCACAGCAGAATGGACTGTGTACGTTTTGTTCATTTGTTTTCCATTTTTAAACGGAATAAAGGAAAGGAAAAAAATGGCCGTTTTTCCGTGTTTTTTTTGCTCACGAGAAAACGAAAAAACGACATTTTGGCTGGATTTTCGTTTTTTGGTTTAAAGTAGGAAAACGGATAAACGACTTTAATATTTATTTTACACATGTAGGCGGTGCTGAAATGCCCACTTTCCTCTAATTGGTCAATTATTATTATTATAACCTTTATTTTACCAGGAAAGACACATTGAGATTAAAAATCTCTTTTACAAGAGCGTCCTGGCCAAGATTAGGCAGTACACAAGTCACATGAGTCCAACAGACAACAAACAAAAAACTATTTACATTTAACATGAATCACACAGACATCTATTCAAAACATCTACAAACCTGTTTCAACTTCTAAAACTTTTTAAAAGCATGTAGTGAAATCAAGTCTTTGAACTGCAACTGTGTTTGCAGATTATTCCAAGCAAAAGGTGCTGCGTACTTAAAAGCCTTTTTTCCCATCTCAGTCCGCACTTTAGGGACAAAGAGTAAATAAATATCCTGTGAGTGAAGACCATAGTTAAGAACAGGCTTTTTGCAAATATAATTCTGGAGATATGATGGGAGTAAACCCAGTATAGATTTAAACTAAATCTGAGCTCGTGACGTCGCCCTCAAAATAAAAGCCTTACACGCAGGCTTTTAATTATTATTATTTAATTATATATAAACAAAGTTTACATATTCTATCATTTGAACCACACACAGTTAGCAGGCTTACATTCATTGCACATGTATAAATTAAATAAAAATGTAAATTAGCAGTATTTTTAGACATTTTGTCATTAAAATAAGGTCATAGTTTACTGCCAAGTTTCTTGCTGCTGTGCACCTGATGCTGAGCAAAGATGGCCATTTCCGAGCAGCACCTGGTTTGTATGATTGTTTCAGAGCAAGGGCTTTATATTAATAATAATAATAATAACAATAATAATAATAATTATTATTATTATTATCACTTAGTAGTGTTTTTATTGTTTAGTTTTTTTTTCTTTTTAATAAATGTTAACAGAACAAAAATAAGAACACATTGGGCCCTGCTATAAAAACAGGTTACCATTTGTTTTTGTTTTATTTTTTCCTATTTTAATTATATATTGAAATTATTTCTTTGATAATTAATACTATTTTATTGCAACGCCAAAGTAGGCTTGTCTTATTATTTTTTGTAATTTGCTGTTATTGTTATTGTAGGCTACATGGCAGGCTTTGCGAAATTTTTTAAATAATATATACTCATAACCTTACTAATTCGAGAGCCGAACCTAAAAAAGTTTAAGTGCAATAAGCCTGTACAATAAAGTGAGCCGGAATGCATATTTGCATATATGAATGTCTTATCTGCCTAGCTAATCCATTGCAATATTGCATGTTCCACTATTGCACTGTGTTGCCAGTTGGCTACACAAACTGTGTTATGTGAGATGTGTTCACATCTCACATAAAACCGCCAAGTGGTAGTTTTTTAGGACAACAGTATCTCCAGCAGAAAAGATATCCAAAAATGCCTTTTTAGATGGCATTTCTGCATATTGTCTGGTATATAAATTGTCACCACGTAGGTCTTCAGCATAGCCTCAGGACATGCACAAAGGCAAGAAAACAAAGGAAAAAGTACAAATGAATGAAAACAAGTAGCAAAGTATGTCATCTTGCCATCTCATCACTTCAGTTTACAGCAAACGTGGCATTAAGCATTTGCATAAGTTCATTCATTTTCCTTCAGCCCAGTACCTTTAATTATCAGCAGTTGCCACAGTGGATTGAACCACCAACTTATCTAGCATATGTTTTAAACAGCGGATGCCCTTCCAGCTGCAACCCAGTACTGGGAAGCAATAGCATAATTTAAATACAATAATGCAGCCTCACTAATATAAGCGTGTATTATGCGTACTTGCAAGCAAGTCACAAATGTTTTTAATCGAGTGGAAGATGTACATGAGGGAACACAACACAAATAATCTAGAGCGAGTGCATTTGATCATTTGCATTTACAGCCACAGGCACAAAAAAACTTGGTTTTCCTCTGCCCCCCAAAATGAAATATTCTGCAAGGTATATGATCTGATTTTGAGCTGAAACCTCAGACACATTCTGGGAACACCAAAGACTTATTTTACATTTTGTTAAAAAAAAGGGTTAATTATAGGAACCCTGTAAAGGGATAGTTGATGCAGAAATGAAAATAGCCTCACCTTTAACTCTCCCTCGTGTGGTTTTAAACCTTTATGAGTTTCTTGATTCAGCTGAACACACACAAAAAAAAAAAAGATATTGTGGAAAAACTAGTTTTCTTTGTGTTCCAGAAGAAAGGAAATGTTTAAAACTGCATGATGGAGAGTAAATGGTAATTGGTCATTTTCATTTTTGGGTGAAACATCCATTTCATGCTTCTCGCTTTGAACCTTCACACTAAAGTTAACTTTTTTTCATTTAAAGACCTTATGGTGTTGAAAGAAGAGACTCATCAACTGAATGTAATGGAAGAGAAACAGCAGTTTGAGAAACACCAAGTAATAACGACTGATGAAAAACCCAAACTGACTGAAAAGACTTCATCACGTGGAAGACCTCGGAAATCCAAGTCTATGAGTAATTACAGCTGTACACGGTGTAGAAAGAGTTTCGGTAAAAAGTCAAACCTTGATATTCACATGAGAGTTCACACTAAAGAGAAACCTTACACCTGCAAACAGTGTGGAAAGAGGTTTGGTTATATACAAGGCTTTAAAAACCACATGAGAATTCACACTGGAGAGAGGCCGTACACATGCCAACAGTGTGGAAAAAGCTTCTATCATGCAGGAAATTTTGCAGCGCACCAGAGAATTCACACTGGGGAGAGGAAGTATACATGCCAACATTGTGGAAAAAGCTTCTCTAAAACAGGAAACTTGGCAGTGCACATGAGAATTCACACTGGGGAGAAGCCTTACTCTTGCTCTCAGTGTGGAAAGAGTTTTAAGCAAAATGTCACCCTTAAAATCCACATGAGAACTCACAATGAAGAAAGAATTTTTACCTGCACACAGTGTGGGAAAAGTATTTCTCAAAAGCATTACCTTGACATCAACATGAGGATTCACACTGGAGAGAAACCTTACACATGCACAGAGTGTGGTAAAAGTTTCCCATATAAAGGCTCACTCAAACACCACAGGATAAGTCACACTGGAGAGAAGCCGTTTACATGTGCTCAGTGTGGAAAGAGCTTCACAACCAAAGCTAGCTTCATGAACCACATGGATGGTCACACTGGAACCATAGTGTTCACATGTGATAAGTGTGCAAAGACCTTCACACGCAAAGACTCTATGAAGCAACACATGAAGACTCACTCAGGAGAGGATCGTTTTAGATGCAGTGAGTGTGGAAAGGGCTTTAAATGTAAAAGAAGTCTCAGCACTCACATGAAGCTTCACAATGGAGAGCGAAAATGAGGCCTTGTCCAGCGAAGCTTGGGGCTCTCTCCCAGGACAGCATGTCAAACAAGTGTGAACTCTTGAATACATATCAAGTTACTGATGATGAAACCCTTGGAACACCTGGAGGTTTAAACTCAATAATGAAGAGGGGTAAAGATGTACCAGGTTGTGAGAGTTTCTACCAGGCTGCATAAAAAGTTAAATATCTTTATATGTGTTTCAAGTTATTATGAACTGATTATTTTATTTTGTGCAAATTGCACACTTCAAACAAATTTTCGGCTCTGAATATAGAATTAGAAAGATTAGGGAGGAGAAAGTGTTTAGGGAGATGCAGGGAACACTGTCCTACACGCTTAAGCCCGGGTTATACTTGATGCGTCTGCTTGTTTGCTTGAGTGCGTGCAGCAAATGTGATGTCATCGCGGAGTTTGCGGAGGTTTGCTTTGAGTGCGTGCAGCATAATTTCGGCCGGCGGAGTGTATGTTTTTTTTTTTTTTGAAACTCATGCAAACAATGCGCGTGGTGACAGATTTTGATTTGAGTTGAATATGAATCACTTTGAATAGCATCTGAAGACATCTTTATGAGCGAACAGTACGCAATGGTGCCGCATTTGAGATTTTGCCTGAAATTTACGCCTGCACAGACATTCTTATGATCCATGATCATAGAGATCACCAGATGACCAATAATTCTTGACTAGAAATTGCAACAGCCGTGGGAAAGAGGACAGTTTTTGTTAAAAAGTTTGGAAAAACCTGAGGGATGTTTGTTAAAGCCAAAGAGGCCATGGCAAAAGTGGAGACCCTGGCACATAATTTCAGAATATGTTTTTCCATTAGTCGTAGGTTTTACACTGATTTATACGTTACAATTTTGAATTTAAAACAATTTGATATCAAAACTATAATTAAGGAACAAATTATTTTTTTGATAACTGGAAAGGAATATTTGACCCTATTGGGTTACAATACACTGATGCCATGTTTTTCTAGGCTTTATTGGTGATCATGGTCAGAAGTGTTGGACCATTATTGCCTTTTTAGCATAAGTATAGGACAGAAACTAGCCAGACAGTAATGTGTGAATTGTGGAGTGGGCTAAATCTAAAAAAAACATGTACTTTTTAGTAAGTGTACTTTTTTGCTTTTATTCTTGCCATAATAAAATATATTTGTTGAGCAGCCCATGTTCTCTTGTCATTAATATTTTAATAAACTTCAATAGGTAAAACTGTCTGAGATATGAACAAAAGAAAGTGATGCATCAAAGTTTGATTAAAAAATCTTGAATGGTTCTAAAAATGCTTATAATAATTAAAATAACTTATAAAAACAATAAAAATAATTAGCTTAAAAATCTTGAATGATGGTAATGATATGACGTAGTTCCGGAAATTTTCTACTTCTTTGTTTATTCATCTGACTTCATGGTCAGATTCTTTTGACCACCCCCTGTCGTTTTAAAGAATATCACAACAAAGAATGCGGTGAGTATAAAAGCCTTGTTGAGGTGCGCGAGCAGTCAGAGGAGGTGTGCGATGTGGTGCCAGGTGAAAGTATAGCTTTAGATTGTGTTTTCGATCCTTCACATTGTCGGATTTCACTCGTGTGAACAAACAACCATTTGCCTCAAGTTTTGGGCTTTTGTCTGCAGTCTCACTAAACTTGTTGGCGAATGAAAGTCCGCCTAAACTTGTGCGGTGTAAACTTGCCATAAGGCAATGACTGTGAGCAACTGAAGCAGACTCCCTAAAGCCCTGTTCAGACTACACAATGCCATTTGCCTGTTACGACAGATCAGATTTGTGTCAGATTATGAGATTTTGACTTGATCAAATCTTGATGTGTTGTGGGTAACAAATGAAGACTGGTTTCAGAACACTACAAGTTTATTTTGATGGACTGATTTGAGAAAAGAAACAAGTTTTCTTCATGGAGACAGTTACACTTTCTATACATGGTTGCCCTAAAATATATGTTCATGTGAAAACTCCCACATTACTACAAATAAAGTGTTGTATGGGAAACCCAGTGTCACTATTGTGAATGAGAACATGAGTAATTTGTTGTAATTCCAGTACTCAACAGACTACTGAAGCACTTCATTTATGAATGAACAATTTTATAAAGCTAAAAAGGTTATTAACCAGGTAATGCTGTGTACAATTTCTCTTTACTTTTACCAAATTCTGTAATGTACATGAGTATATGCAATTGAAAATATGCTCAGTGTTTTCAATATAACTTTCACAAAGTTGACAAAAGTTATCCTCAGTATTAAATATTAATCTCAGAAATTATTTTATTGGGTACACATCATTAATCATTTTAAACTGAAGCTCTTTAATTTTGGGCAGAATTGGATAAGAAATGTAACTTGTTTTTATTTTTTCTAATTCCTGTGAATTAAAATCTTTAAAAATGAAATGAGGTCTGAGCTGCTTAGGATTAAGCCTTTAAATAAAAAAAATCCTTAAAAACTTACTACATTTTGGATCTCTAAAACATAAATTGACCAAAAACAGAGATGAAAGAGAAAACATTACAGGATAGTGTAAAAGAAAACCTCTGATCAATACTATGATGTTTTTAGGAATAACATTAACAATTGTGTAAAACTCTTTAGAATGACAAAAAAAAAAAAAAAAAAACATGTTTTAAGCAGAAGTTTTTGGAATTAAGAATGTCACCATGGCTATCCTTCCTATCCAATAAAGAAAAATATAAATCCTAAAATAAATACTTATTTCGAAATAAAATAAAATGATTGTTCCATAAACAAGTTTTATGAGGACTGAAATTGTGGGAAAAAGCTAGTCTCAGCACAATAGGACCTGCTGGGGAAACAAAGTCCAAATTTAAGGTTTATTTGGGCTAGAAGTGGGTTATCATTATTTCACTGCTGTCAGAGTCAGGGATAATTCTATACATTTTTATTTTGTGTTCTCTAGAATTCTCATGAAACTCGTGAAATTAAAATTCATGCAAAATATTTTTATAAGATCTTATTTTGCTGATTGATTTCTGTTATTTATTTAAAATAATATTTGCATAATAATAATAGTTTTATAATAATAATAATACTTTTATTTATTTGTAATATAATTTTAATTAAAATGACAACTTTGCGAGCCTTGACCAATGCATTTACCAAGCCGCTGTCAGCAAGACTCACTGTGACACTTGTAGTGAGTCAACGGATCGTTCCAGAACCGAACAAGCCACAGACCATGTTATCCTTAAAAGATTGGTTGGTGCCTACGAGTCTGAGATTGATTTCATTTTCAAAGCAATCCACAGGCACCCAGCAAAAGGCAAATCCACAGGATACCTAGCCAGTCAACATCACAGTTGCGTGTTAATTAACTTTACACCCTAAAACAATAAGAGGCTCTACAATCAAAAACCCACCAAACCGGTTTTTGAGAAGTACCTTTTGGTTCGCTTGTCCTTTGGCGTCTGCAAGGAATACACATTCTCAGGCAGACACAGAAGCGATCAGAAACGCTTCCAAAGTTTAATGGACATTTAAGTAAAACAGTTTATTTGAGTAATGTACGTTTGCTTTATGTTTCTGTAGGTTTTTGTGTGTACATGTTCCATGTGTTTAACAAAACTGTTATGGATAGTTATTGAGTAATAGCCCTCAGTGACAAATGAAATCTACAGAATGTTTGTGAAATACTTCATGTTTGGTATCGATTGAAAGCTAGGAACATTTCGAATGCATTGGTTTATATAAAGAAACCATACTATGAAAAGTGTTGACGTTATAAGACTTTATTTTAACCACTATGCTATCAAAGCAGCACCCACACCAGGTGTCAACCCGGCCTCCTAGAGGGCAGAATTGGGGTGTGACTCCACCCCGCACCTTCTCTGATTGGACAAGTATTGTGTAGACCCAGCCTCTACCAAAGCCTATAAAACTTTGAACAAAAGAATTTCATCGTCGGCTTTTGCCGGTCATCTTTGCCAGTCGTCACCGCCGTCGCTGCCCGGACGTCGCTCTTCTCGTGCTGTGGCCGTTACATCGCCTCGCCGGAAGCCTCGTTACATCACGGAGCAGACCGCGACCTTCACTTGCTGCCGGCTCGACCCCCGATCTGCTTGTGCAACCGCTTCAACAACAAGCCATCGGGTCAACACATCCAAACTCTGAAACTCATCCTAACTACAGGAACCCAGGAAGGACTTCGAACGCCGCTTTGTCCAACATCTATATCCCTAGCAACCGACTAAGGAAACCCCTCTTCACCGACAAGGGAATTCCATCACGTCACTGAAGTTGCTACGCTGACCAATCAGCTTCGCCGGGATTTCCCTTTGGACCAGTAGAGGAAACCAAATTACATCAGAACGCAAGTAGCACAAACAAGGTTTCTATCCATTGCTGACTCTGGTGTGAATTATGTTTAAGTAGTAAAGAATAGCGAAATTCTCTGCTTTTATGGTTTCTCTCAGGTTGCAATGCTAAGAACTTAGCAAAGGCTAGAAGTTAAATCCACTCAGTCAAAACTCTCCTCAAACTGCTTGTGCGTGTGTGTATGTATGTGCGTTTGTTTGTTTTACGTAGATTAGTACTTTGTGTTATAGAGTAGCAATAAACTTTTGTTTCGTTTTAAGATCCGTGTTGGTGTGTTGTGTGCTTTATAAGTTAATGCCTCAGCTTCAGATACTGCTACCTTGCTTATTAAATAATTAGATACTGTTTTTATATTGTTATTGTTGGCCACGTAATAATATAATACAGAACTGCTTTACACTAAACGTTCTATTTGCTGGACAAATACTAAAGTTAAGTGTAAGCTTTAAATAATTCTATGTGAATCATGTTCGAATCTTTGATTCGAATCCCCAAAGTTTAAACATGATTTAAACCAAAGAGCTGATTCTTACATAGTGGTGGAGAATAATTCGGGCAAGCAGATCTAACTTTTAAAGCACAAAACCCAGAAATCACGTTGTTAATCTTTTCTATTTTTGTCCGGAAAGAATAGATTAGAAAGAACAAAAGTTTTGCTACTGCACAATTTCATTGTGGTACCATTTGTTTTATTGCTTGACTACATTTAGTGTTGTTAAGAAAGTAAAACTTCATTTAAGTTGTCCGCCGAGACACACTGTAAGCCGCTCTAAAGCGCATGTAGAGAAAGACAAAGCGTATTCCTTTGTGCTTATCTCATAACGTTATATAAGGCCTTCACAGTATGATTTCGTACGCCGCGATTCCCGGATGGAAACTCAGCTGTGTTTTCTCCTGGTAACTGATTTAGCATAGCTAACTAAATTCTTGTTGCCCTGTAATTTGCTAATACTTAGTAAATTATTTAAAACGCGGAGCTCAGAGAAAGCTGCCTGGCGTAGTTTATAGGAGAAGTTTTGAAATTGATCAATTGAAATTGTGGTTTGATTCCACGGATGTGTTTGCAGTCTACACAGACTTAACACAGAGTGCTGAGATCCCCCATATCTCTGTCACGATTTGTATTAATCTCAGAAATCCTGTTGATTAATTTTGTCTCACTTTCATAAGTTGAGAATCGTTCTGTACTGTTAAGATATAAAATCTAACTAGTGCTTTTTGCTTGAACAGTGTGAGATGCGCCGTCATCTCAAGTGATACTGTGAAATTTGCTATTATTCCACTTTGTGGTCGTTGCCATAGCAGCAACCCTGGTCCGGAAGTACAGAGAGACTTGCCGGAATTACATTCAAGCGTGCATGTGCAGTCCGCCAGCGCCAGCTTGAATTGTAAACAAAGAGCATAGCGTGAAGCTAAGCTAAACTAACGCTAACGCGTTTGCATTGAAGTCTATGCATTTCCAGTAGCAGCGAAGGCTAATAGATAGCACGTAGCATATAGTGGTCTTAAATGCATTGTATGGCTAATGTTTGAAATAACTCTTGCATCTCAGTTGTTTCTCTTTACTCACCTTGGAAAAGTTGACAAATGCAAAGTTAATAAAAGTGTGCACAACCTAACTGCTGAGTTTAATCACTATTATTTTATTTAATTTTTGTTTTTCCTGCTGTACCTGGCCTGTTGAATTTAATCAGTTTGAACTCACTTAAGCTGTTGGTTTTATTAGTGATGAATTATAGTTTTGTTTTCATGACTATAAATTAATGCTCTCTGACTTATTCAATTATAAAAACTTTTTCCATTCATCAACATCTAGGAACACCCATTTCCTATAATTGTTGATTTATACGGATAAGACTCACTGATTAAATAAATTATAATTGTTTAATTTAATGATAAACTGCATTAAATGTTACTCTAACCAACTTCATTGTTTTGAAATTTTAATTTCATTAATGGTTCATTTATGCATGGCTTTATCATTTTAGCAATAATCAATAATTTAATTTAGTCATAAGTGTTCTTATCAATCTTAATGATAACTTATAAAAGTTATTACCACGTTAAAGATTTAAAGTTAAGTTCAATTCAAAATTGAATTTAGTCTATTAAATTTAGTTTATTTTAAGCCTGCTTACAGACAGTGCTCCCCCTGCTGCTTCATTGATGCAATTGGACAGTGCAGCCCAGTGAGCTGTAATGGTACCAACCTAAGCCATCATTGAGCCTAGTCTTAGAGCAGTAGCCCTCCAATTAGCCAACTTCAAAAGGAAAATTCTGATTTTTCTAATACGTAGACTAAGTGGTTACTATATAACACAATAAAACCAACCCTTTTTGAGTATCAACTCAACAGTGCCATTGTTTTGACATCCTTAATTACACCTAATGCTAAGAGAAAATAACTCCTTTGTTATCTCTTTCAACTATCTTCTTTTACTGGACTATTGATGCTGGTTTAAGGATTGTGCTTGTGAGAGTCAAAAAGCAGAGAATTTTAGAAACAATTAATAGATGTTTGGGACACTTGAACACTTTTAATTGTTAAAATTGTCTGATCTCACCCCTCCTTTCTCACTCATCAGGTCACCAACAAGATAGGCGTTGTTAGATCCAATTCTAAACACGCATCCTGAAACAATTTATTTGGTGTACGGAGTCAATCCTATTCAGAAGCCAATACTGTTATTGTTGTCCTACTTTCTGTCACTTCAGAAGAAAGTTAATAGCAACTTCAGTCCTGGTATTTAGAAATCTTATTTTTATATTTAACAAAAGCTAAAGGAACCCTCTCTCTAGGAAAGTGGAAACTACAGTTTTTCACCCTACTCCTTAGTCTCCTTATCACTTTTGTTTTTTTTGTTCTCTCACTGTGTCTGTGCTACTGACTCTTTCCACAGAGACTACCAGTTAGACACGCATACCCACCAGAGGGCCACAGTTCCAGAGAACCACACTTAACTCAACATTAGTATACACTTAACATTGCACATTAACATTTCTCCTTTTCTGTTTGCATTGTTCTACCCTGTTTTTTTTTTCTCTTTCTCCTCTCTATCTCTCTTCAAGGTCTGTGTCAGTTAAATCCTAAGTCCTCCCCTCGTCGCAAAACATTGCTCACCCCAAAGATCCTGTTGGCCACTGGAAGGACCTGGAAACATGGCTGAGCGTTGTAACAGGCAGTCTCCTCCCTAAAGCTGCCGAAACACTGCAGCCCCTGACGCAAAACCAATTGGATGAGAACATAGACAGCATCATGAAGCAAGACCCAAGTCAAAGCTTCAACCACAAGGAGCTGGCCAAAATCACTGGTACTTTGAGTCACACACTCATAGCCACCCTCAAATTGAGTAACAGACACGCCTCCCAACTCCAACACAAGCTGACACGCCTGCAAGCCCGCACCGAGCAGCTAGAGCTAGAGGCTCAGGAACGTCTGAAACAACCAAATGAGATGGATGAAGGTACCACAGAGGAGATCAACAAACTACAAGAAGCCCTAACAGCCATCACAGAACAAAGAGAACAAGCCAGAGCAGACCACGCTGACGTCGCTAACAAGCTAGATTACGCTGAACAGCTACTGAAGGAAGCGAAGGTGGACTTAAGAGACAAGAAGGCCAGTATCAAAGCCCTTGAAACTCACCTGAGCGAAGCAAGACATGAGATCAACAGACTAATGCAGGAAGTGGATGACATCAAAGAGGAGTCCGCCAGTGAACTCAGGCATGCCTATGCACTGCGCTATGAACCTCCAAAGACAAGATGTGCACCAGCCTCGCCCCTGCCAAGCAGGACGGGATCCCCTGTCCCTGAGCTCTCACCTACTGAAAGAGGTGAAAAACCACATCGAAGATCTTCGCCAACACCTTCTGAAGAGTCTTACCTTATCCCACAGCGACGAGAGCCTGTGATAGCCAGTCACAGATCGTCATACAGTCTGGACCTGAAAGACCTTGACAAGCTGGCCAGAAACATTGGCAAGTTTACTCCAAGTGTGTCAGGTGGGTTGGAGGTCCACGCTTACTTGCAAGACATTGATTTCCACCTGGAAATGAGACCCAATGTCTCTGATAAAGAAAGACTGTATTTGCTTCGAGCCACATCCAGCACTGAGGTGCGCAGCTTCCTGGACCGACAACCGGCTCGGGTAAAGAACGATTACCGCTTGCTCCAAGAAGCCCTCATCAAAGAGTTTGCAAACCCTGAATCAGATCAAGGACTGTTAAGTGCTCTGGAGACAAAACAAGCTCGCAATGAGTCCCCACATGCTTACTACAACCGACTCAGGCAAGCCTTTTTCGGAACTCGCAACGAACCGAATATGGAGGAAGACCTGAACTTTAAGATTCTCTTCCTGAGAAACCTCCATCCTGCAGTAAGCCAACATCTCGGAGTACTCGCATGCCCACGAACAATGAGCATCCAGCAATTGCGAGATTTGACACAGAAAGCACACGACAAACAAAAGATGGTGTTAGAGAAAAACACTAAAACTGCAACAGTTCTTGCCTTTAACACCCAGAATCCAGAACTGGCACTAGAGGGTGCCCAACGCCCAAACAGCGTGAGACCACCATCCCCAGAGTGGAATGCATCTTTGTCCAATAGACAACGGAACTCCTACGCTGACACGAGATTCAAACAGAGGAACAGTCACTGGGATGGACCGCGTGGACAACGACGCTCACCTGAACACCACCGGGAAAGAAACCAATGGGGGTCAAACAAAAGCTGGTCACCATCCAGTAGTCCCTCCAAGGGAAGACATCAAAACCCTGTATCATCAAGTCCAAGGAGTCAACGAAGGTACTCCAAACATTTCCACCCTGACAACGCTCAGACTCAATCCCAGCAAGAGGAAAATACCCCACCGGGATTTGACCCTCAAGAACTGGTAAAATTGATGATGAAAGAGTTTCTCAAATGCATAGAAGAGGACAGGAAACGGGAAAAGGAAAAAGCAGATTCAGCCTGACTAGTCGCCGAGCGGAGAAGCAACAATCACCTGAACCAACAAACACTTGCAGATGAAAGCCCTCAGGTTTCCAAAAGTGCCGTTCTGGTCGTCTGCCACTCCTCCGACAAACCTCAGTTCAGTCCTGAAACCCTTCCTGACCCATGCCAAACTCCGGTACCTCCATTACTAGATGAACATTTGACAGCTCCATCATCATTGAACAACAAATGGGGGAGGACCACAACTTGACACAGATCAACTGTTCTACCCTCTTCACACTAACATAACCTTTGACATTCTAGGGAAACACCTAGTTAAACACAACACTAATACTTTCTCCTCTACAGCACTGCTAGAACAACTTCTAGTAGAGAGGATCCACTCCACATTTGCAACACTGTTTTGCTGGTTTTTAACCTACCTTGTTTTGTTGCATCACTGTGCCCCTTCATTTCCTTTCTCTCTCTCTCCCTAACTAATTTGCAGTTCCAGTCCCCTCTACAGGGAACTCCTGCAAATTCATGCATAGGGCCTAAAAGTAGGATTGACTCCTTCTCCCAAATTAGTGTCAATTGCTGCAGAATTATTGCTTATTTAAGTTGAAGCTAGCGCCACTCCATACTTGCAATGAAGTAAACTAGCTAAATAACTAAATTTGAATTATTTCAGGCAATGTTACACTACACCTTGTGTTCCTAACACGAACAATTTAAGCTAAAACCTGCACCAGAACTCAGTCTATGGAATGGAAATGTGGTTTGTGTCTTGTGTGTCTGTTCTCTCTCTACCTATGCCTCTTGTTCCAGTGTCTGCCGATGTTCATGCCAGGAACATCACCATCCAAATGGGGGATGTAGTGAGTCAACGGATCGTTCCAGAACCGAACAAGCCACAGACCATGTTATCCTTAAAAGATTGGTTGGTGCCTACGAGTCTGAGATTGATTTCATTTTCAAAGCAATCCACAGGCACCCAGCAAAAGGCAAATCCACAGGATACCTAGCCAGTCAACATCACAGTTGCGTGTTAATTAACTTTACACCCTAAAACAATAAGAGGCTCTACAATCAAAAACCCACCAAACCGGTTTTTGAGAAGTACCTTTTGGTTCGCTTGTCCTTTGGCGTCTGCAAGGAATACACATTCTCAGGCAGACACAGAAGCGATCAGAAACGCTTCCAAAGTTTAATGGACATTTAAGTAAAACAGTTTATTTGAGTAATGTACGTTTGCTTTATGTTTCTGTAGGTTTTTGTGTGTACATGTTCCATGTGTTTAACAAAACTGTTATGGATAGTTATTGAGTAATAGCCCTCAGTGACAAATGAAATCTACAGAATGTTTGTGAAATACTTCATGTTTGGTATCGATTGAAAGCTAGGAACATTTCGAATGCATTGGTTTATATAAAGAAACCATACTATGAAAAGTGTTGACGTTATAAGACTTTATTTTAACCACTATGCTATCAAAGCAGCACCCACACCAGGTGTCAACCCGGCCTCCTAGAGGGCAGAATTGGGGTGTGACTCCACCCCGCACCTTCTCTGATTGGACAAGTATTGTGTAGACCCAGCCTCTACCAAAGCCTATAAAACTTTGAACAAAAGAATTTCATCGTCGGCTTTTGCCGGTCATCTTTGCCAGTCGTCACCGCCGTCGCTGCCCGGACGTCGCTCTTCTCGTGCTGTGGCCGTTACATCGCCTCGCCGGAAGCCTCGTTACATCACGGAGCAGACCGCGACCTTCACTTGCTGCCGGCTCGACCCCCGATCTGCTTGTGCAACCGCTTCAACAACAAGCCATCGGGTCAACACATCCAAACTCTGAAACTCATCCTAACTACAGGAACCCAGGAAGGACTTCGAACGCCGCTTTGTCCAACATCTATATCCCTAGCAACCGACTAAGGAAACCCCTCTTCACCGACAAGGGAATTCCATCACGTCACTGAAGTTGCTACGCTGACCAATCAGCTTCGCCGGGATTTCCCTTTGGACCAGTAGAGGAAACCAAATTACATCAGAACGCAAGTAGCACAAACAAGGTTTCTATCCATTGCTGACTCTGGTGTGAATTATGTTTAAGTAGTAAAGAATAGCGAAATTCTCTGCTTTTATGGTTTCTCTCAGGTTGCAATGCTAAGAACTTAGCAAAGGCTAGAAGTTAAATCCACTCAGTCAAAACTCTCCTCAAACTGCTTGTGCGTGTGTGTATGTATGTGCGTTTGTTTGTTTTACGTAGATTAGTACTTTGTGTTATAGAGTAGCAATAAACTTTTGTTTCGTTTTAAGATCCGTGTTGGTGTGTTGTGTGCTTTATAAGTTAATGCCTCAGCTTCAGATACTGCTACCTTGCTTATTAAATAATTAGATACTGTTTTTATATTGTTATTGTTGGCCACGTAATAATATAATACAGAACTGCTTTACACTAAACGTTCTATTTGCTGGACAAATACTAAAGTTAAGTGTAAGCTTTAAATAATTCTATGTGAATCATGTTCGAATCTTTGATTCGAATCCCCAACGTTTAAACATGATTTAAACCAAAGAGCTGATTCTTACACACTTCTCTGCAGCATGTGAGCGACACAGTTTATATGAACACATGAACTGTCGCTCACATGGGTTAAAGCTATGAATGAAGACATGCAATCGTTAAAAGAAATTGTAACATTTACTCTTACCAACCTAACTAAAGGCAAAGAATAAGGGGGTAAATTGTTTTTTTACAATTGAGAGAGATAGTGATGGTCTGACAAATACAAGACATGGTATTTTGCCAAATGGTACAGCCAGCAAAAAGGTGTGAACTATGACAAGATTTTTTCTCCAACTGACTAGTATAAGAGTGTTAATGCAAAAGCTGTGCAAAAAAATCTGATTGTTCACCATTCATTGATTTTCTTTTCGGCTTAGTCTCTATTAATCTGGGGTCACCACAGCGGAATGAGCCGCCAACTTATCCAGGACATGTTTTAGACAGCAAAGGCCCTCCCAGCTGCAACCCATCCCTGGGAAACATCCACTCACACACACAAACACACTCACACTAGAGTCAATTTGAGCTTTTACCCAATTCACCTATACCACATGTCTTTGGACTTGGGGAAACCGGAGCACACACATGCGAACACATTGAGAACATGCAAACTCCACACAGAAATGCCAACCGACCCAGCCGAGGCTCAAACCAGTGACCTTCTTGCTGTGAGGTGAACATGCTATCCATGGGCCACCGCATTGCCCCTGATTGCTCACCTGATGGATGTAAAAGCAGCATATTTATATGCACCAATAGAATGTGACATTTTTTATAGAAACGCCAGAAGGTTATGAGTAGGCCCACATAAAATCTGTGTGCACAGAAATTCACAGAATTTTAGCCCATCATTGAGTCTATTTATTTACTTGTATAAATGTGTGTACATTTATTTATTTATTTTTTCAGTTTTTTAAATTAATTTCAGTAATATTATTAACTAATATGAAAATGTTTATTTAATTTCTCTACAATACAGTGTGTAAAGTAATATTTTCTGTCTTTTAGTAGAGATATTATAGAAGAGACTTGCTTTGTTTACCAAACAGGTGGATCTAGATAGATTTGCTTTGTAAAAAGCTTTTAATTAAGATACTCCCAAATAAAACCACATAAATCCGCAGTTTTTATTTATTTATTTATTTATTTTTTATACTAAATTCTCAGAAGAAGTAGCAAAAAAGGTCAAGATTCTGTTTGGCCCTAGTTATGAGGTAAAATCTGAAAGAAAAGAGAAACCGGTGTGTAAATTGAAAATAATCACTTTATGGACTCAAGCAGTCAGGCAGGAACTAAAACAAAATGTTGATCACTTGGGTGAAGACATTTTTGCCCCATGTATTCTTCAGTATATCTGCATTCTGCAGAAGAAACTCATTCAGCAGAAGAAACTCAAACAGGTTTGGAACTGGTAGAGATGAGTAAATGACAGAATTGTAATTTTTGTGAACTACCCCTTTAATGCTTCTTTAAGGTAAAGTTAAATATGATTCCAGAAGATAAAGAATGACAAGAAACAGACACTAAGAGACAACAATTCATATATAAAAAACTCAGGAAGTTGTAGAAATAGGAAAGACCCTAATCACAAGGATGAGATTTAGTAATGTGTTATAGACATGCAAGTCGTCATAAAGTGAATTAAAAAGGTTTTTCAAAATTATCTTTAAAATGTTTTGATCAGCTTCAAATACTAAATATGTCTGTGTGTGAGAGAGAGAGCTGATATAGTGTAAAGTGAAAACAAGGGAGAAATTTATCAATAAGTCATGATTCATGACAGTAGCAAAAAAAAAGCTGAACAAAAAGACTTTTATTTTGGCGGGGTGCTGTGACGTCATAAGGCGGCGCCGCTTTTGCGCTTTATTTGAGAAGGGTAATCCTGCACAACTGGAGTGGCTGCACTCTCAGGACCGCATTTTTAGGACCGCATCTTTAGGACCCTAGTTTTTTGTGACAGCGTTACCTGTCGGATTGGATCATGGATGCGCTAATGGACGACACGGATGACAAGGAAAGTGTAAGTACCGATTTTTCTATTAAGTTTTATTTTAAACTGTTAAAGTATGTGTTTATTTTGTAATGCTGCTGTTTTATACTGTGAGTTTATGCAGAAATGCCAGATTAGCCTGCATGATTTACCCCACTTTTAAGGGTCTGGGACAAAAATGTTACGTGACGATTTTTTTTCCAGAAGAAGAATAAAATATTATAATAATAAATATGGATAATTTTACACAGCCAGAGTGAGAGCTGCTATAACTGTTAATAATTTTCTAGAGTTCGTTTTCTAGTTTGATTATACGTCGTTCGTAACTCGTGACCATGGTTTAATGAAACATTGTTGATTTAATGGCTTGTTGACTTAACGGCTAATGTGCTTAGTGACATGCATTAAACTGAGATGGTAAAAGCACGTTTGATGTAAGAGTTTTAGATTTATCTATATTTTACTGAATTCGTGTTATTCGTTGTATTACATTAGCACATTAAAAATTGTGCTGACTGCCTGTTTGCCCCACAATACTGTATGTGTTATTAGCCTGATGTTTTGTCATCGTTTTACAGTGATGAATGAGATTCTGAAAGTTAGGCTTATTCTGCAGGTCTTAACCATATAGAGTCTCATATCTTTAATTTATATCAGGTATGTTTTACCTGGCGAAAAAGAAGTGATGGCCAATATGATTGGATTGCTTAGGCTCATTGTAGGAGGAAAAGAAAACAAACTACAGGAATATTTTCATTGAGGTTATCTCAAACTGTTGAGTAACACTTTATAACATCTGCATACTATAAATAAATAATTATTAAGCATTTAATAACTAGTTAATTTATTAATATTTTATTTGTTTAGCATTAACTCTACATTTAATAGACATTGATAAGCAGTTTATAAATACAGTTACAAATGCTAGCTGTGTTCTTGAGTTTATAGCATATCTATGATGAAGTGCAGATTATCTGTGGTGTTCATTTTCCAGAGGAATGTCTGGCCAAATAAGTATATAAACTGCATGCTGGGTGCTACTCATTTAATAATCCATGTAAAATGATTTGCTGTTCTGTGGTGGTATTTTAGTTCATATTTAATGATTTTTTTTTCAAAGGCCATCGTACATCCTCTGGGTGTCTTGAGGAGCTGGTCTTTGGATGATGCTGAGCAGGTCTTTCTTTCTGGTAAAGATTATCATTACAGGTCAGAATATGGTTAATTTTGCACAATGCTCAAAGAGCCTTTTTGTTACTGGTATATATGTTAACTCAACAGTGGATTTGCTTTTTTTAGTGTTTGGACTTTCAGCAGTGAATACTAAACCACACTGAACTGAACTGAATTTAATAAATGTTAAGCTGCTTTGACACAATCTACATTGTAAAAGTGCTTTAGAAATAAAGATAAAATTAATTGAAATTGAATTGAATATTCAACACATTTCCATTTTTCTCAGAAAACATATTTATAAAGGTGCTGTTGACTTGAAATTTTCACCAGATGTTGATAACAATTTGTAAAGTAATTAGATTTGTTTTCTATTCATATATATTTTGTTCTTCGGTTTTCAGGTCAATAGCACCTTTAGAAATATGTTTTCTGAGAAAAATGGGAACTTGTTGAATACTTATTTACCCCAGTGTGTATGTATATATATATGTATGTATGTGTGTGTGTGTGTGTGTGTGTGTGTGTGTGTGTGTGTGTGTGTGTATTTATATGTATGTATTTATGTATGTATATATGTATGTATATGTGTGTATATATATATATATATACTTGAACTTTCTTCTTCACTCTCATTCACAGGAGCTAAAGTCTACAGCCAGTCTGAATGCAGCAACTGAATAAACAGTGGAGTCATTTTTGTGGTTGAATTGCATTAATAAAAATAAAAGTGTGGATATTTATATAAATGTACATTCTTGAATCTTCCTTGCGTCTTGTCTCTCTAAAACCTTTACAACCTGGTTTTAAATTAGTAACTGCAAATGCTGATCCCATTTGATTTCAATTTATTTTCCTTAATACTGAGCTAATTAGTTCAATGTAATGGGGTTCATCAAAATACAGTATTTTTCAAGGAATTTAAGACTTTTAAGGCACTCAACTCTATTTATTAATTTATATTTTAGGTGTAAATTCATTTGTTTCATTTTAAAATTGTTACTTAAAGCAGGCGTTTTACACTTTAACCTCTGTAATAAAAGTGCCTGAAAGTTTCCGCTATATAATCCAATTCGGTAGGTGGCGCAGTTACAAAACGGGTCCTAGAAATGCAGTTTCACTATGTCATCCAATCCGGTAGGTGGCGCTTTCGCAAAAAACTAGGGTCCTAAAAATGCGGTCCTAAACATGCGGTCCTGAGAGTGCAGCTACTCCAGTTGTGCAGGATCATACTATTGCTTTATTTCAACAGGAGAAAGGTTTGTTTTCAAGCGTTTACACTTATATAAACCGATTGATTACAGTTTAAGGTTTTTTCATCCGATGCTAAATTATGTACCTGCTGTTTACAATATTATTTTAACCCTTTATACAACGTTACTATTTTACATAGAGGTAAAGTTGGTTTTATATTCGCACATTCTGACTTCCACTTAATCTAATTTCCTAAAAGTATTATTTGCAAACTCTAAATAGCGAAATCATATTAGCAGCAAATGACTATCAAAGTACAACATTGTTCACAGTCAAATAAACAGTGTTAATGTTGTTTTTAATTCACACTTGCATCGAATATTCAAAGTAACATGGTAAATAATATAGAGACTTCTAAATGAACGAGTGTGTAAATATAAAACTAACTTTATGGTTTATATTACCTATATTGTTTGAATAAAGCAACAGAAAAGTGTGTAATAAGTGTCTTAATGATGAATGTTTACTTGATTCAATAGCATAATGTCAATCCATTCTAAGTATACATCACTATATATAATAAACGGAGTACTACTTTTAATCAGCTCATTGTTTCTTGCTCGGACTCACTCTTTTACCTGATTTTTTTAAAATTACTCTCATATAAAGAAACTGTTGCAGCAAGTGTTGAAGATAAGTTATTTTTGTTTCTGTTAATTGTTTTATTCATTTTAAACAGGAAGTGTCCAAACACAGAGAAAAACTCCTGCTGAAGCGACTGATCTCCACACTGTTAAAAAGATGGCGTTTGTTAAAGAGGAGAGTGAAGATGTGAAGATTGAAGAAACATTCACAGTCAAACAGGAAGATCTGCATGAACAAACAGGTTGGTTTTCATTCTCAAAGACCAACTCAGTCATTTGATCCTCATTCAGATATTTTAATAATAAGAATACTAAATTAAATCCATCTTGCAGCCTTGAGTGTGCTGCCTAGTTCTCCTAAATGCACATAATCACTCATTGAAAGACAGTAACGCGTTTCTTTTGTTACTTGTTCTCATGTCTTTTGTCATTCTTTTATGTATTATTAGTCTCCCATTTTCACTACCTTCTTAAAGTTATTGCTTTTCTTGTTCTACTGTTTGTAAAGAGTTCTTGAGCACAGGCACTATATAAAATTAATTAAAAATAATAAATTAAAGTTTAACTGAGCTGACAATATTTGACCTGCAGTATTCTCATAGAAGATATCTGCTATTACGGTGATAGTGTTGGCTTTGTAATTTCCATTGCATATGTCACGTTGATCACAATTCCCTTTTCGCCCTCAACTTCTTTATGGGTTTAAACTTGTTTCTAGTAGTTGTTACTAGTTCTTACAGATTTTATCTGAGTTAGAACACACGAGACTAACACATGAACATTTACTCAAAGGAGAAGAACCACCAAAATGCCTTTATTGCAACAGAAACCAAACAGTTAAACATATTCTTGTGGAATGCCCTATTTTTAATGTTATCAGACAACAATATTTATCTGGAGAGACTTTAAAGGAAATATTTTTAAACGTGAATCCATCTAAAGTTGTAGAATTTTTATCAAAAGGAAATCCTAAAAAACTGTTTTAGATTTTTATCTTATATATTATCATTATTATTATTATTTATATGTTTTACCTTGTACATTATTTATTGCTGTTGATGACTTTTAATTGTTGGAATATTTTTACTTGATCTATTTTCCTTTTGCCATGACATAGCCATAGACGCTGAAATGGCAATAAAATTAAAACTCTCTCTCTCTCTTTCTCTCTCTCTGAGTTAGAACTAAATTAATATTATAAAAACTAATTACCAGGGCTATTGTGTTTAAACAGGGTTTATGCGGGGTTGTAAATTACAAAATCAAAATTTTAGGCCTGAAAGTCTTAAATTTACTGAAATGTTGTATTGTAGGTCTTAAATCTTTTTTAAACAAGTCTTCATTTTCCTTTGTTCATGTTTTGCTGCTCAATCTGGTCAAACCCCATACAATCACCAACAATCCATCTCAATAAAACAGTAAACTTTTTATTCAAAAAGGTCATTTTAACTCTATTTATCATAATGCTTTGATTGTTTTCCTTACAATAACATATGTTTAAACGTGCTCCATGTATTTACTGCTGAGGACAGACTGTTGTGCATATATTTTTTTTTTAATTTTTTAAAAACTTTTAATGCACTTGTTAATTGTTTTTTTTTTTTTTTTTTTTTTAAAGAAAATTTATGTTGGAAAAAAGTGAAGTAGAGCTTGCTTGTTTTTACACAATATTTAAGATCTTTTGCTAAGAAATATCTAAAATATTAAATGTTTTTATTATTCATTTATTATTGTATAATTAAATGTATAAAATTATTATTATTTATTTTTTGATAGGGAAAATAAAATCCTTTCTATCTGGGCCATTTGAAAAAATCTTTAGCCCTTTAGGAGTCTAAAATTTCATTCATAATGGTCTTAAAATTGTCTTAATGTCTTAAATTTAATTTGGTGAAACCTGCAGAAACTCTGGTTTAAAGTATGTCAGAAAACGTGGATGCCCCAAATATTAAATATGCTGAATGAAATGGACACTAAAATAATTAATTATTATAAAACATTGTACAGTGTTCTAAACTATATGATGTTGCTGTGGAATGACATGAGACAAAACAAACACATTATAGTGGAACAATAACGTTTAGCATTGCACTGACTACAACTGGCCAAACTAGTCTAAAACTAGTCTAAAAATGACTTTTGCTGTTTAAGAAATGGATTACAGCAAACTGATGATATGCAAACATTTGAGCATAAAGTTTGTCAGTATTGACCAAATTCTTCACGTACCAGCAGGCGCCGCCATTGAAATCTTTTTGCTTGAGACTTTTTTTTTAAAGGATGAATTTTTAGATCCTAAAAACCATGTCATGCTGCTTAGGCAAGGGACAGTTTACAAGGTATACCTCGGTTTGAGAAAAGTCAAGGTTTTAAAACCGCCAATATTTTCTGCTGTATTGTTCCTACAGTATATACTTTTTAAAAATGTTTTATTTTAAGTCTTTTAGGACAACAGTATCTCCAGGAGAAAATGTATCCAAATTATGAGGTTTTAAATTGTAAATAAATCTGTATTTTTAAAACAAATGAACACAGCAGTTGTCAATTATTCATTTGAATGATTTTGCCAGACATGTTTACTGCTCCAAGATATTGTAAAAGTTTCTCCAATGAAAATATTTTGTTCAAAGGGAAAAAGTACAGTTAAACCATGATATTTTTATTCAAGCTTATCATACCGTCAGAATCTGATACTGGCCCATGCCTAACGCTGCTTGATGTTGCAAAGTCATATTTTCCTATTTTATTGTTTTTTGTATGTATAGTCATGAACACATTTGTTTGTGGAGCAAGTTTATTAATCCTGGTCATTTCTCCAATAGGCAATTGAAGTTCTAAAACAATAGCATATGAGTTCAGGGCCCTGAAATGAGAGAAAGTCTGGGTTATCATTTCAAAATGGCAGGTTAGTCAAACTTGAGAAAGCAGGGTAAGCCAGTTTCTGAAAGAGATCTAACTTTAACTGCGAGTCAGTTACCTGGTAACTTACTCTGTGAACCTACCTGGTCAGTAGCAGGTTTTATTCTCTAAACTCGTGAGTTTTTGTCAGTCTCCTTTCCTTTTTCTCGCTTAGCCTTACGTTTCCAGCCACCTATTTTTAAGTGCATTTTGGATGAGCTATGAGCATAAAAAAATTGGTTGATGGAAATGTCATGATGCACATAACTTTTGAAATATTGGCATAAAAAACATGCGCATAACTGAGTAGGATAAACTTTTTATTTTATAAGAAAAGATAAACTTACGTGAACTACGCAAGCACCTTTACTGAACAAATTCCAGTTTGTGCATTAAAAAAGGTTGGTTATAAGAGATTATATGATGATACAAATGTGTGTGAATGCACAAACCAGCAGGCTGAGCAAACTGCAGAGCGTCTAAAATGTTGTTTTGGTCATTCTAAAACACCTGAACCATTTCAGTATTCATGTTATTATATTATTATATTATTAATGATCTCCAGAGCGTCTGGAGTGTGTCAAGAGTGTCTGTTCTCTGCATCTCATGGCTTCAAACGCCACCACATGTTCATTGTCCTCTGAGGGGAAAGTCATTTATTAAATAAGCAAAAGATTCATGTAACTATTTCTACCGTAATAAATTCTGTTTTTACTATTGATACTTGGAACCAGTTAATCAGGAAGTGACGATTTTGTTCTCTTTGATTCATTGGATGGAAACGCTGATTTATTTGTGTATTTTTCATGCAATATTCCAGTTTTGCAAATAAATTTAGTTCTCATTTTTGGATGGAAACACAGCTATTACCAACATTTCAGTCTCACAAAGAACACTACGTCACGTATGAGAATGGCTTGGCCTTTAATGAATAATTAGCTTAACATTACAGACCTTCGACAGGGACATGTACTGTATCTATGAAAGCCCGCTCACATTCTTCGGTCCATGGAATCGGATTCTTTATGGCTTTAAAGAGAGGTTATCAGTATCAGGTAGACTGGAAAGGTTATGGTCCACAGGAAAGATGTTGGATTCCGGCTCTGGATAATCTGGACCGCTCTCTCATTGATCAGTTTCATTAGTTCCATAGTGAGTCTTAAGGGAATGCCAGGGGCCGTTCTTGAGAGAGGGGGTACTGTCACCGTACCTCACGCTTTTGCTCTCTTCTCCTGTTCTGGGTTACAGATTATCTCATGTCATCTGCTTTTATTTGCAGTCACAGAAGCTCTCGTTTCCCTTTTTTCCCTTTTTTCCTGTTTATACCACATCATTCCCTTCATGTTTGTCAGTATGTTATCGATAATTTGTGTGCATATTATTTTGTTACTCACCCTGTATTTGTGTCCAGGACCGCTAGTGAGTGAGTGTCTGGTTGTTTTTTCCCATGAAACTTTATCAGCGCTCACCCGACCGGGTGTTTACTTTGATTTTTGCTTTTTCCGGTTCTCACTCCTTAATAAACCCTTGTTGTTTTTCTGCATTTGATTCAGTTTTTTTTTGTTTTTTGTTTTTTTTTACTTATGACACAAGAATTTTCTTTCTCATTTGTGTTTACATGTCTTTAAATTTTGGCATGATGTCTAGCTTTTGAGGCTCTTTTGGTCTACTTCAGACAGGTCCTATTTAGGTAATTTCTTGATTGAGAACGTGTGGTAGTTATCAGGTCTGGGTGTGGCTAGAGAACTTGAACCCGGTGTGATAAATAAAGTTATGTTTAATGGGGAAAAACATTTTCACACAAGTCTGTGTAGTTCAGTGTTTTGTCCTCCTTTTAAGAATAAAATTCTTTATTTAAAAACTGCACAATGCATTTAGTTATGTTATCTTTGTCTAATATTTACATTTGTTTGATGATCTGAAACAGTTAAGTGTTAGTATTCTGCATTGCATTCGTTACATGCAGATTACTAAACCAGAGAACATTTGTCATCTAAAGGTGCAGGTTTAAGGCTTTATGCAGATGTTATGCAGATATGTCTCATGTCTGTGGGGCAAATATTCTCAGAGATTCAGCTGCTTTTTTTTTTGACAGGTTTACCAGTCAGGCACAGAATGAAAAAGCATTCCCTATCTGCTTTACAAGTTTTACAAAAACATGTTGTTTTGTGTGATGACGAATATTACAAATAGAAACTGGCCATTTACAGCTTTCAAATTTATGTCTCATCAGTATGACCAAAATGCTCTGGGATTAATCATATAAGTATCTGCTTAAATGTGTTTGTGTGTAATGGACACTAGGAGGTTAATATGACAAGATCAATCTAAATATTATCTGCTGTTTTTACATTTAATGTGCATCAAAATTAAAGTTTTCACTTCCTTTTCACTGAGAGTTTTAATGATTTACTAAAAGCTGAACTTTTTTTTTATTATTATTTCAGACCTGTTTAAAGAGTATGAGAGGAGTAAAGAGGAGGAACATCATGTCAAAATTGAAGACAAAACTCATTTAGAGACTGATGATATTTTAAAAATGAGAGACAAGCGTTGTTTTACCTGCAATCAGTGTGGGAAGAGTTTGGCAAACAAAAGCAAACTAAAGATCCACATGAGGGTCCACAATAGGGAGAAACTATTCACATGCACTCAGTGTGGGAAGAATTTCAACCAATCATCACACCTTAATCAACACATGAGGATCCACACTGGAGAGAAACCATTCACATGCACCCAGTGTGGGAAGAGTTTCAGCTACTCAGCAAACCTTAATCAACACATGAGGATCCACACTGGAGAGAAACCATTCACATGCACCCAGTGTGGGAAGAGTTTCAGCAACTCAGCAAACCTTAATCAACACATGAGGATTCACACTGGAGAGAAACCATTCACATGTACTCAGTGTGGGAAGAGTTTCAGCCAATCATCATACCTTAATCAACACATGAGGATCCACACTGGAGAGAAACCATTCACATGCACTCAGTGTGGAAAGAGTTTCAGCCAATCACCATACCTTAATCAACACATGAGGATCCACACTGGAGAGAAACCATTCACATGCAGTCAGTGTGGGAAGAGTTTCAGCCAATCATCATCCCTTTATCTACACATGAGGATACACACTGGAGAGAAACCATTCACATGTACTCAGTGTGGTAAGAGTTTCAGCAAATCATCAAACCTTAATATACACATGAGGAACCACACTGGAGAGAAACCATTCACATGCCTTCAGTGTGGGAAGAGTTTTAGCCAATCAACATCCCTTAATCTACACATGAGGATACACACTGGAGAGAAACCATTCACATGTACTCAGTGTGGTAAGAGTTTCAGCCAATCATCAAACCCTAATATACACATGAGGAACCACATTGGAGAGAAACCATTCACATGCACTCAGTGTGAGAAGAGTTTTAGCCAATCAACATCCCTTAATCGACAAATGATGATCCACACTGGAGAGAAAGAGTTTATGTGCTTGAAGTGTGAGAATACTTTTATTACAGCTGCAGAATTGAAACGCCACCAGAGGGTTCACACTGGAGAAAAACCGTACAAGTGTTCACAGTGCAGTAAGAGGTTTGCTCGCTCAGGAACCCTGAAAACACATGAGAGGATTCACATTGGAGAGAAACTGTAGACATGATCAGTGTGTACAAAGTTTCACTTAATCAGGGCAGCTTAAGAAACACATGGGATGGTTTCTGGTAAGGCGCCGACACATGTAGCAGCATAGAAAGAGCGCTTCCATACACACTGGTATTGATCCTCCTTTTTACATCATATATAATAACCTAAACCATATTTAAATGACATGGAGGAGGGACAAAAACAAAAAGGCTAGGACAAAACAACCAGTAAATCCTGAAAAAAATGAGAAATCAACAGATGAAAAATCCAAGACGGACGGGATAGCTGATAGCCTGTCACCTATCATTGCAGCAATATTTACAGACATCAAAGCTTTCCAGAAGAATATTAAATCTGATTTAACCGCCTTCCAAGATTCTCTCGCAAAAGATGTGAAAATGGAATTAAGTAACTGTAAACAAGAAGTCAATCAACAACTGGATGACCTTATCACGGACCTAAATGCAACGACAGAAAAGGTCAACGAAGTGGAGAAGCGAGTTGGAGAATTTTGGAGGAGAACATTGCTGAGATGAAAGAAATGCTCAATCAATCCATTCAAATACAAGAAAATTTAAAAGAGAAACTGTGAGATCTAGAAACACACTCCCGTAGAAATAATAATCAGATTTTTGGAATCCCGGAAGGAAGCATTCTGAATGAAAAGGGAATTAAGTTCTAAACACCACCGCCGGCAAAACTTAAAATCTTTTTGGTAAACGGGCCGATCATGTACAATTCAATGACGGAGGCATCAAGAGATCTGAAAGAAAAAGGACTGATAAACAGCGAATAAGAAACTATTATAGGAATCCCTGGGAAAGAGAAACAAAGACCTTGGCAAAAGGTTGGAGTGACATGGAAGAAAAGTAAGGAAAAACATCAAGCGAAGATCCGGGAAAAACTATGTGAATTTCAAAGGGACAACACTAGCTTTGTTTGAAAGGGTAAAACCTGACAGATCCTAACAAAAAACTCTAAGAGACTGGTAAATCTTCTTGACTTGATTCACCGATAATGGACCAAGGTTATAATAGTTTTAGTTTCTATTTCGTTTTGACTTTTTATTTTAATTTTTTTTATAATGTATTTATTAATTTTTAAACAAAACAGATACAACAACAAACAAGTGAACAGAACCTGGGGAGAAAGAAAAGAAAGAAAAAAAGGGGGGGGGGGCATTAATTAAAGTAGCGATATTGCATCCTTGTTAAATCAATCCTCTGATGATTATGGAGGTTATGTTTAAACCCATATGTAACAAAAATGGATCCCACCTCTCATGAAATAAAACATCTTTGCCATGTAGGACACAAGTTAAGTAGTCCAGTGGTACATATTCAAGTATTACCCTGTGCCATAAAGACTTTGTAGGAGTTTTGTCCGTTATCCAGTTCAGGAGAATACATTTTCTTGCACAAAATGTCAGGAACTTGCAAAGTGTTTTTTATGCTTGTCCATATTAATCTCGTCGAATATCCCAAGCAGCATATGCTTGGGGTCACAACCAATATTAAAAGATAAAATTCCACTAATTTCTTGTTCAATCATGGCCCAGAACTTTTGAATTTCCCTGCAAAGCCAGAAACAATGAACCAGGGGCCTCATGTACAAAGACTTGCATGGAAATCATACTAAAACATTGCGCACGCACAAAGCTGTAAATGTGCGTACGCAGAAAAAAATTCAGATGTATGAAACACTGCGTACGCTGAATCCCACGCATATTCTTTTGTACATCCGAATGAACGTGAAACTGGCAACATGCACGAGCACAAAACCCCTCCCTTCCTCCTCCCCCGTATGAATATGCTAATGACTCTACTTTGGCAAAACCCAACGAAAAAGCAAAGGCAAAAGCAAGCAAAAAGAGAAACTTTGAACAGAATGTGAATTGGTGGTGCTGCTTTCGGAGGTAGGCCAGAGAAAAGCGGCGTTATTTGCAAGTTTGTTCTCCGGAATTAACAACAAAAGAAAAAAATTGAGTGGGAGAGTTTAGCTGATGCGGTTAACACAGTTGGGTCTGAACATCACACTGAGTGAATTAAAAAAGAAATTGTGTGATTTATATCATTAAAATGTTGCAGCGGTTGTAACAGTCTCAGTGGTGCAGCTCATAAGACTCATGTCATCATGTTTTGACACGTTCAAGCATGAACTCGGTTCAAATCCAGCATCTGATGAACTATTTCTTCTTTTTTCGCCCACTACATATCAGATTTTGTTTTTATTTATCACGAGAAAGACAAGTAGGAATCATCAATAAGTTGGTGCATCATATTTTATTTGCACATTTATTAAATGGAAATGTTTCTGATTCACGCATGAAAATTCATCTTCAGATAGTGTCTTTATAGCAATGTGCGTCCAGTAGATAGCTCAGATTACATTGGGAAAACAGGCGACCGCTGCAAATTGTGCTTTAATGTTTAGCTGGTCAACTGTATGGTATGGAAACCTTATATACCTGCTAGATGAACCCGTCTCATACAGCTGCCATTGCAAGGCTCAGACACTTTGTAAAGAGCAATTTAACAAAACTGCCTCTGGGAGTCGCCAATGGAAATAAAACAGACACGCACTAAAAATGTGCGTACGCCAGCCAGAAAGCTGCCATGAAGTTGTGCACATTCCCACGTTCAGTTCATTGTTAGTAAATCCAAACGTGAGCGATTCTGAGCGTGAAACCTGGCGTACGCAAAGTTTTTGTGCGTACGCAGCGTTGATACATGAGGCCCCTGGTCTCCTTCCTCGGTTTTACATTTCAGACACATTGGTGACAACTCCTCTTTAAACTTGTGCCTCCGTGAGGGAGAAATGTGAGCTCGATGTAGAATTTTCAGTTGCATTGCTTTTACTCTGTTACATACACTTAGGGACATTGCATTTTTCCAAGCTTCCTTCCATTGATCATCTGTGATTTGTGTATCAAGGGTCCTTTCCCAAGTCTCTTTCAAGAAGCCCGTATTTAAAGAGCCGCAATCCTTCAGGACTTTGTAGAAACAGCTTGTGGAATTGTCCCTGTATGAAAAAAGTTGTCTTTCCACAACTGAAATGTCCTGATTTTCGAGTACTGTAGTGTCTTTTTTCACAAAGTCTCTTAGTTGCAAGTAGCGGAAAAAATCTTGTTGCGGAATATTATATTTATTGGTCAGTTGGTCAAAAGACATTAAAATATTTCCATCAAACAAGTCTTGTAATGTGGTGAGACCTTTTTGTGACCAGACTTTAAATTGTGGGTCTTCAGTTCCTGGCAGAAAGTCAAAATTATCACAGATGGGGTAAAGGTTGAGGTGAGTCGAGATCTCCCTTCCAATTGTTTTATAGATTGCCATGCTTTGATAGTACAAACTGTGATGGGATTATTGCAGGCCATTTTCACTGATTTAAGTTTTTTAAAAAAAAGCAAATTTCTGAGAGGGATTTTACAGAGTGAACTTTCAATGTCAAACCAAACTGCACTGGGTCCTTTATGTATCCAGTCAGAAATAAAGTGCAAATGTACGCTTAATTGGTATTTTCGAATGTCTGGAAGGTCAAGACCACCTGCCAAGGATGAAAGCATTAAAGTTGAAATTTTGATACGTGCTCTTTTGTTTGCCCAGATAAAAGAATTAAACCAGCCATTCAGTTTCCTAATGATTTTGTGTGTAAAATTGATCGGAATCATTTGAATAGGGTAGAGTATTCGCGGTAGAATATTCATCTTCAGAAGGGAGATCCGACCCATCCAAGAAATAGGGAGAATATTCCATCCTCTAGGTCCATTCGAATGCGTTCAAAAAGTGGATTAAAATTGGCTTTATACATTTGTTCATAGGAGGGGGTGACATTGATGCCCAAATATGTTAAACCTTCTGGGGCCCACCTAAATGGAAATGATGGTAGTGTTTGAGGTATTTGTTGTAAACTTCCTATAGGCATTGCCACTGATTTATGGTAGTTAATTTTATAACCAGAAAAATCTGCAAACCTGTCAATCGTGTCTAAGAGTTTTGGAGTAGAGGTTTCAGGATTTACCATGAATATAAGAATGTCGTCGGCATATAGAGCAATCTTGTGTGGTTTGTTTGCTACCATAAAACCATTAATTTTATTATTTTCCCGTACTGCTTCTGCTAATGGCTCTATTATTAAGGCAAACAGAAGGGGTGAGAGAGGGCAACCTTGCCTTGTTCCTTTCTCAATTTTGAACATAGAGGATCTACAGCCATTAGTGAGTACAGCACTAAAAGGCTCATTATACAATATTTGTACCCACTTAATAGATTGTTCACCAAGACCAAATTTATGTAATGTATGAAATAAAAAGGGCCATTTGATGCGATCAAACGCCTTTTCCGTATCTAATGAGATCACAAGACCTTCTACTGATTGTTGTTTAGCAAATTGAATCACATTCAAAAGACGTTGCATGTTATTTACCGAGTTACGGCCTACAATAAAGCCGGTTTGGTCATCCTCTATTAATATAGGAAGAAAGCCTTTAAGGCGGGTGGCCAAAATTTTTGAAAGGATCTTCAGATCTACATTTAGCAGTGATATAGGGTGATATGACGAACAGTACTTTGGTTGTTTTCCTTTTTTCAAAATTAAGGATATATTTGCCTCTCTCAGTGACTGTGGTAGGCGGCCTTTTCAGAAAGAGTCATTAAACATATTTAATAATGGATCCACTAATAAGTCTTTGAATTCCTTATAGAATTCACAACTAAGTCCATCTGGACTAGGTGCTTTCCCAGATTGTAAACTCTTTATTGCTGCTAGAACCTCATTTTTAGATATAGGGGCATTAAGGGGTAATGACTGATCTTCAGATAACGTGGGGAGATTAAGTGTCGAGAAGAAAAGCGCTGTGGTTTGTGTTTTGTCCCCTTTTAGTTCTGATTTGTAGAAATTCTCAAAAGAATCTTTAAATGTATTATTAATGAATATGCTGTCCATAGAGTGTTTACCGTTACTGTCTATAATAGATTGTATAGATTGAGAGTCAGATTTTTTTCTTTGTTAGGTGTGCTAAATATTTCCTAGCTTTATTCCCATGTTCATACATTTTCTGCTTAGCAAAGTGAATTTTCACTTCTGCCTGTTTTGTTATAAGAGAGTCTAACGCAGACCTTAGCGCCATAATTTCCTTTAGTTTAACAGGGCTTGGTTTATTAATGTATGTTCTCTCAGCATCCCTAAGCTTAGACTCTAAAATCTCTTTTTGTTCCGCTTGTTTACGCCTTTTACTATGTGTGTACTCTATTATAATGCCTCTAGAAAATGCTTTGGTTGTTTCCCATAATAAGGATGAATCTTCAGTTGACACCGATTTGATGGACATAAAAGTGTTGAATTCCTCTGTAAAATATGTAATAAAGTTTTGATCAGCTAATATAAATGGATGAAATCTCCAACCACTGGCTTTATTATTTTGATTTCCAAAGGAAAATTCAGTGAAAACTGCCGCGTGGTCAGATATTATTATATCTCCGATTTTGCAAGATGTTATGTGCTCCAACATATTTTAGGGAGAGAATAGATAGTCTATTCTCGTGTGAAAACTATGAACTTTTGAAAAATAAGTGTACTCTCTCTCTGCAGGGTGGCAAGCCCTCCAAATATCTACATAATCAAAGTCTTCACACAGGGCCTTAAGTGTTTTAGCCTGTACTGATAGTTTCCTTGCTGGGAATTTATCAATAATAGGACATAAATGGCAATTAAAGTCACCCCCAATGAATAATGATTCAACTCCCCAGTCTGCTAATTTGGCAAAGGCTTCAGTAAGAAAATTATTTGGGTGACCAGGAGGCCAATAAATGTTCATAAAGGAAATTTCTTCCCCATCTAAAAGCCCTTTTAGAAGTAAATAGCGCCCTCTTGTGTCTTTAATTACTTCCACCGATTGAAGTGGCACACCTTTTTTAATTAAAATAACTACACCCCTACTCCTTGAAGTAAAAGAGGAAAAATGGGCTTGGGCATAACACCCCTGCGAAAGCTTAGTATGTTCTTGGTCATTTAAGTGGGTCTCTTGAAGTAATGCAGCGTCCAACCCCTCCTTGTTTCGATAAGTCAGGACCTTTCTTTTCTTAATAGGTGTGTGAATTCCATTAACATTCCAAGTACAGACCTTCAGATTTACCATTTTAAATATATATATAAACATAATGTGACCCCCATTTATATAGATAAGGTTGCATGAATATCGTACGAAAAGGAAGGAAAAAATAAAATAAAAAAGAAGGGAGAAAAGAAAAAAAAGAAAAAAAATGGGGAGATAAAAAAGGGATTCATCCAAGTATACAACAAACACAAAACTGGAACAATAGAACAGTCATTAAACATCAAAATATTTCACACCAGCTCTCGTTATGAGAGTAACTGTGAATTAGAAGCCCCTTAACGGCAAAAGGAACTACTAAGAAAACTCCTACCTAAATATTAAGCAGTAGTGCCGCTATAAACATCAGCATGGTTTTAATAAACCGAACAGTACGCCTTATTGGCCAATATTTCTCAAATACCCAGATAAATTCACAATATCTGCCTTCACGTTAATGTGTGAGTGTCTGTGGTATGAGTTGGGCGACTATCACGCAAGTGGTCTCCCATCAGGTGATTCAGGTACTATCGGTAGACGTTGCATTCAACGAGTCTAGAAATGCCACAACAGCAGCTGGGTCATGAAACACCTTCACTGAGCCACGAAAGTTTACCTTGAGAAGGGCAGGGTAAATTTGCCTGTATTCCGCGCCTATGGACTTCAGGCGTTTCTTGACTTCGTCGAACATCCTGCGTTTACGGAGAACAGACGCGGAGAAATCCTGAAAAATCATCACTGTGCTGTCTCCAAATTTTAAAGGAGAACCTCTGGATCCCAGCTCCCGCGAAGCATTTAACACACGTTGTTTGTCATGGAAATTGTGAAATCTTACCAGGATAGGACGTGGTCGTTGTGTGGCGGGGGGTTTCGGAGTGAGGGACCGGTGCGCTCTTTCTAACTTTATACGGCCCTCTTTTGTTGGGATGGCGAGGGTCTCAGGAAGCCATGACTCGAAGAATTGCGTTGGATTTTCACCTTCTATGCCCTCAGGTAATCCGACAATTTAGATGTTCTTCCGTCTGCCCCTGTTTTCAAGGTCGCCCTTTCATTCAAATCGTGCACAAGTTTCTCCAGACTTTGTAGTTTAGTTTTGAAAGGGGACAATTCGTCTTCCACCTCAGATATCCTGGTTTCTGCTTCTGCAATCCTTTTATTATGCTCGTCTAGCTCCGCGCGGTGCATTTGCAGTAGCTGTGATATCGGGTCCATTTTAGTCCAATAGTAATCATAATAATAAACATTTAGCCGCAAAAGACAAAATTTTATTATTCAGAGCAGAATGACTGTAACACATTAGTTATACATAACTATAATTCATATAGCTCATTATTATTTAGCAGCTATATCTTATGGGTACATCATTGTAGTAACAGTTATACATCATACAAACATAATAAACATTTAGCAACAAAAGGCAGGCAATTACAGCTTTTAATTTATTCTTAAAATTCATATAGCTAATGAAGATTTAGCAGAGAAAGACTATAATTTTGTGTAAACTTTATTTTGTTTTAGGCTAAGAAATATAGGGGGAGGGGACTGTTGATATAGAGGTAAAGTTGGTTTTATATTCGCACATTCGTTCATTTAGAAGTCTCTATATTGTTTACTATGTTACTTTGAATATTTGATCGGAATTAGCGTGCAAATATGACTTGAAAACAACATCAACACTGTTTATTTGACTGTGAACAATGTTGTACTTTGATAGTCATTGGCTTCTAATATGATTTCACTGTTTGGAGTTTGCAAATAATACTTTAAAGGAATTATATTATTAAGGGGAAAGTCTGAATGTGCGAATATAAAATCAAACTACCTTTATGCTGTTGATGCGTCGACAAACGTTTTGATAAACACAAACAACTGTATATACAGTACATATGCATGTTCATATAGATACAGTTATTAAATTAAACACACATTCGAACAAATTAATGATTTCTGCAATCGTATCTCAAGTCTGTAATGTTAAACAGGGTGCGGGTCGTGATCTTTAACACTATGCACAAAACAGTGAACTTAGGGTGACTTTTGTTAAAATTCTTGTCATACAATAATAAATCAGCGTTAGGACGCTAAGACTGTTATAACAAAAGACTACAATAAACAAAACAGCTTTTATCAGTAGATTTAAACGTTGACAAAAAGAACTTACCTTGATCTGTTATATTATGCTGTGTGCTCGTCAGAATACAGCGGTGTTGTTATTCATTTGCATATGCCGCAACGCGATTGGCTCTCATCCATCCATCCATGAATTCATCTTAAACGCTGAACAGAACGAGGCCCAGGATCTATGCCCAGTGCACGTGTTAGCAGTTGTAAGGCAGCAAGAAGCTTAATTCGTGCCTGGGTGGGCTTGAACCATCAACCTTTCAGTTAACAGCCGAACACGCTAACTGATTGCACCACAAAGACATAGTAAAACGTCACCTACAGTGATAGAAACGCTGAACTTTGTCTCAAAAGGTCTGCTATATGAACCCTAATAAAAGTTTACTGTGAGAGAGACAGAAAGATAACAGAAACGCCCAACGTGGGGTTTGAAACCACGACCCTGAGATGTAGGGCCCTATTATAAACCCGGCGCAATGTGGCGCAAGGTGCAGCGCAATAGTCTTTTACTACTTTAAGCTTGGCACAAGGGTCATTTTCAGGCAGTGCGCCACGCTGTTTAAATAGCAAATGCATTTGCGCTCAAATGTGCGCCCATAGGCGTTCTGGTCTAAAAAAGCAGGCGTGTTTTGGCGCGTTGCTATTTTGAGAAACTGTAAATAGTCTGATCTTTAGACCAGAACAAAGTCTGTCTATTGTCCTGCGCAAAGTGCGCCTGGCTTACACACTACACACAAGATGCAATACGCAAATATCTTTACATATGAAAAAGATATAATATATTAAGGATATATAATAAGGATATATATCTAGTATATAAATATAAATGATTAAAATATTACAAAACATTAATTTATAGCCTACATGAATTTAAAAACCACTGCCTTCATACTTTATTCATCTCGGGAGGCTTTTTTAGTTATTATTATTTATTATAGCCATATTTATATTTGTTCTATTAAAAACAAGCTTAGATTTGTCCACCTGTCAGGTTTTAGACCATATGGGGCATAGCGGATGTATTTGGAAATAACTCAGTATTTTGACCAAACTTTGTTATTATTATTCATTAATTCGTTTGCTGGAAATTAAAACTGAATTTAGAAATAGTTTGAAACAAATCTTTGCGCTTAACAAACAAAATTAATTATTTATAGGCTAATTGATGTCTGTGCGGTAAGGTTTCCCTATCCACGAGAGCAAAAGTGAAAGTGAACTTACTTTATGTCATGTTAATAGCAATGCGCTTATGGCGTGACGCAGCTGGCTCTTAAAGGTAATGGAAGATGAGACTCTGATTGGTTTATTCTCAAAACACACTTGTAAATCATTAAAAAAATAAACTCAACCCTTTTAGACCATGCGCCATGGCGCAAAGCAGATTTTCCCGTCCTTAAGTTAGCATAAATGCATTCGCCCTGAAAACGTTTGCGATCTGCGCATGGACCGTCAAAACAGAGCCCACAATGTCAATGTACAAAGTTCACGCACACAGATTCACACACACTGATAGACAGAGCGTGTTTAGCTTCCCACTCTTTTTGCACGCATATGTGACAGGATCCAGCTTAATCTTTAGTGCTGTATGGATATCTGTCATGTTAATGTGCAAAATAAACCTGATTTAACGTCCACAAACCAGGATTGAAGTGTCTTCTTTTATAATTGTTCTGACAAGCGGCTGTGCTGATGAAGTAAAGCTGAAGTAAATCACTGTACTTCATTACACATGTGCACTGTTTTAAAACACTTTAAACATGTGAAACTTACTCTTGATCACATTTGATGATGATTGATGATCCTAGCGAACTGAGCAGACCTTTTATTCCCGGTTGCTTTGTGCACGTCTGGTCTTGTTGACATGATTATACACGTGACTACCGGTACATGTTGTAATGGCGATCTAATTCTTCAAGTTCTTCACCATTTCCATAGGGGCTCGAAACAAAGGATTTGACGCGCAAAACCAAAAACTTGCAATGTAACAAATCTCTAGTGCTCTTTATGGCTCTAACAGCCGTCAACCAGAGTTGAAACCGGAGCTACTCAAAACCGCACATGTAGTAGCAGGGAATCGACTCTAGCTCTCCCGCGTGGCAGGCGAGAATTCTACCACTGAACAACCATTACTGGTATGCTTATCCTGCAGCCCTAGTGGGGTGTGATTGATGCAAGGCTGTTACCCAAAGCTGGAAAAGTAGCAACACATAACAGCACTTGCATTGGCCGGGAATCAGACTCGGGTCTCCTGCGTGGCAGGCGAGAATTCTACCACTGAACCACCAACGCTGATATGCTTATATTGCAGCCCTAGTGGGGTGTGGTTACTGCAAGGCTGTTACCCAGAGCTGGAATATTAGCTACACAAAACAGGTTGTAATGGACGGGAATCTGACCATGGTCTTCTGTGTGGCAGGCAAGTAATCTACCACTGAACAGACAATGCTGATATGTTTATACTGCAGCCCTAGTGGGGTGTGATTGATACAAGGCTGTTACCCAGAGCTGGAAGAGTAGCAACACAAAACAGGAATTGCATTGGCCCGAAGTCGGACCCGGGTCTCCCGCGTGTCAGGCGAGAATTCTATCACTGAACCACCAATGCTGATATGCTTACGGTGCTGCCCTAGTTGGGTGTGATTGATGCAAGGCTGTTACCCAGAGCTGGAAGAGTTGCAACACAAAACAGGAATTGCATTGGCCGGGAATCAGACCCGGGTCTCCCGCGTGGCAGGCAAGAATTCTACCACTGAACCACCAATGCTGACCCATGTTCTTTCATGCCTTTGTGTTGTGTGAGTGCTAAAAGGCCGTCAACCAGAGCTGAAAAAGGACCCACACGAAACTGCATTTGTATTAGCCAGGAATCGACTAAAGGTCTCCCGCGTGGCAGGCGAGATTTCTACCACTGAACCAGCAATGCTGATATGTTTATACTGTAGCCCTAGTGGGTTGTGATTGCTGCAAGGCTGTTACCCAGAGCTGGAAGAGTAGCAACACAAAATAGGAATTGGAATGGACGGGAATCTGACCAGGGTCTTTCACAGGGGAGGCAAGAAATCTACCACTGAACCACCATTGCTGATATGCTTATTTTGCAGCCCTAGTGGGGTGTGATTGATGCAAGGCTGTTACCCAAAGCTGGAAGAGTAGCAACACAAAACAGCACTTGCATTGGCCGGGAATCAGACCCAGGTCTCCCACGTGGCAGGCAAGAATTCTACCACTGAACCACCAATGCTGATATGCTTATACTGCAGCCCTAGTGGGGTGAGATTTCTGCAAGGCTGTTACCCAGAGCTGGAAGAGTAGCTACACAAAACAGGAATTGTAATGGACGGGAATCTGACCATGGCCTTTTGTGTGGCAGGCAAGTAATCTACCACTGAACCAACAATGCTGATATGCTTGTACTGCAGCCCTAGTGGGGTGTGATTGATACAAGGCTGTTACCCAGAGCTGGAAGAGTAGCAACACAAAACAGGAATTGCATTGGCCGGGAATCGGACCCGGGTCTCCCGCGTGGCAGGCGAGAATTCTATAACAGAACCACCAATGCTGACCCATGATCTTCCTTGCCTTTGTGTTGTGTGATTGCTAAAAGGCCGTCAACCAGAGCTGAAAAAGGAGCCACACAAAACTGCACTTGTATTAGCCAGGAAGCGACTCAAGGTCTACCGCATGGCAGGCGAGAATTCTACAACTAAACCACCAATGCTGATATGGTTTTACTGCAGCCCTAGTGGGTTGTGATTGCTGCAAGGCTGTTACCCAGTGCTGGAAGAGTAGCAACAGAAATCAGAAGGTGCATTGGCCGGGAAACGGACCTGGGTCTCCCGCGTGGCAGGCAAGAATTCTACCACTGAACGACCAATGCTGACCCATGTTGTTCCTTGCCTTTATGTTGTGTGAGTGCTAAAAGGCCATCAACCTGAGCTGAAACAGGAGCCACTCAAAACAGCACATGTTTTAGCCGGGAATCGACTCTAGGTCTCCCGCGTGGCAGGCGAGCATTCTACCACTGAACCACCAATGTTGATATGCTTATTCTGCAGCCCTAGTGTTGTGTGATTGATGCAAAGCTATTACCCAGAGCTGGAAGAGTAGTAACACAAAACAGGAATTACATTGGCTGGGAATCGGACCAGGGTCTCCCGTGTGGCAGGCGAGAATTCTACCACTGAACCACCAATGCTGACCCATGTTGTTCCTTGCCTTTGTGTTGTGTGAGTGCTAAAAGGCCGTCAACCAGAGCTGAAATAGGAGCCACACGAAACTGCACTTGTATTAGCCGGGGATCGACTCAAGTTCTCCCACATAGCAGGTAAGAAATCTACCGCTGAACCACCAATACTGATTTGCTTATACTGCGCCCCTAGTGGGGTGTGATTGCTGCAAGGCTGTTACCCAGAGCTGGAAGAGTAGTAATACAAAACAGGAATTGCATTGGCCGGGAATCGGACCCGAGTCTCCCGCGTGGCAGGCGAGAATTCTACCACTGAACCACCAATGCAGATATGCTTACTCTGCAGCCCTAGTGGGGTGTGATTGATGCAAGGCTGATATCCAGAGCTGGAAGAGTAGCTACACAAAACAGGAATTGTAATGGACGGGAATCTGACCATGGTCTTTTGTGTGGCAGGCAAGTAATCTACCACTGAACCAACAATGCTGATATGCTTGTACTGCAGCCCTAGTGGGGTGTGATTGATACAAGGCTGTTACCCAGAGCTGGAAGAGTAGCAACACAAAACAGGAATTGCATTGGCCGGGAATCGGACCCGGGTCTCCCGCGTGGCAGGCGAGAATTCTACCACTGAACCACCAATGCTGATATGCTTATTCTGCAGCCCTAGTGGGGTGTGATTGATGCAAGGCTGATATCCAGAGCTGGAAGAGTAGCTACACAAAACAGGAATTGTAATGGACGGGAATCTGACCATGGTCTTTTGTGTGGCAGGCAAGTAATCTACCACTGAACCAACAATGCTGATATGCTTGTACTGCAGCCCTAGTGGGGTGTGATTGATACAAGGCTGTTACCCAGAGCTGGAAGAGTAGCAACACAAAACAGGAATTGCATTGGCCGGGAATCGGACCCGGGTCTCCCGCATGGCAGGCGAGAATTCTATAACTGAACCACCAATGCTGACCCATGATCTTCCTTGCCTTTGTGTTGTGTGATTGCTAAAAGGCCGTCAACCAGAGCTGAAAAAGGAGCCACACAAAACTGCACTTGTATTAGCCAGGAAGCGACTCAAGGTCTACCGCATGGCAGGCGAGAATTCTACAACTAAACCACCAATGCTGATATGGTTTTACTGCAGCCCTAGTGGGTTGTGATTGCTGCAAGGCTGTTACCCAGTGCTGGAAGAGTAGCAACCAAAATCAGAAGGTGCATTGGCCGGGAAACGGACCTGGGTCTCCCGCGTGGCAGGCAAGAATTCTACCACTGAGCGACCAATGCTGACCCATGTTGTTCCTTGCCTTTATGTTGTGTGAGTGCTAAAAGGCCATCAACCAGAGCTGAAACAGGAGCCACTCAAAACAGCACATGTTTTAGCCAGGAATCGACTCTAGGTCTCCCACGTGGCAGGCGAGCATTCTACCACTGAACCACCAATGTTCATATGCTTATTCTGCAGCCCTAGTGTTGTGTGATTGATGCAAAGCTATTATCCAGAGCTGGAAGAGTAGTAACACAAAGCAGGAATTACATTGGCCGGGAATCGGACCCGGGTCCCCCATGTGGCAGGCGAGAATTCTACCACTGAACCACCAATGCTGACCCATGTTGTTCCTTGCCTTTGTGTTGTGTGAGTGCTAAAAGGCCGTCAACCAGAGCTAAAATAGGAGCCACACGAAACTGCACTTGTATTAGCCGGGGATCGACTCAAGTTCTCCCACATAGCAGGTAAGAAATCTACCACTGAACCACCAATACTGATTTGCTTATACTGCGCCCCTAGTGGGGTGTGATTGCTGCAAGGCTGTTACCCAGAGCTGAAAGAGTAGTAATACAAAACAGGAATTGCATTGGCCGGGAATCGGACCCGGGTCTCCCGCGTGGCAGGCGAGAATTCTACCACTGAACCACCAATGCTGATATGCTTATTCTGCAGCCCTGGTGGGGTGTGATTGATGCAAGGCTGATATCCAGAGCTGGAAGAGTAGCAACACAAAACAGGAATTGAATTGGCCGGGAATAGGAGCCGGGTCTCCCGCGTGGTAGGCAAGAATTCTACCACTAAACCACCAATACTGACCCATGTTCTTCCTTGCCTTTGTTTTGTGTGAGTGCTAAAAGGCCATCAACCAGAGCTGAAACCGGAGCCACACAAAACCACACTTGTATTAGCCGGGAATCGACTCAAGTTGTCCCGCGAAGCAGCCGAGCATTCTACCACTGAACCACCAATACTGATATGCTTATACTGCTCCCCTAGTGGGGTGTGATTGCTGCAAGGCTGTTACCCAGAGCTGGAAGAGTAGCAACACAAAACAGGAATTGCATTGGCCGGGAATTGGACCTGGGTCTCCCGCATGGCAGGCAAGAATTCTACCACTGAGCCACCAATGCTGACCGATATTAATTTTTGCCTTTGTGTTGTGTGAGTGCTAAAAGGCCATCAACCAGAGCTGATAAAGGAGCCACACAAAACTGAACTTGTATTAGCCAGGAAGCGACTCTAGGTCTACCGCGTGGCAGGAGAGATTTCTACCACTGAACCACCAATGCTGTTATGGTCTTACTGCAGCCCTAGTGGGGTGTGATTGCTGCAAGTCTGTTATCCAGCGCTGGAAGAGTAGCAACCAAAATCAGGAGGTGCATTGGCCGGGAATCGGACCCGGGTCTCCCGCATGGCAAACGAGAATTCTACCACTGAACCACCAATGCTGACCTATGCTGTTCTTTGCCTTTATGTTGTGTGAGTGCTAAAAGGCTGTCAACCAGAGTTGAAACCGGAGCTACTCAAACCGCACATGTAGTAGCAGGGAATCGACTCTAGTCTCCCGTGTGGCAGGCGAGAATTCTACCACTGAACAACCATTACTGGTATGCTTATCCTGCAGCCCTAGTGGGGTGTGATTGATGCAAGGCTGTTACCCAAAGCTGGAAAAGTAGTAATACAAAACAGGAATTGCATTGGCCGGGAATCGGACCCGGGTCTCCCGCGTGGCAGGCGAGAATTCTACCACTGAACCACCAATGCTGATATGCTTATTCTGCAGCCCTAGTGGGGTGTGATTGATGCAAGGCTGATATCCAGAGCTGGAAGAGTAGCTACACAAAACAGGAATTGTAATGGACGGGAATCTGACCATGGTCTTTTGTGTGGCAGGCAAGTAATCTACCACTGAACCAACAATGCTGATATGCTTGTACTGCAGCCCTAGTGGGGTGTGATTGATACAAGGCTGTTACCCAGAGCTGGAAGAGTAGCAACACAAAACAGGAATTGCATTGGCCGGGAATCGGACCCGGGTCTCCCGCGTGGCAGGCGAGAATTCTATAACTGAACCACCAATGCTGACCCATAATCTTCCTTGCCTTTGTGTTGTGTGATTGCTAAAAGGCCGTCAACCAGAGCTGAAAAAGGAGCCACACAAAACTGCACTTGTATTAGCCAGGAAGCGACTCAAGGTCTACCGCATGGCAGGCGAGAATTCTACAACTAAACCACCAATGCTGATATGGTTTTACTGCAGCCCTAGTGGGTTGTGATTGCTGCAAGGCTGTTACCCAGTGCTGGAAGAGTAGCAACCAAAATCAGAAGGTGCATTGGCCGGGAAACGGACCTGGGTCTCCCGCGTGGCAGGCAAGAATTCTACCACTGAACGACCAATGCTGACCCATGTTGTTCCTTGCCTTTATGTTGTGTGAGTGCTAAAAGGCCATCAACCAGAGCTGAAACAGGAGCCACTCAAAACAGCACATGTTTTAGCCGGGTATCGACTCTAGGTCTCCCGCGTGGCAGGAGAGATTTCTGCCACTGAACCCCCAATGCTGTTATGGTCTTACTGCAGCCCTAGTGGGGTGTGATTGCTGCAAGTCTGTTTTCCAGCGCTGGAAGAGTAGCAACCAAAATCAGGAGGTGCATTGGCCGAGAATCGGACCCGGGTCTCCCATGTGGCAGGCGAGAATTCTACCACTGAACCACCAATGCTGACCCATGTTGTTCCTTGCCTTTGTGTTGTGTGAGTGCTAAAAGGTTGTCAACCAGAGTTGAAACCGGAGCTACTCAAAACCGCACATGTAGTAGCAGGGAATAGACTCTAGCTCTCCCGTGTGGCAGGTGAGAATTCTACCACTGAACAACCATTACTGGTATGCTTATCCTGCAGCCCTAGTGGGGTGTGATTGATGCAAGGCTGTTACCCAAAGCTGGAAAAGTAGTAATACAAAACAGGAATTGCATTGGCCGGGAATCGGACCCGGGTCTCCCGCATGGCAGACGAGAACTCTACCACTGAACCACCAATGCTGATATGCTTATTCTGCAGCCCTAGTGGGGTGTGATTGATGCAAGGCTGATATCCAGAGCTGGAAGAGTAGCTACACAAAACAGGAATTGTAATGGACGGGAATCTGACCATGGTCTTTTGTGTGGCAGGCAAGTAATCTAACACTGAACCAACAATGCTGATATGCTTGTACTGCAGCCCTAGTGGGGTGTGATTGATACAAGGCTGTTACCCAGAGCTGGAAGAGTAGCAACACAAAACAGGAATTGCATTGGCCGGGAATCGGACCCGGGTCTGCCGCGTGGCAGGCGAGAATTCTACCACTGAACCACCAATGCTGATATGCTTATTCTGCTGCCCTAGTGGGGTGTGATTGATGCAAGGCTGATATCCAGAGCTGGAAGAGTAGCTACACAAAACAGGAATTGTAATGGACGGGAATCTGACCATGGTCTTTTGTGTGGCAGGCAAGTAATCTACCACTGAACCTACAATGCTGATATGCTTGTACTGCAGCCCTAGTGGGGTGTGATTGATACAAGGCTGTTACCCAGAGCTGGAAGAGTAGCAACACAAAAAAGGAATTGCATTGGCCGGGAATCGGACCCAGGTCTCCCGCGTGGCAGGCGAGAATTCTATAACTGAACCACCAATGCTGACCCATGATCTTCCTTGCCTTTGTGTTGTGTGATTGCTAAAAGGCCGTCAACCAGAGCTGAAAAAGGAGCCACACAAAACTGCACTTGTATTAGCCAGGAAGCGACTCAAGGTCTACCGCATGGCAGGCGAGAATTCTACAACTAAACCACCAATGCTGATATGGTTTTACTGCAGCCCTAGTGGGTTGTGATTGCTGCAAGGCTGTTACCCAGTGCTGGAAGAGTAGCAACCAAAATCAGAAGGTGCATTGGCCGGAAAACGGACCTGGGTCTCCCGCGTGGCAGGCAAGAATTCTACCACTGAACGACCAAAGCTGACCCATGTTGTTCCTTGCCTTTATGTTGTGTGAGTGCTAAAAGGCCATCAACCAGAGCTGAAACAGGAGCCACTCAAAACAGCACATGTTTTAGCCGGGTATCGACTCTAGGTCTCCCGCGTGGCAGGCGAGCATTCTACCACAGAACCACCAATGTTGATATGCTTATTCTGCAGCCCTAGTGTTGTGTGATTGATGCAAAGCTATTACCCAGAGCTGGAAGAGTAGTAACAAAAAACAGGAATTACATTGGCCGGGAATCGGACCCGGGTCTCCCGTGTGGCAGGCGAGAATTCTACCACTGAACCACCATTGCTGACCCATGTTGTTCCTTGCCTTTGTGTTGTGTGAGTGCTAAAAGGCCGTCAACCAGAGCTGAAATAGGAGCCACACGAAACTGCACTTGTATTAGCCGGGGATCGACTCAAGTTCTCCCACATAGCAGGTAAGAAATCTACCACTGAACCACCAATACTGATTTGCTTAGACTGCGCCCCTAGTGGGGTGTGATTGCTGCAAGGCTGATATCCAGAGCTGTAAGAGTAGCAACACAAAACAGGGATTGAATTGGCCGGGAATAGGAGCCGGGTCTCCCACGTGGCAGGCAAGAATTCTACCACTGAACCACCAATACTGACCCATGTTCTTCCTTGCCTTTGTTTTGTGTGAGTGCTAAAAGGCCGTCAACCAGAGCTGAAACCGGAGCCACACAAAACCACACTTGTATTAGCCGGGAATCGACTCAAGTTGTCCCACGAAGCAGCCGAGCATTCTACCACTGAACCACCAATACTGATATGCTTATACTGCTCCCCTAGTGGGGTGTGATTGCTGCAAGGCTGTTACCCAGAGCTAGAAGTGTAGCAACACAAAACAGGAATTGCATTGGCCGGGAATTGGACCTGGGTCTCCCGCATGGCAGGCAAGAATTCTACCACTGAGCCACCAATGCTGACCGATGTTAAATTTTGCCTTTGTGTTGTGTGAGTGCTAAAAGGCCATCAACCAGAGCTGATAAAGGAGCCACACAAAACTGAACTTGTATTAGCCAGGAAGCGACTCTAGGTCTACCGCGTGGCAAGAGAGATTTCTACCACTGAACCACCAATGCTGTTATGATCTTACTGCAGCCCTAGTGGGGTGTGATTGCTGCAAGTCTGTTATCCAGCGCTGGAAGAGTAGCAACCAAAATCAGGAGGTGCATTGGCCGGGAATCGGACCCGGGTCTCCCGCATGGCAAACGAGAATTCTACCACTGAACCACCAATGCTGACCTATGCTGTTCTTTGCCTTTATGTTGTGTGAGTGCTAAAAGGCTGTCAACCAGAGTTGAAACCGGAGCTACTCAAAACCGCACATGTAGTAGCAGGGAATCGATTCTAGGTCTCCCGTATGGCAGGCGAGAATTCTACCACTGAACAACCATTACTGGTATGCTTATCCTGCAGCCCTAGTGGGGTGTGATTGATGCAAGGCTGTTACCCAAAGCTGGAAAAGTAGTAATACAAAACAGGAATTGCATTGGCCGGGAATCGGACCCGGGTCTCCCGCGTGGCAGGCGAGAATTCTACCACTGAACCACCAATGCTGATATGCTTATTCAGCAGCCCTAGTGGGGTGTGATTGATGCAAGGCTGATATCCAGAGCTGGAAGAGTAGCTACACAAAACAGGAATGGTAATGGACGGGAATCTGACCATGGTCTTTTGTGTGGCAGGCAAGTAATCTACCACTGAACCAACAATGCTGATATGCTTGTACTGCAGCCCTAGTGGGGTGTGATTGATACAAGGCTGTTACCCAAAGCTGGAAAAGTAGTAATACAAAACAGGAATTGCATTGGCCGGGAATCGGACCCGGGTCTCCCGCGTGGCAGGCGAGAACTCTACCACTGAACCACCAATGCTGATATGCTTATTCTGCAGCCCTAGTGGGGTGTGATTGATGCAAGGCTGATATCCAGAGCTGGAAGAGTAGCTACACAAAACAGGAATTGTAATGGACGGGAATCTGACCATGGTCTTTTGTGTGGCAGGCAAGTAATCTACCACTGAACCAACAATGCTGATATGCTTGTACTGCAGCCCTAGTGGGGTGTGATTGATACAAGGCTGTTACCCAGAGCTGGAAGAGTAGCAACACAAAACAGGAATTGCATTGGCCGGGAATCGGACCCGGGTCTGCCGCGTGGCAGGCGAGAATTCTACCACTGAACCACCAATGCTGATATGCTTATTCTGCTGCCCTAGTGGGGTGTGATTGATGCAAGGCTGATATCCAGAGCTGGAAGAGTAGCTACACAAAACAGGAATTGTAATGGACGGGAATCTGACCATGGTCTTTTGTGTGGCAGGCAAGTAATCTACCACTGAACCTACAATGCTGATATGCTTGTACTGCAGCCCTAGTGGGGTGTGATTGATACAAGGCTGTTACCCAGAGCTGGAAGAGTAGCAACACAAAAAAGGAATTGCATTGGCCGGGAATCGGACCCAGGTCTCCCGCGTGGCAGGCGAGAATTCTATAACTGAACCACCAATGCTGACCCATGATCTTCCTTGCCTTTGTGTTGTGTGATTGCTAAAAGGCCGTCAACCAGAGCTGAAAAAGGAGCCACACAAAACTGCACTTGTATTAGCCAGGAAGCGACTCAAGGTCTACCGCATGGCAGGCGAGAATTCTACAACTAAACCACCAATGCTGATATGGTTTTACTGCAGCCCTAGTGGGTTGTGATTGCTGCAAGGCTGTTACCCAGTGCTGGAAGAGTAGCAACCAAAATCAGAAGGTGCATTGGCCGGAAAACGGACCTGGGTCTCCCGCGTGGCAGGCAAGAATTCTACCACTGAACGACCAATGCTGACCCATGTTGTTCCTTGCCTTTATGTTGTGTGAGTGCTAAAAGGCCATCAACCAGAGCTGAAACAGGAGCCACTCAAAACAGCACATGTTTTAGCCGGGTATGGACTCTAGGTCTCCCGCGTGGCAGGCGAGCATTCTACCACTGAACCACCAATGTTGATATGCTTATTCTGCAGCCCTAGTGTTGTGTGATTGATGCAAAGCTATTACCCAGAGCTGGAAGAGTAGTAACAAAAAACAGGAATTACATTGGCCGGGAATCGGACCCGGGTCTCCCGTGTGGCAGGCGAGAATTCTACCACTAAACCACCATTGCTGACCCATGTTGTTCGTTGCCTTTGTGTTGTGTGAGTGCTAAAAGGCCGTCAACCAGAGCTGAAATAGGAGCCACACGAAACTGCACTTGTATTATCCGGGGATCGACTCAAGTTCTCCCACATAGCAGGTAAGAAATCTACCACTGGACCACCAATACTGATTTGCTTACACTGCGCCCCTAGTGGGGTGTGATTGCTGCAAGGCTGTTACCCAGAGCTGGAAGAGTAGTAATACAAAACAGGAATTGCATTGGCCGGGAATCGGACCCGGGTCTCCTGCGTGGCAGGCGAGAATTCTACCACTGAAGCACCAATGCTGATATGCTTATTCTGCAGCCCTAGTGGGGTGTGACTGATGCAAGGCTGATATCCAGAGCTGTAAGAGTAGCAACACAAAACAGGGATTGAATTGGCCGGGAATAGGAGCCGGGTCTCCCACGTGGCAGGCAAGAATTCTACCACTGAACCACCAATACTGACCCATGTTCTTCCTTGCCTTTGCTTTGTGTGAGTGCTAAAAGGCCGTCAACCAGAGCTGAAACCGGAGCCACACAAAACCACACTTGTATTAGCCGGGAATCGACTCAAGTTGTCCCACGAAGCAGCCGAGCATTCTACCACTGAACCACCAATACTGATATGCTTATACTGCTCCCCTAGTGGGGTGTGATTGCTGCAAGGCTGTTACCCAGAGCTGGAAGAGTAGCAACACAAAACAGGAATTGCATTGGCCGGGAATTGGACCTGGGTCTCCCGCATGGCAGGCAAGAATTCTACCACTGAGCCACCAATGCTGACCGATATTAATTTTTGCCTTTGTGTTGTGTGAGTGCTAAAAGGCCATCAACCAGAGCTAATAAAGGAGCCACACAAAACTGAACTTTTATTAGCCAGGAAGCGACTCTAGGTCTACCGCGTGGCAAGAGAGATTTCTACCACTGAACCACCAATGCTGTTATGATCTTACTGCAGCCCTAGTGGGGTGTGATTGCTGCAAGTCTGTTATCCAGCGCTGGAAGAGTAGCAACCAAAATCAGGAGGTGCATTGGCCGGGAATCGGACCCGGGTCTCCCGCATGGCAAACGAGAATTCTACCACTGAACCACCAATGCTGACCTATGCTGTTCTTTGCCTTTATGTTGTGTGAGTGCTAAAAGGCTGTCAACCAGAGTTGAAACCGGAGCTACTCAAAACCGCACATGTAGTAGCAGGGAATCGACTCTAGGTCTCCCGTGTGGCAGGCGAGAATTCTACCACTGAACAACCATTACTGGTATGCTTATCCTGCAGCCCTAGTGGGGTGTGATTGATGCAAGGCTGTTACCCAAAGCTGGAAAAGTAGTAATACAAAACAGGAATTGCATTGGCCGGGAATCGGACCCGGGTCTCCCGCGTGGCAGGCGAGAATTCTACCACTGAACCACCAATGCTGATATGCTTATTCTGCAGCCCTAGTGGGGTGTGATTGATGCAAGGCTGATATCCAGAGCTGGAAGAGTAGCTACACAAAACAGGAATTATAATGGACGGGAATCTGACCATGGTCTTTTGTGTGGCAGGCAAGTAATCTACCACTGAACCAACAATGCTGATATGCTTGTACTGCAGCCCTAGTGGGGTGTGATTGATACAAGGCTGTTACCCAGAGCTGGAAGAGTAGCAACACAAAACAGGAATTGCATTGGCCGGGAATCGGACCCGAGTCTCCCGCGTGGCAGGCGAGAATTCTACCACTGAACCACCAATGCTGATATGCTTATTCTGCAGCCCTAGTGGGGTGTGATTGATGCAAGGCTGATATCCAGAGCTGGAAGAGTAGCTACACAAAACAGGAATTGTAATGGACGGGAATCTGACCATGGTCTTTTGTGTGGCAGGCAAGTAATCTACCACTGAACCAACAATGCTGATATGCTTGTACTGCAGCCCTAGTGGGGTGTGATTGATACAAGGCTGTTACCCAGAGCTGGAAGAGTAGCAACACAAAACAGGAATTGCATTGGCCGGGAATCGGACCCGGGTCTCCCGCGTGGCAGGCGAGAATTCTATAACTGAACCACCAATGCTGACCCATGATCTTCCTTGCCTTTGTGTTGTGTGATTGCTAAAAGGCCGTCAACCAGAGCTGAAAAAGGAGCCACACAAAACTGCACTTGTATTAGCCAGGAAGCGACTCATGGTCTACCGCATGGCAGGCGAGAATTCTACAACTAAACCACCAATGCTGATATGGTTTTACTGCAGCCCTAGTGGGTTGTGATTGCTGCAAGGCTGTTACCCAGTGCTGGAAGAGTAGCAACTAAAATCAGAAGGTGCATTGGCCGGGACACGGACCTGGGTCTCCCGCGTGGCAGGCAAGAATTCTACCACTGAACGACCAATGCTGACCCATGTTGTTCCTTGCCTTTATGTTGTGTGAGTGCTAAAAGGCCATCAACCAGAGCTGAAAAAGGGGCCACTCAAAACAGCACATGTTTTAGCCGGGAATCGACTCTAGGTCTCCCGCGTGGCAGGCGAGCATTCTACCACTGAACCACCAATCTTGATAGGCTTATCCTGCAGCCCTAGTGTTGTGTGATTGATGCAAAGCTATTACCCAGAGCTGGAACAGTAGTAACACAAAACAGGAATTACATTGGCCGGGAATCGGACCCGGGTCTCCCATGTGGCAGGCGAGAATTCTACCACTGAACCACCAATGCTGACCCGTGTTGTTCCTTGCCTTTGTGTTGTGTGAGTGCTAAAAGGCCGTCAACCAGAGCTGAAATAGGAGCCACACGAAACTGCACTTGTATTAGCCGGGGATCGACTCAAGTTCTCCCACATAGCAGGTAAGAAATCTACCACTGAACCACCAATACTGATTAGCTTATACTGCGCCCCTAGTCAGGTGTGATTGCTGCAAGGCTGTTACTCAGAGCTGGAAGAGTAGTAATACAAAACAGGAATTGCATTGGCCGGGAATCGGACCCGGGTCTCCCGCGTGGCAGGCGAGAACTCTACCACTGAACCACCAATGCTGATATGCTTATTCTGCAGCCCTAGTGGGGTGTGATTGATGCAAGGCTGATATCCAGAGCTGGAAGAGTAGCGACACAAAACAGGAATTGTAATGGACGGGAATCTGACCATGGTCTTTTGTGTGGCAGGCAAGTAATCTACCACTGAACCAACAATGCTGATATGCTTGTACTGCAGCCCTAGTGGGGTGTGATTGATACAAGGCTGTTACCCAGAGCTGGAAGAGTAGCAACACAAAACAGGAATTGCATTGGCCGGGAATCGGACCCGGGTCTCCCGCGTGGCAGGCGAGAATTCTATAACTGAACCACCAATGCTGACCCATGATCTGCCTTGCCTTTGTGTTGTGTGATTGCTAAAAGGCTGTCAACCAGAGCTGAAAAAGGAGCCACACAAAACTGCACTTGTATTAGCCGGGAATCGACTCTAGGTCTCCCGCGTGGCAGGCGAGCATTCTACCACTGAACCACCAATGTTGATATGCTTATTCTGCAGCCCTAGTGTTGTGTGATTGATGCAAAGCGATTACCCAGAGCTGGAAGAGTAGTAACACAAAACAGGAATTACATTGGCCGGGAATCGGTTCCGGGTCTCCCGTGTGGCAGGCGAGAGTTCTACCACTGAACCGCCAATGCTGACCAATGTTGCTCCTTGCCTTTGTGTTGTGTGAGTGCTAAAAGGCCGTCAACCAGAGCTGAAATAGGAGCCACACGAAACTGCACTTGTATTAGCCGGGGATCGACTCAAGTTCTCCCACTTAGCAGGTAAGAAATCTACCACTGAACCACCAATACTGATTTGCTTATACTGCGCCCATAGTGGGGTGTGATTGCTGCAAGGCTGTTACCCAGAGCTGGAAGAGTAGTAATACAAAACAGGAATTGCATTGGCCGGGAATCGGACCCGGGTCTCCCGCGTGGCAGGCGAGAATTCTACCACTGAACCACCAATGCTGATATGCTTATTCTGCAGATCTAGTGGGGTGTGATTGATGCAAGGCTGATATCCAGAGCTGGAAGAGTAGCAACACAAAACAGGAATTGAATTGGCCGGGAATAGGAGCCGGGTCTCCCGCATGGCAGGCAAGAATTCTACCACTGAACCACCAATACTGACCCATGTTCTTCCTTGCCTTTGTTTTGTGTGAGTGCTAAAAGTCCGTCAACCAGAGCTGAAACCGGAGCCACACAAATCCACACTTGTATTAGCCGGGAATCGACTCAAGTTGTCCCACGAAGCAGCCGAGCATTCTACCACTGAACCACCAATACTGATATGCTTATACTGCTCCCCTAGTGGGGTGTGATTGCTGCAAGGCTGTTACCCAGAGCTGGAAGAGTAGCAACACAAAACAGGAATTGCATTGACCGGGAATTAGACCTGGGTCTCTCGCATGGCAGGCAAGAATTCTACCACTGAGCCACCAATGCTGACCGATATCAATTTTTGCCTTTGTGTTGTGTGAGTGCTAAAAGGCCATCAACCAGAGCTGATAAAGGAGCCACACAAAACTGAACTTGTATTAGCCAGGAAGCGACTCTAGGTCTACCGCGTGGCAGGAGAGATTTCTACCACTGAACCACCAATGCTGTTATGGTCTTACTGCAGCCCTAGTGGGGTGTGATTGCTGCAAGTCTGTTATCCAGCGCTGGAAGAGTAGCAACCAAAATCAGGAGGTGCGTTGGCCAGGAATCGGACCCGGGTCTCCCGCATGGCAAACGAGAATTCTACCACTGAACCACCAATGCTGACCTATGCTGTTCTTTGCCTTTATGTTGTGTGAGTGCTAAAAGGCTGTCAACCAGAGTTGAAACCAGAGCTACTCAAAACCACACATGTAGTAGCAGGGAATCGACTCTAGGTCTCCCTTGTGGCAGGCGAGAATTCTACCACTGAACAACCATTACTGGTATGCTTATCCTGCAGCCCTAGTGGGGTGTGATTGATGCAAGGCTGTTACCCAAAGCTGGAAAAGTAGCAACACATAACAGCACTTGCATTGGCCAGGAATCGGACCCGGGTCTCCCGCGTGGCAGGCGAGAATTCTACCACTGAACCACCAACGCTGATATGCTTATATTGCAGCCCTAGTGGGGTGTGATTACTGCAAGGCTGTTACCCAGAGCTGGAAGATTAGCTACACAAAACAGGTTGTAATGGACGGGAATCTGACCATGGTCTTCTGTGTGGCAGGCAAGTAATCTACCACTGAACCAACAATGCTGATGTGCTTATACTGCAGCCCTAGTGGGGTGTGATTGATACAAGGCTGTTACCCAGAGCTGGAAGAGTAGCAACACAAAACAGGAATTGCATTGGCCGGAAATCGGACCCGGGTCTCCCGCGTGGCAGGGGAGAATTCTATCACTGAACCACCAATGCTGACCCATGATCTTCTTTGCCTTTGTGTTGTGTGAGTGCTAAAAGGCAGTCAACCAGAGCTGAAAATGGAGCCACACAAAATAACACTTGTATTACCTGAGAATCGACTCTAGGTCTACCATGTGGCAGGCGAGAATTCTACCACTGAACCACCAATGCTGATAAGCTTTTACTGCAGAAATTGCATTGGCTGGGAATCGGACACGGATCTCCAGCATGGCAGGATAGAATTCTACCACTGAACCACCAATGCTGATATGCTTACGGTGCTGCCCTAGTTGGGTGTGATTGATGCAAGGCTGTTACCCAGAGCTGGAAGAGTTGCAACACAAAACAGGAATTGCATTGGCCGGGAATCGGACCCGGGTCTCCCGCGTGGCAGGCAAGAATTCTACCACTGAACCACCAATGCTGACCCATGTTCTTTCATGCCTTTGTGTTGTGTGAGTGCTAAAAGGCCGTCAACCAGAGCTGAAAAAGGAGCCACACGAAACTGCATTTGTATTAGCCAGGAATCGACTAAAGGTCTCCCGCGTGGCAGGCGAGATTTCTACCACTGAACCAGCAATGCTGATATGCTTATACTGCAGCCCTAGTGGGTTGTGATTGCTGCAAGGCTGTTACCCAGAGCTGGAAGAGTAGCAACACAAAATAGGAATTGGAATGGACGGGAATCTGACCAGGGTATTTCACACGGAAGGCGAGAAATCTACCACTGAACCACCATTGCTGATATGCTTATTTTGCAGCCCTAGTGGGGTGTGATTGATGCAAGGCTGTTACCCAAAGCTGGAAGAGTAGCAACACAAAACAGGAATTGTAATGGACGGGAATCTGACCATGGTCTTCTGTGTGGCAGGCAAGTAATCTACCACTGAACCAATAATGCTGATATGCTTGTACTGCAGCCCTAGTGGGGTGTGATTGATACAAGGCTGTTACCCAGAGCTGGAAGAGTAGCAACACAAAACAGGAATTGCATTGGCTGGGAATCGGACCCGGGTCTCCCGCGTGGCAGGCGAGAATTCAATAACTGAACCACCAATGCTGACCCATGATCTTCCTTGCCTTTGTGTTGTGTGATTGCTAAAAGGCCGTCAACCAGAGCTGAAAAAGGAGCCACACAAAACTGCACTTGTATTAGCCAGGAAGCGACTCAAAGTCTACCACATGGCAGGCGAGAATTCTACAACTAAACCACCAATGCTGATATGGTTTTACTGCAGCCCTAGTGGGTTGTGATTGCTGCAAGGCTGTTACCCAGTGCTGGAAGAATAGCAACCAAAATCAGAAGGTGCATTGGCCGGGAAACGGACCTGGGTCTCCCGCGTGGCAGGCAAGAATTCTACCACTGAACGACCAATGCTGACCCATGTTGTTCCTTGCCTTTATGTTGTGTGAGTGCTAAAAGGCCATCAACCAGAGCTGAAACAGGAGCCACTCAAAACAGAACATGTTTTAGCCGGGAATCGACTCTAGGTCTCCCGCATGGCAGGCGAGCATTCTACCACTGAACCACCAATGTTGATATGCTTATTCTGCAGCCCTAGTGTTGTGTGATTGATGCAAAGCTATTACCCAGAGCTGGAAGAGTAGTAACACAAAACAGGAATTACATTGGCTGGGAATCGGACCCGGGTCTCCCGTGTGGCAGGCAAGAATTCTACCACTGAACCACCAATGCTGACCCATGTTGTTCCTTGCCTTTGTGTTGTGTGAGTGCTAAAAGGCCGTCAACCAGAGCTGAAGTAGGAGCCACAAGAAACTGCACTTGTATTAGCCGGGGATCGACTCAAGTTCTCCCACATAGCAGCCGAGCATTCTACCACTGAACCACCAATACTGATATGCTTATACTGCTCCCCTACTGGGGTGTGATTGCTGCAAGGCTGTTACCCAGAGCTGGAAGAGTAGCAACACAAAACAGGAATTGCATTGGCCGGGAATTGGACCTGGGTCTCCCGCATGGCAGGCAAGAATTCTACCACTGAGCCACCAATGCTGACCGATATTAAATTTTGCCTTTGTGTTGTGTGAGTGCTAAAAGGCCATCAACCAGAGCTGATAAAGGAGCCACACAAAACTGAACTTGTATTAGCCAGGAAGCGACTCTAGGTCTACCGCGTGGCAGGAGAGATTTCTACCACTGAACCACCAATGCTGACATGGTCTTACTGCAGCCCTAGTGGGGTGTGATTGCTGCAAGTCTGTTATCCAGCGCTGGAAGAGTAGCAACCAAAATCAGGAGGTGCATTGGCCGGGAATCGGACCCAGGTCTCCCGCATGGCAAACGAGAATTCTACCACTGAACCACCAATGCTGACCTATGCTGTTCTTTGCCTTTATGTTGTGTGAGTGCTAAAAGGCTGTCAACCAGAGTTGAAACCGGAGCTACTCAAAACCGCACATGTAGTAGCAGGGAATCAACTCTAGGTCTCCCGCATGGCAGGCGAGAATTCTACCACTGAATAACCATTACTGATAAGCTTATCCTGCAGCCCTAGTGGGGTGTGATTGCTGCAAGGCTGTTACCCAGAGCTGGAAGAGCAGCAACACAAAACAGGAATAGCATTGGCCGGAATCGGACCCGGGTCTCCCTCGTCGCAGGCGAGAATTCTACCACTGAACCACCTATGCTGACCGATGTTGTTATTTGGCTTTGTGTTGAGTAAGTGCTAAAAGGCAGTCAACCAGAGCTGAAAATGGAGCCACACAAAATCGCACTTGTATTAGCCGAGAATCAACTCTAGGTCTACCATGTGGCAGGCGAGAATTCTACCACTGAACCACCAACGCTGATAAGCTTTTATTGCAGCCCTAGTGGGGTGTGATTGCTGCAAGACTGTTACCAAGAGCTGGAAGAGTAGCAACACAAAAAAGGAATTGCATTGGCTGGGAATCGGACACGGGTCTCCAGCATGGCAGGGTAGAATTCTACCACTGAACCACCAATGCTGATATGCTCATGGTGCTGCCCTAGCGGGGTGTGATTGCTGCAAGTCTGTTACCAAGAGCTGGAAGAGTAGCAACACAAGAGAGGAATTGCATTGGACAGAAATCGGCCTCGGGTCGCTTGCAAGGCAGGCAAGAATTCTACCACTGAACCACTAATGCTGACCCATGTTCTTCCTTGCCTTTGTGTTGTGTGAGTGCTTAAAGGCCGTCAACCAGAGCTGGAAGAGGAGCCACACAAAACAGCAATTGCATTTGCAGGGAATCGAACCCAGGTCTCCCACATGGCAGGCAAGATTTCTACCAAAACCACCAATGTTGTTATGGTTATGCTACTGCCCTAGTGGGGTGTGATTGCAGCAAGGCTGTTAGCCTTCCAGCTGAAAGAGTAGCAACACAAAACAAGAATTGCATTGGTCGGGAATCAGACCCGGGTCTCCTGCATGGCAGGCGAGAATGCTACCACTGAACCACCAATACTGACCAATGATGTTTCTTGCCTTTGTGTTGTGTGGCTGCCACAAGGCTGTTACTTGCAGCTGAAAGAGTAGCAACACAAACGAGCAACTGCATTGGCCGGGAATCGGACCTGGGTTTCCCGCCTGGCAGGGGAGAATTCTACCACTGAACCTCCAATCCTGAAACACATGTTCTCCTGCTGAAGCAGGGCTCGAAATTGCGACCATTTTGGTCGCATATGCGCCCAAAAAATTTATCAATGCGACCTCATAATATATCTGGGAGCATTAGTGCGACTGCAGATAATGGTTGTAGTGCGACCTGTTTTGATTTTTTGTAAAAACGTGCTGAATCGCTCTTCCTTGCCGCTATATTGGTTCATATTAGCTGTCAATCACTCACGGAATTCCGCTGTCAGATGACAGGGAAGGAGCTTTTATGACCACGGGAAATGCAAACGGCTGAAGAGTAAAAACTTAAAGCACACAGGTTTGCAAACCCCACCTAAAGTTGAGGCACAGATGAAAGCGATCATGACATGTCACGTAGTGAATAATGATCCGCCAGCTGAGATCAATCGAGTACGCGCTTCTTGGAGAAGGTGCCCGAATCTCCATGCGTTGCAATTACTGCGTGTTCAACGCAAATGTCCGCTAATAGTCAAATCTAATACTGTACATATCATCGCCAAAGAAGCTCGCCTTTACTAAGTTTACACTGAAACTGCGGCTCATAACAAAGACCGGTATTGCGCCCCTGGTTAGCGCAAGAATCCTGCTCTGCCTGCTCATAAATTGGGTCGGCTGACTCGCCAGCTTTTCCACTAACACAGAAAAATGAAGATCATCTCAGACTGATACCTTTAAATTGACACAAACTGAAACCAAAACTTTTAAAGAGTGATAGAAGTGAGACTTTACTTAATTTATTTTGTCTATTCTTTTTTTGAGGTGTATATTATTTTTTTATTTATTTACTGATGATTGCTTTGCAGCTTTCATCATTGAATTGAATGATTTATTATAATCTTTTGTTTGTTTTGTAGCAGAAATATTATTTATTAAATTGACATGCATATAAAAACAGCAGTACAAAATAAATATTTCTTACTGCAATGCTTCATTTTTGTTTGATGCAAACTATACAATTATTTTTCATAAAGTAACAGACATTTTATAGCAGATAACATACATTCATGCACATTCAAGGCAGTATCATAATGAGAAATGGAATTCATTGTTACTATTATTGTCATTTTTTATCATCATTAATATTCTATGGCCTAATTATTAGACATTCATTTTGGAATTATTGCACACAAATATCAATGTCTTCACAGCATTAGTTAGATAGTTGTTTCTAGTTTTTGTCAGTCCTATTAATGTTATTTTAAAATACAATAAATCCCTTAAAAAACAATTTGCAGCTGTGCTCATTCATTTTTGGTGGGTGCTCCTAAATTTTTTCTGGTGCTCCTAAAAAATTTTTTGGTGCTCCTAAATATTTGAAGTTGGGAGCACCGGTGCTACCAAGTAAAAAAGTTAATTTCGAGCCCTGTGAAGGATTCGGATTTCTGCTTTCCAATCCGTCTTATCATGGACCAACGTTTATCCTTTTCTCATCATCTCGTTTCTCATGATTTTTTTTATTAAATATAATTATTTCATCATTTGAATGAGTATTTAACTGTGAAATTATTTTAATTAATGAATAAGTTAACACATTGCTTAATATAAGAATGTTCAGTGCATTTGCCTGTCTCTTTATAACTATTATCAGAAGCCACCAAAGTAGGTCAGAGGTCACAGAGATCTTAAGTGGAACTGAGGGCTGAGGACTTGAATCAACTGTTTCTATTGTATTTTCTATGAGTTAATACTAATCTAAAATGTCTAAAGTTATTTTGCTGTTTTTACGGTTAATTCTTTTAAAGTGATTCTACTTTTTATTCAAGATAGACTATGACTATGATAAGAATAAAACTGCCTGAATGTAGACTATACCAATTTTTAACCAGTTTTCATAAAGATGGCTGAGAGTACACTCAGCCTTGAATAAGTAACAGATTATACCTTAAGAGTGTGTGTTCTATTTGATTGTTGATCCATTTCACAGGTCTGGAGTCAGCTTTAATCAGTCTAAGGGATGTCTGACGTTTATGCTTAAACGTGCAGTAGGTGATTATCTTCAGAAACTGAATTTCTGAAGACAATCACTAATTTTTGTTCTGGTTAAAAGTCTCTTCACTGTCCAATAGTAATGATTACAGTAAATGATCTAAATGTGTTTATATGTATTTTTATATTCTGGGTAAAGCATAAAACTAAAAAATGTTCATCCAATTAAATAGAGTCGGACTGTCATCTCCCATAATTCCGATAAGCAGGTCAGGCTGTCTGTCAGCAAATGTAGATTCGGACTTCTGTGCATCTGTTCACGCATATCCGCCATTAGCGTGTGCCCGTCTGTATAAGCGACCACGCGCGGTCCCGAGACGGACCGGGAGAAATCAAATGCTGAATTAAAACTTTTAAAAACTTGAATCAATATTGGTGTTACTTTAGCACGCTGAAGGAAGGACAACACCATGGCGGAAGTATTACTATTAGAGAGGTAATGTTCTGTTTTAAAACTATTTTAGTCAGGCTAAGCTGATGTTAGATTGTGTTGTGTTATGAATGACTTATATGCACAGACGTGTTGTTCAGCCACTGAAATCTCGCGGTGAAATATTGATGTGATTATTTTCAGTTTCATAAGGTCATTTTACAGCATTGATAATGATTTATAGAAATATTTATATTTAGTTCAACAACAAAACATCAGCAAATAGCGCTTTTCAGCCTAACCTGCTTTATTGAGCTGAAGTTGCTTTTATATTTACGTTTGGTCATTTTTGAACAATGACAGCCTTCCTATACTGTTTATCGCTACTCTGAATATTCACTCTGAAATAGCATGTAAGTGTGGTTAAGTAATAAATGTAATTCCTGCATGGCGCTGGCACTAACTAACTGGCAAATGACATGAACTAGTGGGGTTGTCTGTCTGCTGTTGTGACGCGGTGCGCGCGTTCGCGATTTCAGGGGGTGTAGCTTTAAATCACAGTCCCTCGCCGCCGTCCAAAGATAATATGCTAAGCGGTTAGCATTTTGACAGATCACCTACTGCACCTTTAAGATATTGTTCAGAATATACGCACAAACCCCACGTGGAAATTCTCCTAGTCTATCTGTGTTTTAACCAATCAGGCTAGAACACCTATATGTATGACGCAGTTAATGACGTTATGTGAGAGTATAATTGTTATTGATTGGTGATTGTAAGCAGAGCGGCCTAGGAACTCATTGCGAGAGTTGAAGCTGGTTTCAGCTGATGAAACTGCAAACTATCTTCTGTAAACTTGATTTATTTATTTAAATCTCTGACTCTGGCTCTTTTTTTTATACCTGACTAGTCATTCTTTGGGTTAAACTGTATACTATCCCTACAGTTTTGGTGGAGGACGCGTGGCACTTGTTTACTGGTGACACCATTGATCAATCAACAAAAAGAAATGTAGAAAGATTTAAAATATTATAAACTAGGGATGGTCTGTGGAGTAGTGGGTAGTAACGGAACGCTGTTGGGTTCTCATTCAGACGTGAATGAAAGGCAAAATTTTGTGGTAGATTTGTGTGGAATCCCCTTGTGAGCTGGTGCATTTTGCGGTACACCTATAACGATAGTAATAAGTATAACAGTAGTTGAGGGGTGTACCTCCTCCACCCAGAGTTAAGTACTCAGTGACGGGTGTGTAAGAGGCTTTTAGGACATTCTCGGGGATAAAACTTGGACTGGTTTTTATTTAGTAGTGGACTAAATTAACCCGAGATTGTAATTAGTTCCACCACTGCTATCTTGCTGTTTCACAGACAAAAGGGCCCGAATCCTAAGAATAGAGTAGGTCAGATTATTAGGTAAAGAAATAGTTAAATAAATAAATAAATTCTTAAATAACATCTTAATCTGTATCCATTAGATAGTAGTGGCCACAAAAGTCAGACAAGAAACCTAAAAATATTAGGGCGAGGTTGATTGATCAATGATGCACCAGGAGCAATCCCGAAAAAAATATGACCCTAACTGGATTGGACCGATCTGGACAGTATCCACATCTTGGAAACTCTTAAACTCTGATATAAAAAGAAACAGATGAGAGCAGAATGCAGTAAATGGCTCAGCTAAGCTCTCAGGTTTAAAATGATTTTAGAACCGATTTTAGAAAAAAAATGCCTTTGGCAATTAATTGTCAATGAAAAGCTAAAATCTAAATATTGAGTGTCTAGTAGCAAAAAGCACAAGCACAGAAACTGACAGTAACATTATGGGAATAAAGAATAGCTTATGTTTTGTCGTAGGAGATGAGATTCTGTGTGACTGCACTGTTATCTTGGTTTAGCCCTCACCATGACTTTTGACTTTTGGCTGTAAAAGTAACAGAGACATGTCTGTATAAAAAATGTGCCATGTAAGTCTGTGCAAACAAGCAGCTTTATGATTGGATTTAAATATTTTTAGTAATATATAAGTAACATAAATGGGGGTTGAAATAATACTTTGATGGATGCAGTTAACCCCTGAAAGATCTAAAACTGTTGTTGACTGTAACAGCATTACTTTGAAAAAGCATGTCAACTCTGTTTTATGTTTTAGGACGGGCTTGAGTAAAAGATTACAATAAAATTATGTTATTGAAGTTAATGTTATGTTTAATGTATGTTTAAATTGAGTAAACATTCTTTTGCGTGTCATCCTTGCGCCTCTTGCGGGAGAATCTTCGGTTCCCTTCCCGTTCCACAGTTCCACTTTCCCTTCTTCCTGATTGGCCCGACGTCTGGCTCGGGATTGGTCGACGCAAAGTTCCACAAAGCGTGCTTCCGAATTTGGTCATGTCATGTAGCGTGCCGTTGGCTCTTTTGAGAAAGTTCCACTGAACGTGCGCTCCGATTGGCCGCTGGGCGGGACCTCCAGGAAGCGCGATTTATAAAGCGGTGCAGTGGAAAGAGGAAGTTAAAAAAGGAGACAAAACAGACTATAAAGACGACAAGCTTTGTTGTAAATGTTTATTTTGTTTGACAAAAAAATAGATATATAGATGTATATGTTTTAGGGCTTTATGATAGCATAGAAAAACGCGATTATTTCTAAAATAACATTTCCCTAGAAAAATGCATTTTTTCTGTGTTATTAAATCATTTACTTAATAATATTAAATGGTTAAAAGATATTGTTCAGATGCAATTAGCTCTAATTCTAAAAATTATAAGTCTAATAACACTGTCAAGGTGCAAACATTTAGTCTTTAAAACAACTAAGCAAGATAAATGTTTGTTTTGTATAAAACAAATATAAATATACATGTACAAGTTGTAGGGCTTTATGATAGCATAGAAACTGCTATTATTTCTAAAATAACATTTATGACAGCATAGAAATTGCTATTATTTCTAAAATAACAATTCCATTCAAAAATGCATTATTTTATCTGTGTTATTAAATCATTTACTTAATAATATTAAATAGTTAAAAGATATTGTTCAGATGCAAATAACTAATTCTAAAAATTAAGTCTAAGTCTAAAAACACTGTAAAGGTGCAAACATTTAGTCTTTAAAACAAATAAGCAAGATATTCAGACTCTGATTGGCTGTTGTCATTTTCTTTTTTCTTCTTAACTTCTGCTATTAGTGTTTATTTACAGCTCTGGGTTATGCTTTGAGCTGCTCTAGCAAATAGCCGAGCAGCAACTACTGGGAAGGTAGTTTATAAAATAATAATTTATCATATGTTTGTGATTTTTTTTTTTTTTTAAATATTGCATAAACTGTTGTGATAATAAAATAATTTTACGCTATATTGTACTGCCCTAATATGTTAAAAGTATAAATGGTTATATATTTTGTGTAAATAAACATTTTTCTATTTTATTTCTAATCTCTGTGTACATTTCAGCTTTTTTTTTAAAGATTTGTTCAGTAGCTACAGTGTCCCAAGAGTGGGTTATCTGTTTTGACTCGAATAACTTTACACAATATTTATATTACACTTTACATTCATCATTTTTTCTATTCATTTATTGCAAACAAGTGTTAAAGGATAAAATAAAACTTGCACAAATACACTGCGTACATATTCATGTGGTTGCTTTAATGTTATCATTGTGTAATTTAAAGGATGGTAATATTAGGGTTCTGTTTATTATTCATAAACAAGTTATAAACTCTAGTTTAGCTAACCGTTAAAATAAAAATGGTATAAAATTATATTGTAAATTAAATTTAAGTAAATGTTCAATGTAAATGCAGTAAAAAATAATATGTGTATATGTAAATATAACTGAAAACATTGATGTAAATGAAATATTTTAAAATATATTTAATTGAATTTTTAAATAATTTATTAAACTTTAAAAAAATGAAAAACCTATTTAAATATCAATGCCTGAAATTTAAATTTGAAAGTATTTTAATATAATATTTCTTATATCCTACAACCTAATATTTTAGGTACTATATATAGTTTAATCAGTTGTTTAAATATTTTATTATGTGTTATTTAATATTAATAAATAAGTTACCTGAACATTACGGTCAATATAATTGACAAAATTCTAAAACATTTAAAAGTCAATATTTCAGTATGTTTATTATTGAACTATTAAAAAATATTATATTTCTTAAAAGGTGTGAAATATAAGTCCTAATTATAAAAACATTTTATCTAACTCACATGCAATTCAAATAAAGCTATATTTAGTTATGTTGCAAATAAACATACAATTATATTTGAATATAATGTAATACATTTATTAAAAATAATACTTATTATGTTACTCAATTCATTTAAAATGGATTTTCTTTTTCAAATTATGTAATATATGATATACAATGAGAGCAGTCTACAGCACATGGCTAATTAATATGCACCTGTCATACCCCAGAAAGCACATGGCTAATTATGCCAGTTCCCGCCTTTGATTTTTTTACCATATTGGGTAATTTCATTAATTTCAGCAAGCATGAGCACCTGTCGAGGTCTCAGGTGACCCCAGTGGGGTTCAGGGGTCACTACCTTGCAGTCTAAGGCCATGTGACGTCGAGAGGACTGCTGGGGGCCACAGGGTGGGGACAGAGAAGATCCATCAGGTTCCTTTGCGCAGGGGCCATGCTAATCTTCTCTGTATCGATCCAATTTTAGTATATGTGCCACCGTAGCGAGCACGGACGAGTGGACAGGCTCAGGGCATATGTACGCCTCGAGTCCCAGCAATGTTCCTCCAAGGTGGTGGGACCTGGAGAGCCATGTTCCCACTTGTATGCCGTGCACTACAGAGCTTTGGCCCTGTCAGTGCTAGGCACACTGATTGATGCAGTAGGTCACCAAGTTTATGGACAGGGGGAAATTAGAGTGTCAGGATAGCCTATGGCAAAGTCCCAGTAAAGCAAGGGCTTTGGAAGTGCATTGGTTGCACAACAAAGCAAACGATCAAAGCATCCCACATTCGTTTTCACCATGCATGTAGACTTTCCAGTTGACCCAGCAGCACCTCCCACGATTTGCTAAACCCATCCTCATGCACCATTTGGAATCGTGAAAAGCCTTTTGTCCTTTTTCATTTCTGTACTTTTACCCACGCACTAAAACAGCAATATGGAGCGCTTCACGGATTTGCGTGTCATCCTTTCGCAGGGGCCATGCTAATCTTCTCTGTATCGATCCAATTTTAGTATATGTGCCACCGTAGCAAGCACAGACCAGCAGTCAGGCTCAGGGCATATGTACGCCTCGAGTCCCAGCAATGTTCCTTCAAGGTGGTGGGACCCGAAGAGCCATGTTCCCACTTGTATGCCGTGCACTACAGAGCTTTGGCCCTGTCAGTGCTAGGCACACTGATTGATGCAGTAGGTCACCAAGTTTATGGACAGGGGGAAATTAGAGTGTCAGGATAGCCTATGGCAAAGTCCCACTAAAGCAAGGGCTTTGGAAGTGCATTATCACAACAAAACAAACGATCAAAGCATCCCACATTCGTTTTCACCATGCATGTAGACTTTCCAGTTGACCCAGCAGCACCTCCCACGATTTGCTAAACCCATCCTCATGCACCATTTGGAATCGTGAAAAGCCTTTTGTCTTTTTGCATTTCTGTACTTTTACCCACGCACTAAAACAGCAATATGGAGCGCTTCACGGATTTGCGTGTCATCCTTTCGCAGGGGCCATGCTAATCTTCTCTGTATCGATCCAATTTTAGTATATGTGCCACCGTAGCGAGCACGGACGAGTGGACAGGCTCAGGGCATATGTACGCCTCGAGTCCCAGCAATGTTCCTCCAAGGTGGTGGGACCTGGAGAGCCATGTTCCCACTTGTATGCCGTGCACTACAGAGCTTTGGCCCTGTCAGTGCTAGGCACACTGATTGATGCAGTAGGTCACCAAGTTTATGGACAGGGGGAAATTAGAGTGTCAGGATAGCCTATGGCAAAGTCCCAGTAAAGCAAGGGCTTTGGAAGTGCATTGGTTGCACAACAAAGCAAACGATCAAAGCATCCCACATTCGTTTTCACCATGCATGTAGACTTTCCAGTTGACCCAGCAGCACCTCCCACGATTTGCTAAACCCATCCTCATGCACCATTTGGAATCGTGAAAAGCCTTTTGTCTTTTTTCATTTCTGTACTTTTACCCACGCACTAAAACAGCAATATGGAGCGCTTCACGGATTTGCGTGTCATCCTTTCGCAGGGGCCATGCTAATCTTCTCTGTATCGATCCAATTTTAGTATATGTGCCACCGTAGCAAGCACAGACCAGCGGTCAGGCTCAGGGCATATGTACGCCTCGAGTCCCAGCAATGTTCCTTCAAGGTGGTGGGACCCGAAGAGCCATGTTCCCACTTGTATGCCGTGCACTACAGAGCTTTGGCCCTGTCAGTGCTAGGCACACTGATTGATGCAGTAGGTCACCAAGTTTATGGACAGGGGGAAATTAGAGTGTCAGGATAGCCTATGGCAAAGTCCCACTAAAGCAAGGGCTTTGGAAGTGCATTATCACAACAAAACAAACGATCAAAGCATCCCACATTCGTTTTCACCATGCATGTAGACTTTCCAGTTGACCCAGCAGCACCTCCCACGATTTGCTAAACCCATCCTCATGCACCATTTGGAATCGTGAAAAGCCTTTTGTCTTTTTTCATTTCTGTACTTTTACCCACGCACTAAAACAGCAATATGGAGCGCTTCACGGATTTGCGTGTCATCCTTTCGCAGGGGCCATGCTAATCTTCTCTGTATCGATCCAATTTTAGTATATGTGCCACCGTAGCGAGCACAGATCAGCAATCAGGCTCAGGGCATATGTACGCCTCGAGTCCCAGCAATGTTCCTCCAAGGTGGTGGGACCTGGAGAGCCATGTTCCCACTTGTATGCCGTGCACTACAGAGCTTTGGCCCTGTCAGTGCTAGGCACACTGATTGATGCAGTAGGTCACCAAGTTTATGGAAAGGGGGAAATTAGAGTGTCAGGATAGCCTATGGCAAAGTCCCAGTAAAGCAAGGGCTTTGGAAGTGCATTGGTTGCACAACAAAACAAATGATCAAAGCATCCCACATTCGTTTTCACCATGCATGTAGACTTTCCAGTTGACCCAGCAGCACCTCCCACGATTTGCTAAACCCATCCTCATGCACCATTTGGAATCGTGAAAAGCCTTTTGTCTTTTTTCATTTCTGTACTTTTACCCACGCACTAAAACAGCAATATGGAGCGCTTCACAGATTTGCGTGTCATCCTTTCGCCTCTTGCGGGAGAATCTTCGGTTCCCTTCCCGTTCCACAGTTCCACTTTCCCTTCTTCCTGATTGGCCCGACGTCTGGCTCGGGATTGGTCGACGCAAAGTTCCACAAAGCGTGCTTCCGAATTTGGTCATGTCATGTAGCGTGCCGTTGGCTCTTTGAGAAAGTTCCACTGAACGTGCGCTCCGATTGGCCGCTGGGCGGGACCTCCAGGAAGCGCGATTTATAAAGCGGTGCAGTGGAAAGAGGAAGTTAAAAAAGGAGACAAAACAGACTATAAAGACGACAAGCTTTGTTGTAATGGTTTATTTTGTTTGACAAAAAAATAGATATATACATGTATATGTTTTAGGGCTTTATGATAGCATAGAAAAACGCGATTATTTCTAAAATAACATTTCCCTAGAAAAATGCATTTTTTTTCTGTGTTATTAAATCATTTACTTAATAATATTAAGTGGTTAAGATATTGTTCAGATGCAATTAACTCTAATTCTAAAAATTATAAGTCTAATAACACTGTCAAGGTGCAAACATTTAGTCTTTAAAACAACTAAGCAAGATAAATGTTTATTTTGTATAAAACAAATAGAAATATACATGTACAAGTTGTAGGGCTTTATGATAGCATAGAAAATGCTATTATTTCTAAAATAACATTTATGATAGCATAGAAACTGCTATTATTTCTAAAATAACATTTATGATAGCATAGAAAATGCTATTATTTCTACGATAACATTTCCCTACAAAAATGCATTTTTTATCTGTGTTATTAAATCATTTACTTAATAATATTAAACAGTTAAAAGATATTGTTCAGATGCAAATAACTAATTCTAAAAATTAAGTCTAAGTCTAAAAACACTGTAAAGGTGCAAACATTTAGTCTTTAAAACAAATAGGCAAGATATTCTGACTCTGATTGGCTGTTGTCATTTTCTTTTTTCTTGTTAACTTCTGCTATTAGTGTTTATTTACAGCTCTGGGTTAAGCTTTGAGCTGCTCTAGCAAATAGCCGACCAACTACTGGGAAGGTAGTTTATAAAATAATAATTTATCATACGTTTGTGATTTTTTTTTTAAATATTGCATAAACTGTCGTGATAATAAACTCATTTTACGCTATATTGTACTGCCCTAATATGTTAAAAGTATAAATGGTTATATATTTTGTGTAAATAAACATTTTATTTCTAATCTCTGTGTACATTTCAGCTTTTTTTTTAAAAAGATATTTGTTCAGTAGCTACAGTGTCCCAAGAGTGGGTTATCTGTTGTGACTCGAATAACTTTACACAATATTTATATTACACTTTACATAATTTTTTTCTATTCATTTATTGCAAACAAGAGTTGAAAGATAAAATAAAACTTCCAAAAGTACACTGCGTACATATTCATGTGGTTGCTTTAATGTTATCATTGTGTAATTTAAAGGATGGTAATATTAGGGTTCTGTATATTATTCATAAACAAGTTATAAACTCTAGTTTAGCTAACAGTTAAAATAAAAATGGTATAAAATTATATTGTAAATTAAACTCGAGTAAATGTTCAATTTAAATGCAGTAACACCTAAATATAATGTGTATATGTAAATATAACTGTAAACATTGATGTAAATGAAATATTTAAAAATATATTTAATTGAATTTTTAAATAATTTATTAAACTTTAAAAAATTGACAAACCTATTTAAATATCAATGCCTGAAATTTAAATTTGAAAGTATTTTAATATAATATTTCTTATATCCTACAACCTAATATTTTTAGGTACTATATTTAGTTTAATCAGTTGTTTAAATATTTTATTATGTGTTATTTAATATTAATAAATAAGTTACCTGAACATTACGGTCAATATAATTGACAAAATTCTAAAACATTTAAAAGTCAATATTTCAGTATGTTTATTATTGAACTATTCAAATATTTTATTTCTTAAAAGGTGTCAAATATAAGTCCTGATTATAAAAACATTTTATCTAACTGACATGCAATTCAAAAAAGCTATATTTAGTTATGTTGCAAATAAACATACAATTATAATACTTATTATTATATGTTACTCAATTCATTTAAAATGGATTTTCTTTTTCAAATTATGTAATAAATGATATACAATGAGAGCAGTCTACAGCACATGGCTAATTAATATGCACCTGTCATACCCCAGAAAGGACATGGCTAATTATGCCAGTTCCCGCCTTTGATTTTTTACCATATTGGGTAATTTGTTTAATTTCAACAAGCATGAGCACCCTTCAAAGCCACAGGTGACACCAATGGGGTTCAGGGGTCACTACCTTGCAGTCTAAGGCCATGTGACGTCGAGAGGACTGCTGGGGGCCACAGGGTGGGGACAGAGAAGATCCATCAGGTTCCTTTTCACAGGGGCCATGCTAATCTTCTCTGTATCGACCCAATTTTAGTATATGTGCCACTATAGCAAGCACTCAGGCTCAGGGCATATGTACGCCTCGAGTCCCAGCAATGTTCCTCCAAGGTGGTGGGACCTAGAGAGCCATGTTCCCACTTGTATGCCGTGCACTACAGAGCTTTGGCCCTGTCAGTGCTAGGCACACTGATTGATGCAGTAGGTCACCAAGTTTATGGACAGGGGGAAATTAGAGTGTCAGGATAGCCTATGGCAAAGTCCCACTAAAGCAAGGGCTTTGGAAGTGCATTGGTTGCACAACAAAACAAACGATCAAAGCATCCCACATTCGTTTTCACCATGCATGTAGACTTTCCAGTTGACCCAGTAGCACCTCCCACTATTTGCTAAACCCATCCTCATGCACCATTTGGAATCGTGAAAAGCCTTTTGTCTTTTTTCATTTCTGTACTTTTACCCACGCACTAAAACAGCAATATGGAGCGCTTCACGGATTTGCGTGTCATCCTTTCGCAGGGGCCATGCTAATATTCTCTGTATCGATCCAAGTATATGTTTTTTTTTTTCAAAACATCAGTTCAGAAGCATATAAAAATATCATTTACAAACATTCCTTATGACATTATGTTGGTTTCAAAACAGGAAAACAACAAGCATAATCATTCTGGCAAATCTATTTTCAAACCATCTAGTGAGTACGTAATATAAGGAGTATTCAACATAAACGTTTTGTAAAATTCAGTCTCTTTTTCTTCCATTCTAAAATATTGTTCCACAGTTTTAATATAGTTTTCCAGTTTCTTTTACACATTGTCCATAACTCCATTTTAGCATGTTTATTTTTAACAATGTTTCTCCTTTCTCAAATTACAGTTCTTGCAACTGATAGAAACAAATTGGCAATTCTTGTTTTACTTCCATTAAAACTAGGGATGCACGATATATCGGCGCCCATGTCGTTATTGTCCGATAAATGCTATTTTTAAGATTATCGTTATCGATCCGATGTTGACACCTTGCAATTTCGAAATCATATCTTTTTTACTTCAAGTATAGACTATTCAGTTCATAAGAGCAGTTCAATCTTTTATGAAGTTTGCTGTATAAAAATATAACAATTTAAAATATTTATTATTATCGGCCTATACATATCGGCTATCGGCCTCCAAGTCTGAAGAATTATCGGTTATCGGTATCGGCCAAAAAATCCATATCGGTGCATCCCTAATTAAAACCAAATAAAAATATTTTATACCATTCTGTCTCCTCCTCAATCAGTTTTACTTTTCATCATTTGTTTAATACTTTCTTTTAACTTTGCCATAAATGTATTAAATTCAACACATTTTAAAAACAAATGCATAATACCTTCATTTTCCAGTCCACATATTTTGCATAATGCATTCTCACTGCTTCCAATTTGTGCCAGTTTTGTTTCAGTGAAAATAACATTATGTCTGATGAAATAATCCAACGTTTCAATTTTTGCGTCTAAATATTTCCATTTTAAATTCTTCCAGATTCCCTCTTCGTCTATTTCCACAAATATTTTTTTCCAAAATTGTTCTGAAACTGGTCTTTTATGCACTTTGTTTCTGAAACAAATATAGAAATTTTTGAGAACACATTCTTGAAAATCTTTATCATTTTCCTTTAAAAACATTTTCACATTATTCCTTCATTCGAATCTATGATTTCAAAACTTTCTGGATCCACACCTACAAATGTTTCCATAATTTATCGTCCACCCAAACCAAATAATGAATTTCTAAATGACTTTGCTGCTTTTTAACACATATTACCACCCTCTCACCTAATATTATGGTTTTAGGAGATTTTAATATTCATGTGGATAATTTTAATAACTCCCTTACAAGAGATTTTATATCCTGTTTTGAGAGCTTTGGACTTCAACAGCATGTCAATGTTCCCACACACTCTAAAGGACACACCCTCAACCTCATCTGCTGCTCTGGTGTTTCACCCATTGACCTCTCTGCTGAGGAACTCCCTATAACGGATAATTTTCTCCTCTGATTTAATTTTGCACTCTCTCTTTCTTCCACCAAATCTCTCCGTACTATTTCCTTCCGTAACATAAAACATATTAATTTAAAATCCTTTTTTTGCTAGTATTAACTCTCTTCCTGAAATTACTAACCTTTCATCACCAAATGATTTAGTTTCTCATTACAACACTGGACTTCACTATAAGTCTCTGTAATAAAGTTCACGGCCCTTTGGCCGCCTGGAAGAAGGAGGCGGAGAACCGACGTAGTTTAAAAATATTTATTAATAACAGGGACGGCAGCTCCTCACGGAGACAATGGGGGGGTTGGCGCCACAGCCCCTGCGAGACCTATATGAGATGGGCCGAGAGAACAGGAGATGAAAAAAAAGGAAAGACAGAGTAGACCAGGAAAGGGGAGAGAGGAAAATGAAAAAAAAAATTGGGGTTCGGTTCTCCAGACACGCTGCCACTCGATCCTCCACCAGCTGAGAGATGCGATGACGTGCTGGGAGCCCTGTGGAGGAATCTATCCACCCGTCTGTCTTCTGGCGTCCGGCGGCGGTTCTCCTGGCTGGCTGGCGGCATCTCTGGTCTCCTGCTCCGCTTCCGTGGATGGATGCAGGCTCTGGCATCATGGTGGATCGCGGCAACTCCCCCGGGTTCTGTGGGATGGCTCCCTTCAGCACTTTCCCCTTCGGTGGTGAGCCCTGCGTCTCCTGCTCCTCCCCATGCTGGGAGACGGCAGCAGGCAGATCCTTTCCTCGCCAGCCTCAGGCCGCCCCGGCACTCTGGGCAGACGAACAGGTTTCTCCCCCACTCGGGTTAACTCCCAAACACTCGCCCCTCTCTCAGCGGCAAGGGCATCTGGACAACGCGTCCCTCCTTCTCCCGGGCTTCGGCACCACTGTAATAAAGTTCATGGCCCTTTGGCCGCCAGAAAGAAGGAGGCGGAGAACCAACGCAGTTTTAAAATATTTATTAATAACAGGGACGGCAGTCTCCGTGTCTAAACCAAAACGGACGGACGGCAGCTCCTCACGAAGACTGCCGTCAAACTGAAAGCAAAAGTAAAATATGTCCGGGCCCGGTCCTCTCTCGGCTTCCTCTGCCATAGTTCCTCCTTTTATGGTCCAGAGCTCCTTCCGTGGGATCCGAGGCAGGTGCGCACCGCAGGTGTATCCACTTACGCGGTGGCCTTACTCCGTTCCCACGGCTCTCGGCCACGCCCCCTCGCCACAGTCTCATATGGATTTTTTGAACATCTGACAGAAATAAAGTCAATCAGGTAAGCAATGAGCGTAGCTGCTGCTGCTTCTCTTCTGTTTCTGCATATTAACAGCAGGTGTTCATCATCAGTCCTCAATCATCACTTAATTAAACTCATCATCGGCTCATTAACTTTACTCTGCTGCTGAGTAAATTTTGCTCAATTTAGAGAGGGACCAAATGTTCTCTGAACTGAGTAAATTTTACTCTGATGATTTTACTGTGTACAGGTATGGATCATATGTTTTGTCCCAGCTAAGATCTTAAAATGTTCTTTACTTCTCATAGTAACAACTAATGATAATAATTGTCATGGTCACATATATTGCTGTATATGAAGGGATATTTATTTATTAGCATGATGGTTGCTATATTTTAATGAAACAACTGTTTACTATGTGAATGGAGCTATCAAACCGACACGAGCGTTGAAAATAATACATAAGCTAAACTTTTTCAGGTTTTGTGCAGCCATATATACATATAAGTAATATCACAGTATAAAAATAATCTACAACACGAAATCTCTAGGACAGGTGAACTTTCTGACGACACAGCGTCACCAGCACAGACCAAACACTGCACAAAGAATGAGATATTTCAAACATGATGTGACCTTAGCATTAATGTAACAATAAAAATAACTTACTGCACAAAATCTCTGTAATGGATGAACGTCTGACAGCGCAGCGTCAGGCACACAGACAAAATACTGCACACACAGTGAAATATTTTAAATGTGATGTGAGCAAAACATACTGTTTATCAGAACAGGATAAAAATAACCTACCACTCTAAATCACTATGACAGGTGTACTTGCTGACAGCGCAGCCTCACGAACAAAGACAAAATGCTGCACAAAGAGTGAAAAACTTCGAATGTGATGTAACCAGAACATATTGTGCATCAATATAACAGTATAAAAATAACTTACCACACGAAATCTCAACAACAGGTGTACTTTCTGAAGGCGCAGCCTCACGAATACTGCTCAAAAAGTGAGATATTTCAAACATGTCGTGAACAAAACATACTGTGCATCAATATAACAGTATAAAAATAACTTTCCACACAAAATCACTTTAACATACGAATTAATCTCGACAGCAGATTAACTTTCTGACCCGATAAATTGAGCATTCAGAGCAAGAGAAACTTTGGAAAATCCTCAGCGCTGATTGGCCCTGATTTTAAACTTTAGACAATGCATCCCTCCGATTAGCCCAGGGTCTAAGCAAACTGTAGACAATCGCGGCTTCTCGTTGGACGAGAGTCTACAGTCTACAGTTACCATTGCACGTTCCCTGGGCAGATGTCTGCGAACTCCCCAAATGTGGGAATCTCGACTGCATAATTTCTAGTAGTGGGGGACTGCGTTCGCGCTCTCCCCTGAGCACAGTGGTTCAAGACAGAGTTCAGGCGGTAGCGTCGGGCCCGGCTGGAGCGGCGCTTCCCTCTCTTCCTCGTCCTTTGCCAAGCCTCTTTTGCTCCAGTAGAGCTGCGCGCGCCTGTGGATGGCCTGCCCACCCGTCGCTGGAAGAGTCTGTTCTGACGCCGAAAACTACTCGAAAGGTCCCCCCTCAAAGCGGTTTGACCAGGTGAAGGAACACGCAAAGAGAGCCCCCGGTGGCTTTTGTCCGCCAAACGAGTGTGCCCTGTGGAATGTCAGGATTTTATTTGCCGGCCTGCCGCTGTTACTGATGGAACGAATGCAGACCGTGTGAAAGGTCATCATTTTATCTGCCATTAAGTAAGCGAACGCTTCTGCTCGGATCAGAGGTAACTTTGTTTCAAGAACTGCAATCTTTTGCAGACGTCTGTGGCGTTTTAGGCAGAGGGACGGTTCTAAACCAATCTGAACCAGAGGCAATTTCGCAGCCAGCCGTCGGTGGTTTCCCGTCCCAGGAATGTAAGGTGCTTGCAGCGAGAGGTTGTTTCGTTAGCGCTTCCGCTTTCGTCAGTGAAGTTCTTTTGCGGAACGTTTGTAGATCCCGTCGTGTTCTTCAAGCTATGTCGTTTGAGCACTGTGCTGATAGGCTGACGTAAGAAAACAGGACACAAAATATACAAGGCAAGAGTGCAAAGCACGGAGCTCTAGGCAAAGGCGGTCCGAACCGCAGCAAAGCAGGAGGTCGACATGTCCAAATAGACCAAATCAGAAACTAAGCAGAGAAAAACGACATCTGTAGAGAAAGAAAACAGATGGAAGAAAAGAAAGAACAAGAGGATCCCCTCCCCTCCCCCCATAGAGGGTCTGTTATCACCAGATCGAGTGCGTCCAGTGGAATCCATGTGTTGGCAGCCCCAACTGATGACAAAACACAAAGCAAGCATCTGGAGGAAGCTCAAACTCTTCATGCGTTGCCACAGTTACTAGCGAGTGGTTTGCAGGCACAGGCACGTCTGCTGCAAGTACAGCGCCGTCAGGGGACAGGGGTTGCTGGCCCATTCCCCATGCTCGGTTGCTGGGCATCACCGCCCTGGAGTACGGCCGATAGAAAACGGCGGCTGCCATTTGCGCCACCCGGCAACTCATACCTACCTGGCAGGGGAGATACCATGATCAAGAAGGTGGTTCACCCAGGGCGAGGCTTGGCCATTGCACTCCGGCCACGCTGACCCCTGCGAATTCCCCAAATGTTGGAATCTTGACGTCATAATTTCTGGTAGTGGGGGACTGCGTTCGCGCTCTCCCCTGAGTACAGTGGTTCAAGACAGAGTTCAGGCAGTAGCGTCAGACCCGGCTGGAGCGGCGCTTCCCTCTCTTCCTCGTCCTTTGCCAAGCCTCTTTTGCTTCAGTAGAGCCGCGCGCGCCTGTGGAAGGCCTGCCCACCCGTCGCTAGAAGAGTCTGTTCTGACGCCGAAAACTACTCGAAAGGTCCCCCCTCAAAGCGGTTTGACCAGGTGAAGGAACACGCAAAGAGAGCCCCCGGTGGCTTTTGTCCGCCAAGCGAGTGTGCCCTGTGGAATGTCAGAATTTTATTTGCCGGCCGGCCGCTGTTACTGACAGAACGAATTTAGACCGTGTGAAAGGTCATCATTTTTTCTGCCATTGAGTAAGCGAACGCTTCTGCTCGGATCAGAGGTAACTTTGTTTCAAGAACTGCAATCTTTTGCATACGTCTGTCGTTTAAGGTTTGCAGGGAATTTTTTCGTCAAATCCTCGTACAACGTCAAGTCATGACATTTGACAGATCCACGCCCTAGTATCATGGGTCATCCAGTGAGCAGAGAGCCATAAAACAAGGATAAAACAAGGATAAAACAAGGCGTACGCGTTGGTCAATCGAGCGGACAAAGCCAACTCGGCGTCACAAGCTCCCTGCAGGTATTAGGGCCAATTTACAATCCGGGCCCGACACAGCTGTACAGGTCCTTGCGAAATGTCCCCTTTCGTCACATTTGAAGCACCTGAATTCTGGGCGTTCCTTCATCACATTTTCTGAGCTCATGCATAGTCGACAGGTTTTTACCTGATTGGTGTGCATGACTCTAAAGTGCTGTGGCGCTTCCGCCGTCTCGATTTTGGTACTGTATGGTAAGGAGACCATCTCTTCCGGAAATCTGTTTTTTACAAACCTTGTTCCATCTTCTATGTTTGTGCCAGGATACAATCTTCTTTTAATTTTAGATATGGGGAAAACTCCCCATCTCTCTAGCTTGCTTAACATTTCTTCATTTGCTAGGTAAACAGGCAGATGCTTGAACGAAACAACATAGTCTCTGTTTTGTAACCTCCGTACTTCAGATTTCACTCCTTTAATTGTCAATCCATTGTCTATTAAAATTTCGGTGTCAGCTTCAGTCTCCATTGTTACTTCATACTCCCTTTGTTTGTTTGGGTCTCACCGCCAGCATTCTTCCTTCTCCAATCAGCTCCGTGACTGCTTTGGTTATATCAAATCTTCTTGCATCTTTTACATTTTCTACTTCTACAGTTACTGTTGCTTCCTTTGTGCATACTCTTCTTTGTACCTCTTGCTTATCCTTACCTTTCTCACCTCTTCGTTGGCCGGGCTCTTCATTTTATTTATCTCTTTGTCTGTTGTCAAGTCCATTTTCTTTCCCTCTCCGTCTATTATCCAGCCCATTTTCTTTATCCTTTCTTGCAAGTCCCTCCATTTCCATGTCGTTGCCGGGGAATCTGTCCATGATTAAAAATAAAACACACTACATAACCACCCTTCAGTCAGCAAAATGCTGCTGTTAGGTGGTTTTTAAAGACAAAAAGAAAACAAACAAACAAAAACACTCAAGGTCAATAAACAAAAAGGTAGACAAACAAAATGGGGAGAGCCTTTCTCTCCTTACTGCTGCCAACTCACTTCCTGTTTGCTCTATAGCCCCCTCAGGGTGGTGTGGCCGTAAGCAATGACAGCTGTCAAGTGTTGGCTATTGAAACTAGGCGCAGCCCCAGGAGGCGAGCACAGATTAGCTGCCTGCAGCGCCAATGAGCTGGACAGCCGGAGCTGGGCAAGCTGTGAAGCACCAGATTCCATGTCACGGTACTGCGGTGTGGCTCCCAGGAGACAGCTCCTGCCAAGCTTGCATGTCAGGATGGCCGAGCGGTCTAAGGCGCTGCGTTCAGGTCGCAGTCTCCCCTGGAGGCGTTGGTTCGAATCCCACTTCTGACAAACCGAGCCTGCGGCAGTGCGCTCAGGCTGAATTCTTTAACTCTCTGCCCCCATGTCCGTATGATACAGTAACACTGACAAAGTGCCGCATCACGCGGGCTTTAATGCAAGTGCACTGAAAGGGGATCAAAAGAATTGTCCTGGGATGGTGTTGCTTTTTAAGGTTTGCAGGGCATTTTTTTTCGTCAAATCCTCGTACAACGTCAAGTCATGACATTTGACAGATCCATGCCCTTGTATCGTGGATCATCCAGTGAGCAGAGAGCCAATTGAGAATGTGCGTAAAAGCAAATCTGAATGTTTCCGCCCAGTTGCTAACAGGAGACCCTCCGCTTGTAAAGCCATCGTGATAACCACAGGAGCCTCCGGTTAGGGTGAGAGCACTGTCTTGTGGTGCCAGCGCAGAGAGACGGAAAGTCACTTTCCACAATGTGTTCATTCAATGTTCTACGCTGGTGGAATCACCTTCCCATTCCCACTCGGATTACGGATACACCGGTGTCCTTCAAACGACAGCTAACACCCATCTCTTCAGAGTACACCCGAACCCCGGTGAATATCCCTCTCTCTAAAGAAAACGAAACTCCTACTCCAGCACTAAATTCTCTGAGCACAAACAAATTACTTGGAATAAATAGCCCTTTTTCGTATGCATTGCCTCGTCTTGTTGAATACCTCCACTATTGTATGTCGCTTTGGACAAAAGTGTCCGCTAATTGTATGCTTCCGCCCAGTTTCGAACAGGAGACCTTTAGCGTGTAATGCAAACATGATAAACACTACACTACGGAAACCAATAGGCCAGTGCTGCTTCAAGTATTTATAGTCTTTTTTTATAGAGCTGTCTTGTACGGTCTGCACCGTGAAGGGCCAGCAAACGCACTGGCCACCTGCTCATGCACAACACAAAGCTAAAAGAAATCAGATTCTACGCAAGTTTGCGACACCGCGAGGGGCGGTAAACACTGAGCTGAATTCAAACTTCTAGCCTCACACCGCTCTGCAGAAAGAATGTTTTCAGTGAACGTCAGTACTCCACAGAAGCCTGATTTGACAATTGTCATAAAAGCCAGAGGTTGTTTCCGCCCAGTTTCGAACTGGGGACCTTTCGCGTGTGAGGCGAACGTGATAACCACTACACTACGGAAACCTTCAGGCAGATCGAGCTGATAACCCTTTTTGATTGGGTGCCTGTCGACGATCACTGCTGGTGCTGCAGTGGATGCTATTATTTTCTCGCCAAAAGAAGAGCACTGTTTCTGCTCGGTTTCGAACCGAGGACCTTTCGCGTGTTAGGCGAACGTGATGACCACTACACTACAGAAACCCCACAAGTGCTTTCACCAGCGAAGTTAGGCCTGCAAGGATAAAACAAGGCGTACGCGTTGGTCAATCGAGCGGACAAAGCCAACTCGGCGTCACAAGCTCCCTGCAGGTATTACGGCCAATTTACAATCCGGGCCCGACACAGCTGTACAGGTCCTTGCGAAATGTCCCCTTTCGTCACATTTGAAGCACCTGAATTCTGGGCGTTCCTTCATCACATTTTCTGAGCTCATGCATAGTCGACAGGTTTTTACCTGATTGGTGTGCATGACTCTAAAGTGCTGTGGCGCTTCCGCCGTCTCGATTTTGGTACTGTATGGTAAGGAGACCATCTCTTCCGGAAATCTGTTTTTTACAAACCTTGTTCCATCTTCTATGTTTGTGCCAGGATACAATCTTCTTTTAATTTTAGATATGGGGAAAACTCCCCATCTCTCTAGCTTGCTTAACATTTCTTCATTTGCTAGGTAAACAGGCAGATGCTTGAACGAAACAACATAGTCTCTGTTTTGTAACCTCCGTACTTCAGATTTCACTCCTTTAATTGTCAATCCATTGTCTATTAAAATTTCGGTGTCAGCTTCAGTCTCCATTGTTACTTCATACTCCCTTTGTTTGTTTGGGTCTCACCGCCAGCATTCTTCCTTCTCCAATCAGCTCCGTGACTGCTTTGGTTATATCAAATCTTCTTGCATCTTTTACATTTTCTACTTCTACAGTTACTGTTGCTTCCTTTGTGCATACTCTTCTTTGTACCTCTTGCTTATCCTTACCTTTCTCACCTCTTCGTTGGCCGGGCTCTTCATTTTATTTATCTCTTTGTCTGTTGTCAAGTCCATTTTCTTTCCCTCTCCGTCTATTATCCAGCCCATTTTCTTTATCCTTTCTTGCAAGTCCCTCCATTTCCATGTCGTTGCCGGGGAATCTGTCCATGATTAAAAATAAAACACACTACATAACCACCCTTCAGTCAGCAAAATGCTGCTGTTAGGTGGTTTTTAAAGACAAAAAGAAAACAAACAAACAAAAACACTCAAGGTCAATAAACAAAAAGGTAGACAAACAAAATGGGGAGAGCCTTTCTCTCCTTACTGCTGCCAACTCACTTCCTGTTTGCTCTATAGCCCCCTCAGGGTGGTGTGGCCGTAAGCAATGACAGCTGTCAAGTGTTGGCTATTGAAACTAGGCGCAGCCCCAGGAGGCGAGCACAGATTAGCTGCCTGCAGCGCCAATGAGCTGGACAGCCGGAGCTGGGCAAGCTGTGAAGCACCAGATTCCATGTCACGGTACTGCGGTGTGGCTCCCAGGAGACAGCTCCTGCCAAGCTTGCATGTCAGGATGGCCGAGCGGTCTAAGGCGCTGCGTTCAGGTCGCAGTCTCCCCTGGAGGCGTTGGTTCGAATCCCACTTCTGACAAACCGAGCCTGCGGCAGTGCGCTCAGGCTGAATTCTTTAACTCTCTGCCCCCATGTCCGTATGATACAGTAACACTGACAAAGTGCCGCATCACGCGGGCTTTAATGCAAGTGCACTGAAAGGGGATCAAAAGAATTGTCCTGGGATGGTGTTGCTTTTTAAGGTTTGCAGGGCATTTTTTTTCGTCAAATCCTCGTACAACGTCAAGTCATGACATTTGACAGATCCATGCCCTTGTATCGTGGATCATCCAGTGAGCAGAGAGCCAATTGAGAATGTGCGTAAAAGCAAATCTGAATGTTTCCGCCCAGTTGCTAACAGGAGACCCTCCGCTTGTAAAGCCATCGTGATAACCACAGGAGCCTCCGGTTAGGGTGAGAGCACTGTCTTGTGGTGCCAGCGCAGAGAGACGGAAAGTCACTTTCCACAATGTTTTCATTCAATGTTCTACGCTGGTGGAATCACCTTCCCATTCCCACTCGGATTACGGATACACCGGTGTCCTTCAAACGACAGCTAACACCCATCTCTTCAGAGTACACCCGAACCCCGGTGAATATCCCTCTCTCTAAAGAAAACGAAACTCCTACTCCAGCACTAAATTCTCTGAGCACAAACAAATTACTTGGAATAAATAGCCCTTTTTCGTATGCATTGCCTCGTCTTGTTGAATACCTCCACTATTGTATGTCGCTTTGGACAAAAGTGTCCGCTAATTGTATGCTTCCGCCCAGTTTCGAACAGGAGACCTTTAGCGTGTAATGCAAACATGATAAACACTACACTACGGAAACCAATAGGCCAGTGCTGCTTCAAGTATTTATAGTCTTTTTTTATAGAGCTGTCTTGTACGGTCTGCACCGTGAAGGGCCAGCAAACGCACTGGCCACCTGCTCATGCACAACACAAAGCTAAAAGAAATCAGATTCTACGCAAGTTTGCGACACCGCGAGGGGCGGTAAACACTGAGCTGAATTCAAACTTCTAGCCTCACACCGCTCTGCAGAAAGAATGTTTTCAGTGAACGTCAGTACTCCACAGAAGCCTGATTTGACAATTGTCATAAAAGCCAGAGGTTGTTTCCGCCCAGTTTCGAACTGGGGACCTTTCGCGTGTGAGGCGAACGTGATAACCACTACACTACGGAAACCTTCAGGCAGATCGAGCTGATAACCCTTTTTGATTGGGTGCCTGTCGACGATCACTGCTGGTGCTGCAGTGGATGCTATTATTTTCTCGCCAAAAGAAGAGCACTGTTTCTGCTCGGTTTCGAACCGAGGACCTTTCGCGTGTTAGGCGAACGTGATGACCACTACACTACAGAAACCCCACAAGTGCTTTCACCAGCGAAGTTAGGCCTGCAAGGATAAAACAAGGCGTACGCGTTGGTCAATCGAGCGGACAAAGCCAACTCGGCGTCACAAGCTCCCTGCAGGTATTACGGCCAATTTACAATCCGGGCCCGACACAGCTGTACAGGTCCTTGCGAAATGTCCCCTTTCGTCACATTTGAAGCACCTGAATTCTGGGCGTTCCTTCATCACATTTTCTGAGCTCATGCATAGTCGACAGGTTTTTACCTGATTGGTGTGCATGACTCTAAAGTGCTGTGGCGCTTCCGCCGTCTCGATTTTGGTACTGTATGGTAAGGAGACCATCTCTTCCGGAAATCTGTTTTTTACAAACCTTGTTCCATCTTCTATGTTTGTGCCAGGATACAATCTTCTTTTAATTTTAGATATGGGGAAAACTCCCCATCTCTCTAGCTTGCTTAACATTTCTTCATTTGCTAGGTAAACAGGCAGATGCTTGAACGAAACAACATAGTCTCTGTTTTGTAACCTCCGTACTTCAGATTTCACTCCTTTAATTGTCAATCCATTGTCTATTAAAATTTCGGTGTCAGCTTCAGTCTCCATTGTTACTTCATACTCCCTTTGTTTGTTTGGGTCTCACCGCCAGCATTCTTCCTTCTCCAATCAGCTCCGTGACTGCTTTGGTTATATCAAATCTTCTTGCATCTTTTACATTTTCTACTTCTACAGTTACTGTTGCTTCCTTTGTGCATACTCTTCTTTGTACCTCTTGCCTATCCTTACCTTTCTCACCTCTTCGTTGGCCGGGCTCTTCATTTTATTTATCTCTTTGTCTGTTGTCAAGTCCATTTTCTTTACCTCTCCGTCTATTATCCAGCCCATTTTCTTTATCCTTTCTTGCAAGTCCCTCCATTTCCATGTCGTTGCCGGGGAATCTGTCCATGATTAAAAATAAAACACACTACATAACCACCCTTCAGTCAGCAAAATGCTGCTGTTAGGTGGTTTTTAAAGACAAAAAGAAAACAAACAAACAAAAACACTCAAGGTCAATAAACAAAAAGGTAGACAAACAAAATGGGGAGAGCCTTTCTCTCCTTACTGCTGCCAACTCACTTCCTGTTTGCTCTATAGCCCCCTCAGGGTGGTGTGGCCGTAAGCAATGACAGCTGTCAAGTGTTGGCTATTGAAACTAGGCGCAGCCCCAGGAGGCGAGCACAGATTAGCTGCCTGCAGCGCCAATGAGCTGGACAGCCGGAGCTGGGCAAGCTGTGAAGCACCAGATTCCATGTCACGGTACTGCGGTGTGGCTCCCAGGAGACAGCTCCTGCCAAGCTTGCATGTCAGGATGGCCGAGCGGTCTAAGGCGCTGCGTTCAGGTCGCAGTCTCCCCTGGAGGCGTGGGTTCGAATCCCACTTCTGACAAACCGAGCCTGCGGCAGTGCGCTCAGGCTGAATTCTTTAACTCTCTGCCCCCATGTCCGAATGATACAGTAACACTGACAAAGTGCCGCATCACGCGGGCTTTAATGCAAGTGCACTGAAAGGGGATCAAAAGAATTGTCCTGGGATGGTGTTGCTTTTTAAGGTTTGCAGGGCATTTTTTCGTCAAATCCTCGTACAACGTCAAGTCATGACATTTGACAGATCCATGCCCTTGTATCGTGGATCATCCAGTGAGCAGAGAGCCAATTGAGAATGTGCGTAAAAGCAAATCTGAATGTTTCCGCCCAGTTGCTAACAGGAGACCCTCCGCTTGTAAAGCCATCGTGATAACCACAGGGGCCTCCGGTTAGGGTGAGAGCACTGTCTTGTGGTGCCAGCGCAGAGAGACGGAAAGTCACTTTCCACAATGTTTTCATTCAATGTTCTACGCTGGTGGAATCACCTTCCCATTCCCACTCGGATTACGGATACACCGGTGTCCTTCAAACGACAGCTAACACCCATCTCTTCAGAGTACACCCGAACCCCGGTGAATATCCCTCTCTCTAAAGAAAACGAAACTCCTACTCCAGCACTAAATTCTCTGAGCACAAACAAATTACTTGGAATAAATAGCCCTTTTTCGTATGCATTGCCTCGTCTTGTTGAATACCTCCACTATTGTATGTCGCTTTGGACAAAAGTGTCCGCTAATTGTATGCTTCCGCCCAGTTTCGAACAGGAGACCTTTAGCGTGTAATGCAAACATGATAAACACTACACTACGGAAACCAATAGGCCAGTGCTGCTTCAAGTATTTATAGTCTTTTTTTATAGAGCTGTCTTGTACGGTCTGCACCGTGAAGGGCCAGCAAACGCACTGGCCACCTGCTCATGCACAACACAAAGCTAAAAGAAATCAGATTCTACGCAAGTTTGCGACACCGCGAGGGGCGGTAAACACTGAGCTGAATTCAAACTTCTAGCCTCACACCGCTCTGCAGAAAGAATGTTTTCAGTGAACGTCAGTACTCAACAGAAGCCTGATTTGACAATTGTCATAAAAGCCAGAGGTTGTTTTCGCCCAGTTTCGAACTGGGGACCTTTCGCGTGTGAGGCGAACGTGATAACCACTACACTACGGAAACCTTCAGGCAGATCGAGCTGATAACCCTTTTTGATTGGGTGCCTGTCGACGATCACTGCTGGTGCGGCAGTGGATGCTATTATTTTCTCGCCAAAAGAAGAGCACTGTTTCTGCTCGGTTTCGAACCGAGGACCTTTCGCGTGTTAGGCGAACGTGATGACCACTACACTACAGAAACCCCACAAGTGCTTTCACCAGCGAAGTTAGGCCTGCAAGGATAAAACAAGGCGTACGCGTTGGTCAATCGAGCGGACAAAGCCAACTCGGCGTCACAAGCTCCCTGCAGGTATTAGGGCCAATTTACAATCCGGGCCCGACACAGCTGTACAGGTCCTTGCGAAATGTCCCCTTTCGTCACATTTGAAGCACCTGAATTCTGGGCGTTCCTTCATCACATTTTCTGAGCTCATGCATAGTCGACAGGTTTTTACCTGATTGGTGTGCATGACTCTAAAGTGCTGTGGCCCTTCTGCCGTCTTGATCACATGTTTTTGGATTTGTCAGGGAAACCAGAGCACCCAGAGGAAACCCACACGAACATGGGGAGAACATGCAAACTCCACACAGAAAAACCAACTGACCCAGCTTAGGCTCGAACTAGTGACCTTCTTGCTGTAAGGCGAACATGCTACCCACTGCACCACCATGCAGCCACCATACAAATTTTTTCCTAAAATGTATATATATTTTAAGTCTTAGCTCTGCAATTTAACTATTTTTGTGGCAAATATTTTTTCATTATCTTTCAAACAGTAGGCTAAAAAAAAAACTAATTTTAGAATAACAATTAAATTGCCGGCAATGTGGTGGCGCTGAGGGTAGAACGTTCGCCTCACAGTAAGAAATTTGTTGGTTCGAGCCTCAGCTAGGTCAGGTGGCATTTCTGTGTGGAGTTTGCATGTTCTCCCTGTGTTTGTGTGGGTGTCCTCTGGGTGCTCTGGTTTCCTCCACAAATCCAAAGACATTTGGTACAGGTAAATTGAGTAGGCTCAAATATATATATGTGTGTGTGTTTGGATGTTTCCCAGTGATGCATTGCAGCTGGAAGGGCATCTGTTGTGTAAAACATGGATGGTGCTGGATAAGCTCTTGGGTTATTCCATTGTAGCAACTCCAGACTAATAAAGGGACTAAGCTGAAAAGAAAATTAATGAATTTAGTCGGAATTTAAAGGTTTTTGCATCTGATTTCAATATTATTATTTTTTTGGAATTATAAGCTAAGCTTATTGTGCTGTAGGTTTTTGCTTCTACATTTTACCAACAGTAAACCGGAGCATTATTGAACAAAGAAACATACAAAAGAACCCTTCCTTTTCATTGATACAACCTTTATGCAAAAATCTCCAAAAATGAGGTCTCTACACTTTTGAGCGAACTCTGTTCATTTTCCTGGTGTGAAGCTGATTCTGTTAAATTGCTCCCTGTTAGCAAAGTACAGCTCTGCAATTGCAGCGAGCTGGGCCACTGCATTTTGAGAGACACCTTCTCTCTGGAACGCTCTGGTCATGGTTGCTCCACGTCTTGTCAGCTTCAAAAGCCTTTTGTAGCATGTATGACATCACAAACATTATTAGCTGAAAAACTATTTAAAACAATTAATACCTTTATGACCAAATAATTACAATGCAACCACCTATCGTAAGCCTAATGAGCACGTAAAATTATATAAGTATCAAATGCACATTTGTTTGTGTGTGTGTATGTGAGTGAAAGACAGCATGTAGTAGTGTGTGTAAGAGAGAGAGCCAGTACATGTTTATGAGAAAGCATGTAGAAGTGTGTGTGTGAGAGGGAGGGCTTATCTTTGTGAGTGAGAGCATGTACATGTGTCTGTGAGATGTCTATGTGTTTGTGTTGGCAACATTGTATCATTTACAGTCATGCTAAAAAAGTATTTCTGAATTGAATTGAGATAGAATGTAAGTGTGTGAGAGAGAGCATGTACAAGAGTGAGTGTGTTAGTGAGAGTGTGTACAAGTGTGTGTGTGTGTGTGTGTGAGTGAGACTAGTTAGTTAGTGTTGTGCTGAAATTTGATATGTCCTGAAAACTTGTCAGACCAAACAGTTATTTACTTTTTGGTTTTATTTATTTAATAAATGTATATGGTATTTAAGCAAAGTTTTAGGGGAACTGGATATAATTATAAAGAATAATATTTTTTTTTTACATAATATAATCATTTTTATTTTTTTATTTAATTTTAAATAATAATAGGCCTACACACACACACACACACACAGTCTAAAAATTGATTATTAAGCATGTAATATACACCCAGTCTAAAGCATGTAGTTTCCAGAAGCACTCAAACTGCTCAAGGCTGGGCTAATGCTGAGGTTTCATCTTTGGGTAGAGACTCAATAATATCCATCTGCACAGTGTGACATCACATTCGACCGGCGTGCGCGTGTGTGTGTGTGGCTTTTTTTCTGTGTTAGTGGGTGAGGCCGCAGGTTTCAAATCTCCCGGGTTTGCGCACGCAACTACTTGTGTTTCGTAGATACAACATCATGAAACACCTAATGACTCGTTATCAAGACGACTCATTTGAAGCACTATGAGTCGACTCTTTTATAGATGAATCAACAGTTTTAAACACTGTGCACTTACAGATTTAAACATTAGCTGCATATTTCACTTCACATAGAGCTGTGTTACACTACATGGAAGGGCATTTTCAAAAAAACATAATATGGGCTCTTTAACAAAATAAATACACTATTTAAATAAAATAGAAATCAACAAGTAAAATAGAAGAAACTGTAGAACTGTTATGGTTATAAACTATATAAATACACACACATGTAAGAGTCCATCTATTAGTCCCATGACGGAGCTAACAGCATGGGTGAAGGTGAAATGCGTTGAAGCCTTTTAGCACATGTGAAAAGAAATATTTTTGTTCGTTATAATTTATTTTAATTTGTTTCTAGCTCTGAATTTTAATCTGACTCCAGTTTATAATAATTTTAGATTTAGATTCATCTAATTCAAGCTGATTACCTTATAGGTTGTGATTAGGTCTAATTTAGATTGATTAACCTAATAAATCCTTATATTTAATTAATGTTTCATCGTTTACTCAAAGTCGCTTAGAGTCAGTATGCTGGCCAGTTTCATCTGCTCACGGACATATCTTCTCCAGTTCCGATTCTTAGCAGATAACCTAATTTCCTTTAAGTAATAATAGGCTGCCCCATGCTTGCATCCAATGAGCCTGAATGGATGACTAATCCTGGTCGTAGGCTGCGGAAACATCAGCCTAAACAATCTACTAGATTTAAATGATTTCAGGAGATATTAGATTTAAACAAGAATTTTACATTTATTTGTCATTAAAAGATTTTCCATTACAGTTCACATAATTAAACAAAATAAGCCAATCAAGATTGTACAACATCAATTACTCAAAGATACATTTAAGAGTTAAAGAGGAATACCTGACCATGAAGAAATACATTGCAGCATGCAAGTCCTAATGCAGAGCTCAGAGACTCAACCTGCCATGGGGTATCCTGTTTACAGGATCCCACGGACACTTCTGCACCCTTTGCCTAAATACTCAAATCATTATAAATTTAAGACAATAAAAGCTTCACTAACACTCTTGCCTGGTCATGAGTTGATGCGAAGACCATTTTGCCTGGAGTGGAGCATCTGGCAAAGATCTTTTCAAAGTCAAAACCCAAATTAACTGAAATAAGGGAGATTGTAAAATATTACAGTGAAATTAAGACCTCTTTATCAATCACACAGAGACATTTAAAATCACACCAAACATGAATATAAAGCCACAAGATACACCATATTAAAACTTAAACATTCTGTGTGGAATGTGAGTGAGCTGCTCTGGTGGAGAAGGTAAAGTTCAGGGTAAAGAGGGGGGCTCAGGATGCATGATCGAGACAACCTGAACAACTGGTTTTCTAGCTGATCTTCTCAGATTAGAAAGTTTATTGTTTTAGTGACTGACCATTCTCATGCTCTTGTCTCGTGTGGAGTTCCATAACAGTTTGCAGATTTTAATATTATGGAGAGATATAGCCATCCTTACATTATTATGTGCATATCTGATCTTAAACTGTAGTTCCACTGTACTCTGCAACGAGAACCTCAGTCAATAATCTTTATGTAAAACTGAATTTTTGTTGCATCATATGATCATATTTTAAACTTTTCATAAAATCATCAAACAATGTGTACCTAAAAAGCATTTTCTAACAAATAAAAAAAGTTCTGTTCAATTGTCACTAAGTTATTCTTACTTTTTTTCTACTGGATATGTGGTTTATATCTAGTATATATATATTGATTTGTCTATTTGCTGGCTTGCTATCAGAAAACAAACACTAAGCTAGGCGATAGATTAATTAAATTCTACAATTACAAGTGATTTGTAATTTGTTCATTTATACCCCATTTTTGTTTAATAATGTTTTTCTATGCAGACTTTATGTATTGGTTTAATATTTGTTTAAAGAAAGATTGCATTTGCATTTACTCATTTAGCATCTTTTATCCTGCGACAACAACTAATGACACAAGAAGAAACAGACTCAGCCTATCAAAAGTTCAGAGCTTGTGTTTTTAAATGCTAACAAACCTTAAGCCAAGTCCAACAAGTAAAGCCACACAGTGTTGTTTTAAAGCTTATTTAATTTTAATTTTTAAAAAAATGCACTGTTCTATTCTCAAGTCAAGTTGTTAAGCTCATTAGGCGCTGTGGCTTTTGTATTTTTATTTGTATTATCTTTCACTTAAATTGCTGTTTCATAAAAACATCTATTGGGAAGAGTTGGCATATTTGATATGAAGCTTTTATGGCACAAACGTGTAATTTAATTTAAAGCTTGCTTGTTTTATTTATTTAAAAGCCTAGCTTGATGTACACTATTGTTTTTCTTTTGATTATTTTAGTGTTGTGATTGCTGGCAGCATCATATGTTACAAAACTATTCACATAGACTATTTGGGATATAACTCATCTCTTATGCTTTCTTTCACATTATGTGACAAAAGAATGAATGACTCGGATGAACTAAAAGCTTAATTAATTCGCTCATGCGCAAGTTGTGTGGTGCGAGACAAGGTCAGTTTATTTTTCGAGTCCTCTATCGAGTCAAGTCCACATGAACGACTAAAGCCTCGTCAATCATATGCATTTAGAGCCAGAAAAAGAATTGATCTGTTCACCTCTCAAGTCCTCAAGTTTGAGTCATTCTGTCACGTAATGAACGAACGACTCAAGAACCAGCAGACTCGAAAGGTGAACTAATTATCATGACTCCTGTCGGCTTAGACTGTTTACATTGGTTAAGATTATATGTGACTGTCAGTGTAACGTGAATGAACCACTGACATTTGAAGACATGAAGAGGTGAGCTGAGCAAACAGGCAACAATACCTATAGACAAGAGGAGGTAAACATTGAATTATTATTTTTCTCCTTCTTATAATTTATTTATGACTTATTTGTTGTGTAATCAACCTTCTGGGCTAGTTGTAGATGTGTTTGGAAGCAGTTCGTAACATTTTAATACAATTTTGGCAAATTGAACCGAATGAACGAAATGACTCTGTGGCGAGGGGGCGTGGCCGAGAGCCGTGGGAACGGAGTGAGGCCATCGCGTAAGTGGATACACCTGCCGTCCGTTTGTTTTGGTTTAGACGGCAGCCTCCGTGAGGAGCTGCCGTCACTGTTATTAATAAATCAGTTAAAAACGGTGTCGGTTCTCCGCCTCCTTCTTCCCGGGCGCCAAAGGGCCGATGAACGAGACTCAAAGATCTGAGTCAGTAAAATGATCCGAACTTCCCATCACTATTGAGTATGCGAAATTCTGTTGTACGCCGCTGCGAAAAGGGGCGGGATTAAACAAGATGATAAGACATGAATGATTTCTCTCCAGTGTGGCTCATGATGTGTTGATTAAGAGATGATGATTGGATGAAACTCTTCCCACACTGAGTGCATGTGAATGGTTTCTCTCCAGTGTGGATCCTCATGTGTCGATGAAGGTTTGATGAAAAGTTAAAACTCTTCCCACACTGAGTGCATGTAAATGGTTTCTCTCCAGTGTGGATTATCATGTGTTTATAAAGGTCTGATGAGCGGTTAAAACTTTTTCCACATTGAGTGCATTTGAATGGTTTCTTTCTAGTGTGGATTATCATGTGTTGATTAAGGTGTGATGGGCAGTTAAAACTCTTCCCACACTGGTTGCATGTGAATGGTTTCTCTCCAGTGTGGATCCTCATGTGTCGATGAAAGTTTGATGAAAAGTTAAAACTCTTCCAACACTGAGTGCATGTGAATGGTTTCTCTCCAGTGTGGATTCTCATGTGTCGATGAAGGTTTGATGAAAAGTTAAAACTCTTTCCACACTGAGTGCATGTGAATGGTTTCTCTCCAGTGTGGATTCTCATGTGTGTATGAAGGTTCGATGAGCAGTTAAAACTCTTCTCACACTGAGTGCATGTGAATGGTTTCTCTCCAGTGTGAATCCTCATATGTTGATGAAGGTCTGATGAGCGGTTAAAACTTTTCCCACATTGAGTGCATTTGAATGGTTTCTTTCTAGTGTGGATCATCATGTGTTGATTAAGATGTGATAAATGGTTGAAACTCTTTCCACACTGAGTGCATGTGAATGGTTTTTCTCCAGTGTGGATCCTCATGTGTACATTAAAGTTTGATTTTTGGCTGAAACTCTTCCCACACTGAGTGCATGTGAATGGTTTTTCTCCAGTGTGAATCCTCATGTGAATTTTAAGATCGCCTTTTCTTGCAAAACTTTTACCACACTGAGTGCAGGTGAATCGATTCTTGTCTGTCCTTTTCAAAATATCATCAGTCTGTAAATGAGTTTTTCCCTCAATTTTGACATGATGTTCCTCCTCTTTACTCCCCTCATACTCTTCAATTAGGTCTGAAAAAAAAACACTAGTTGTTATCAAGTCTTAAAAACTCTCATCAAAAGCTGAAAAGTGAAAAGACACTGGAAACATTGGCTACACACACTGAAATTTTGATGCACAGTAAATGTAAAATAAATCAAATCATATTGTGTTTGGTCCATTAATGTGTACACATTTAAGCAGATTCTATTAAATTAATCTTTATTTATCTAGTGCTTTTACAATGTAAATTGTTTCAAAACCGCTTAACATAGACATAGAAGTTATAGTTTATGGACTATGCACAAACTCTGCTGACATGGTTCCGGTAGAATATCAGTCAGGTTCTTTACATCCGCATTGTGCATTATACAGCAAAATTTTATTTTGCGGCGAAACCTAAACGCATTAGAGGATGGCAAAGAAGGGAGATTTACTCTTAAATTGATGAGGATCTAGTGCCAGTGGATGTCCAGCATCTGGAACATCATTATTGTTCAGTTCCAGAACCCAAAATAGTTGATTAATACACCAGATCAGTCTGACAATCTCTGTGAAGAGGTGGAATGACTAAAAGGAGACTGCTTCAATGCTGCTTTTAGTGATGTTATAAGGTTCTAAAGGTACAGTTAAAAAATTATGTACTAGAATTTACATCATTTAGAATGTAATAGGCAAATAACAATCTGAAACAAATGTGTCAAGCGCAAGTATTTATATGCAAAACCTAATCAGAGTACCCGAGGTACCGATGGGTTTTACGGCCCTGGATTACCATATGAGGGGTGCCAAACACACCGTGTGAAGTACTGCTCATCAGCACCAACTACCTATTGTGCAGTTATGTACACTGGAGACCTCTTTTGGTTACTGAAACAGCTTTGACTATCAGTAATGAACACATTTCTACATTAGAAATATTGCCACCACACAGTGTTGGGCAGTAGCGTCGCTGCAAGTAGTGACGCTACTAGCTTATCTACATTTCTCAGTAGTGTGGTGGTAGCGTCACTACTTTTTAAATTAAATAGCTTTTGTGTAGCGAAGCTATTATTTTAGTCAAGTAGCGTTCACACAAGTTACATTTACCAATCGCAGATCAATAAGTGACAGTACTAACATTCACGAAGCTGTGAGGCCGGTGTCTAGCCGATGAAACTAAATCCATAATGTGGCGAGAAAGACAATTTCTTTTTCTTCCTGTTTTACGGTGGTCAGGATTCTGTTTATCCAGAGTTAGAATGACCCAGAGTTAGAATGACCCAGAGTTAGAATGACCCAGAGTTAGAATGACCCAGGGTTAACAATTTTTTGCATATCATCAGCATGCTGTAATCCATTTCTTAATCAGCAAAAGTCATTTTTAGACTGGTTTGTTGGCCAGTGAAGTTGAAGTCAGTGCAATGCTAAATGTTATTGTTCCACTATAATTTGTTTGTTTTGCCTCATGTCGTCCCACAGCAACATCATATAGTTTATAATAAATAATTATTTTAGTGTCCATTTCATTCAGCAGATTTCAAATTAGTGCATAGTGCATTAGTAAATAATTAAACCATTATGATAAATAGAGTTAAAATGACCTTTTTGAATATAAAGTGGAAAGTTTTATTGAGATGGATTGTTGGTGATTGTATGGGTTTTGGCCGGATTGGGTAGCAAAACATGAACAAAGGAAAATGAAGACTTGTTTAAAAAGATTTAGGACCTACAACACAATATTTCAGTAAATTTAGGACTTTTTAAAGCCTGAAATTTAGATTTTAGAATTTACGACATTTTAAGACTGAGCGAAACTCTGTTTAAAATAGTCCTGGTAATTATTATAATAATGATGTAATTCTAACTCAAATACTATCTGTGAGAGTTAGAAACAACTTCTAGAAACAACTTTAAACCCATAAAGTTGATCGAAAAAAGGGGAATTGTGATCAACGTGACATATGCTAGTGGAAAGTACTAAGCCAACACTCTTACTGTAATAGCAGATATCTTCTATGGCAGGGGTGTCCAAACTTTTTGGGCCGAGGGCCAGATGCAAAAAAAAATGTTGTCCTGGGCCAAATTTTACATACATCACACAGACACGCATATATATATATATATATATATATATATATATATATATATATATATATATATATATATATATATATATATATGGATGGATGGATGGATAGATGTGTGTGTGTTTTATTATCAAATTATTTTATTTTGGTCGTCGAACTGTGTTTTTAGAAAGACTTTAAGTTTTTAAAAAACTTGAATCTTCTCTGGGCAAATTAGTTGCAACACTCATCCATTATAAATTCTCCTTCAGTGAAGGGTTTCCTGTGCTGTGCGATTAGTTGAGCTACCTCATAACTAGCCAAACTGCAAAAAATGCTTTTCTTACTTAGATGTTTTGTTGTCTTGTTTTGAGTCCAAATATCTAAAAATTCTCAAAAAAATTGTCTTGTTTTGAGAAATAAAATGCTAATATTTTCCTTAATATGCAAATTTTTCCTTAAAACAAGCAAATTAATCTGCCAATGGGGTAAGCAAAATAATCTTATGTCAAAAGGAAAAACAAGATTATTTTGCTTACCCCATTGGCAGATTATTTTTGCTTGTTTTAAGGAAAAACTCACTTAATATTGGCATATTATTTCTCAAAACAAATTAGAAAATTCTCCTTTATTTAAGATTTTTTAGATTTTTGGACTTAAAACAAGACAAAAATATACAAAAAAAAAAAAAAAAAAAAACATCTTTTGCAGTGCAGTGTAGAATTTTCTTGCACTTTAATAGCACAAAAAAAAAACTGCTGTTGTTGAGCTGATAGGGTGCTGCTAATTGTTTTACTTTCTGATCTCATTCGGCACCAGTGTAAGAGCTGAAGGCCTGATGCTTTGTTTCATAATGTCTTTTAATATTAAATTCCTTCATTACTGCAACTGATTCCTGGCAAATTAAACAGATACATTTCCCGCTGACCTCTGTGAAGAAAAATTCTTTGCCCCAACGTGACTGAAACTTCTTGCACTGACTGTTGATTTTCCTTTTTCTTGGTGCGCCATGGCTCGCCAAAATGTGATTATCAATTATGTTTCCTTCAGTTTGGTTGGTTAGTTTTACTTCATAACAAGAAGTAATGACTAATTTAAGGCATGTAATAGCGATACCCGGTGGTTATTTATTGAATTACGTTTATTTTTGTATAGCGGCCAGATTCTATTAATATTGGCCCACGGGCCGTAGTTTGGACACCCCTGTTCTATGGGAATACTGTAAGTCAAATATCCTCAGCTCAGTTAAACTTTTTTATTTGTTTATTGATTTTATTTATTTTATATAGTGCCAGTGCTTAAGGACACTTTAAGAAGGTAAAGAAAATGGGAGACTAATAATACATAAAATGAATGACAAAAGACATGAGAAGAAGTAACGAAAGAAACTCATTCCTATCTTTCAATCAGTTCTTATGTGAATTAAGGAGAACTAGGCAGCACACATTTAGAACTGCAAGATGGATTAAATTAGTATTATTATTAATATATATCTGAATGAGGATCAAATGACTGAGTTGGTCTTTGAGAATGAAAACCAACCTGTTTGTTCCTGCAGATCTTCCTGTTTGACTGTGAATGTTTCTTTAATCTTCACATCTTCACTCTCCTCTTTAATAAACGCCATCTTTATAACAGTGTGGAGATCAGTCGCTTCAGCAGGAGTTTTCCTCTGCGTTTGGACACTTTATTCTGTTTAAAATGAACAAAACAATAAAAATGTCCTGTTTAAAACAAAACAAAATAATTTCTCTTCAACAGTTGCTTAAACAGTTTCTATATAAGAGTCATTAATAAAAAGAAATCAGGTAAAGGAAAAGGTCATTAAAATATGTATTACACACATTTCTGTTAACTTATTCAAACAATAGACCTTCATTACTGTGAGTAAAATAGTACTACGTTGTATACAGGGTTAAATAATATTGTAAACAGCAGGTTCATAATTTAGCATTGGATGAAAATCCTGAAACTTTAATCAATCAGTTTATATTTCTGTAAAAGTTTTAAACACAAACCTCTGTCCAGTCGAATTCCAGCGCAGGAGCGGCGCAGCCTTATGACGTCACACAACACGCCAAAATAAAAGTCTTTTTTGTTTAGCTCTTTTTTTGCCACTTACTGTTGCAGTCATAACTTATTGATACATTTCTCCCTCGTTTTCCACTTTCCATTATATCTGCTCTCTCTCTCTATCACACACACACACAACTAGAGAGGCACAGATAAACAGTATTTGAAGTTGATCAAAACCTTTAATCTAAACTTTTTTACGACAATTTTGAAAAACTTTTTTTAATCCACTTTATGATGACTTGCAGGTCTAAAACACACTACTATTAATATCCAAATCTCATCCCTGTAATTATGACATCTACTTTCCTATTTCTACAACTTCATAGGCTATATTTAGGGTTTTAGTGCAGTCTAGGCACTCAGGCATTGTCCACCACCTGTTTCAATCCCCTGAGAACTTTGCTCATCTTCAGAACACAAATGAAGACTTTTTAGATGAAATCTGAGAGTCCCGAGATGCTTAAAGTCCAGAAAAGGAACCAAAAACAAGTGGTTCAATTGTAATGGAGCCCCAAGAACACTTTGTGCCGTTGAACCATAGTTGCTGTTTTTTGCCGCTGTATTCTTCAGTATATCTTCATTTGCATTCAGCAGAAGAACCTCAAACAGGTTTGGATCAAGTAGAGGATAAGTAAATGACAGAATTGTAATTTTTATGTGTACTACCCTTAATGCTTCTTAAAATAAAGGTAAAGTTAAATATTATTACTGAAGATGTTGCTAAAGAATGGCAAGAAACGTAGAATACAGATAATAAGAGATGGCAATTCATATGAAAGGGTGCCATTTCCACATTGCAATTTTCTAAATTCTCATCAAGTACAAATAATAAAAAAAAACTACAACTTGCAAGATATCTTAACCCTCCAAAACAGCTATTTTCCCACCTCAGGCTCAAAATCCTTATTAATTGTTGCGTTTCTTTAGGCAAGAGAGCCTCTCTTGTACCACATCGTTACGCACAATATGTATGATATTACAGTAGTAAAAAAACGAATTGCTTTTTAATTTTAAATGTTTTCCAAATAATAAAATGTCCTCTTTTATGCAGCTATCAATAAAAAGTCTGTAGTTTAATTACTTTTTTATTATCAATTTTTTTACTTTAAAAATAAATTTGGCATCTCAATTGCCTCATTGTTTTCACTGAAAAAACAAACTCACTTAAAAAATACAAATCAAGTTACATTTTTATTCATTAAATCCACACAGCAAGAACACCATTTAACATTAATTTATGTAACATTTCATTTCCTTTTCATAAACCTTTTATGAAAATGACAGTGTGGCATCTGCTGTGACGGGGTTGTTCACTGTGACAGGGTGTTAAGGACAATGTGTTTTAAAAGTAATTTAACCAGTGTAAACCTTTTAACAGGTTCATTATTGAAGTTAAAAATATATCGTTTTTATTTTGGGGTATGTAAAATTAGACCGAGGCAGTGGCGCAGTAGGTAGTGCTGTCGCATTACAGCAAGAAGGTTGCAGGTTCGAACCTCGGCTCAGTTGGCGTTTCTTTGTGGAGTTTGCATGTTCTCCCTGCCTTCGCGTGGGTTTCCTCTGGGTGCTCCGGTTTACCCCACAGTCCAAAGACATGCGGTACAGGTGAATTGGGTGGGCTAAATTATCCATAGTGTGTATGGATGTTTCCCAGAGATGGGTTGTAGCTGGAAGGGCATCCGCTGCGTAAAAACTTGCTGGATAAGTTGGCGGTCATTCCGCTGTGGCGACCCCGGATTAATAAAGGGACTAAGAAAATGAGTGAAAAAATGAATGAATAAAATTAGACCAGAGGTAAGATGGACCACCTCGGCTGGATCAGTTGGCATTTCTGTGTGGAGTTTGCATGTTCTCCCCGTGTTGGTGTGGGTTTTCTCCGGTTTCCCCCTACAAGTTCAAACACATGTGGTATAGGTGAATTGGGTAAGCAAAATTGTCCTTAGTGTGAATGAGTATATGTGTTCCCCATGATGAAAGGGCATCCGCTGCGTAAAACATATGCTGGATAAGTTGGTGGTTCGTTCTGTTGTGGTAACCCCAGATTAATAAAGGGACTAAGCCAAAAAAGAATGAGTGCTGATGTAACGCTTTTCTTCCTGATGACACAAATCACTCAGGCGGACACAGAGAACTGCGTTCTGCGTTGTTTATTCTGTAACAGAAATATACATCCTCTGGCAACAGTATACATTTAAACATGCATCTAAAAAAAAAAAACAAATAGTAAGAAATCACCCCTGCACATACTAATGTCATCATTCCAGCTACACATAGCATGAGCAAATTAAACCACACAAAGTTTGTCAAACACGGCAATCATTCGACAGATTTGATCTAAAACATCACTTAATGTTCATATTGGGCTTGTATGTGTTATTAATATGTGTTAAAATACAAAATTTGTCACATTTAGCTGGAGCACATTTTACCTACCGCCTTTCTGTATTCAGCAACCATTTTCAGCTGTAGGCGGGGCTTTGCGGGCGAAAGAAACAATCAAACACTGTTGCCACAAGAGGTCTCCCAACAACCACAAAATAAACAAAATAACCCATTTTGGTGAAAGACAATTAAACATTATTTTAACCCTGTTACACTGAGCACTGTATGTCCAATAATGTTTAATCTGAACTGTGTACTACTCTTGATGGAAACAGATCTGTCTGCAATTGTTATAAAATGTGATTTTTTTTTATTTTTTATTAAAAACAGATTATGATACTATTGAAGAATTTGGTTTAAGGCAAAATTTTTCGGCATGGATTAGGATGTTATATCTTTGCCCCTCTGCCTCAGTCATTACGAATAACAATATATCCTCTCCTTTCCTCCTGCATCGTGGTACCCGACAGGGCTGTCCACTGAGTCCGTTACTTTTTGCTATTGCCATGGAACCTTTAGCAATAAGCATCAGAAATCACCCACATATCTCTCCCGTGATAATGGGAGATGTAAGACATCATATATCTTTATATGCGGATGATGTTCTTCTTTTTGTTTCAGAGCCAGAAAAATCTTTGCCCTCTCTGCTTGATCTTATCAAAAACTTTGGCAATATTTCTGGATACACAGTTAACTGGCAGAAAAGTGAATTTATGACGTTATATGACAACATAGATATAGATTTTATTAATAGTCTCCCCTTTAAAACTGTTAGTGAATTAAAATATTTGGGTATCATTGTTCCTAGACATTACAAACTTTTATATGAAACAAATTACAAAATCATGATAGATAATCTGAAGAAAGATATAGAGACTTGGAGAGTACTTCCTTTAACAATGATCGGTCACGTTAATGCAGTCAAAATGGTTACACTACCTAGATTCCTTTATTTATTTCAAAATGTTCCTATTTTCCTGACTCAAGCATTTTTTAAGTCACTTGATACTCTGATCATGCCATTTATCTGGGGATTTAAAGTACATCGCATTTCAAAAATGCATGTTTGTAAAGCACGTAGGGTAGAAGGCCTTGGTCTTCCCTGTTTTCAGCATTATTACTGGGCAGCCAACCTAAGGGCGCTAATGTATTGGTGGACTGCATGTACTGGGAAGTTTAGTGGGACCAGTCCTGCATGGTTGGCAATTGAACAAGACATTCAGGAATCGTCCCTTCCCTCTCTACTTTTTGCAGAAAACAAACCTATTAGAACTTTCAAGATATGTAACCCTATTGTTTTAGACTCTCTCAAGATTTGGTATCAACTTAGAAAGATTTTTAAATTCCCTCAGACCTGTAGTCTTACCCCTATTGCTTACAATCATGCATTTACTCCCTCACGATCAGATAAAACATTTTTATCATGGAAAGATAGTGGAGTTAGAACTATAGGGGATCTTTATATAGGTAACATTTTTGCTTCATTCACGCAGCTTAGTGAAAAGTTCGGGTTACCTTCCTCTCATTTTTTCCGGTATTTACAAATACGGAACTATGTTAAAAAGAATATTTCCAATTTTGAAACGTATAAAGAACCTGAATACCTTTATTCATGCATGACATTGGAACCTAACTTGAAGGGTCTTGTCACTAGATATGTTGAATATTTTAATGATATCAGAATCCCTACAACAGAAAATCTAAAGATGACTTGGGAAAATGACCTGGGATTAGAGATCTCAGAAGATAACTGGACTAATGCTCTTCAAGTTATCAGGTCCTGTTCCATTAACTCCAACCTCCAGCTGATCCAATATAAGGTAGTCCATAGACTACACTATTCCCGCACTAAATTACACTCAATATATCCCTCTGTATCGCCTCTTTGTATTAAATGCAAGTCCAATGAAGGTACACTGGCACACATATTTTGGTTCTGCCCAAAAATATCAAAATTTTGGATGGAGGTGTTCTCTTTTTACTCTGAAGTACTAAGGATTGATTTTCCACCTGACCCTCTTATTGCAATATTAGGCTGGGCTCCTCCCTTTGAAAACTTTAGCTTGGATCATATCCAGACAGTTCAATATGGAATGACTATGGCAAAAAAGGTAATATTATTGACGTGGAACAAAGAGTGTACACCTAAATTTGAGACATGGCTCACAGAGTTTTGTAATGTACTACACATGGAAAAGATTAGATATGAGATTGCAGGTAAACCAAAGAAATTTTAAAAAATTTGGAAGCCCTTTTTTGAATGTCTACCGACTGATCAATGAAAACTGATTGGTATGGAAGATTCTGAATCATAACAATGTTAACAAAATACTAATTCTTAATAATTAGGTATGTATAGGTTTTCAATTATCCAATTTTATTATTTATTTATTTATTTATTTATTATTATTATTTTTATTTATCTCTTTCCCTTTCTCTTGTTATCTGTATTGATTTGTACTCATATGTATATATGCTCTATATGTCATGTACATATGCAGATATTCGACTGAACTTGTGGATATGTGCAGGTATAGATTTTTCATAGAGAAATATGATTAGGTATCTGTACAGTTGTGGATGTACATGTTCATATGTATCTACATTTCAAATATGTTTCTTTATTATTATTTGCTGGCATGGGAGGGATTTGGGGTTTGTTCTTTAAAATGTGAAAAGCTTTAAATAAAATATATATATAAAAAAAAAGAAAATACTAATGTCACATTATCAATCACAGGCGAAAGAGAAAGAGATGATTGAGGAACCGGCAGAGCAGGGTCAGTCAGATGTAGTGTCAGGTAAGGGTGTTGTATTTTATTGAAGGGATGATGACAATTCTTTTGGGGGGTGAACAATTTTTTTGAATGTTTACAGATTTCACTGGCTCACTGATTTACAATATGATCGGCTATTTTAATGTTTTTAAAGTTAGTTATTATGAGTATGGAAAATGTCTTTTCCTGCATTTACTCCGCTTCAGGAGTCAGACTGTTGACTGTAAACAACACAACAAACAGTGCAATAAATAGTTTTGAAGAAAAATTTGCTGTCATTGAACCTGAGAAAACTTTGACAATAATCATAATGACGTAGTCTCCATGCTATACTAATAAATATGATGAAACCATTTTTAACTGCGGGGACATATCTTTATTAGTACAATTCTGCTGTATTATTTGTGTCCCCTTCAAAAAAATGCTCGAAAGAAATTTTATATTTATTGTCCCCCTCTACTGTTAAATCAGATCTACGCCCATAATTATACGGGAGCAGAATGTGGGAGATTATTAAAGCTCCAAATTAACCTGCACATTTAGCTTAAATACGATCAGAGACAGTTTAAGAGCAGCAGCCTTGTGTGTTTAAGACTTTATTTCAGCTCTATTAACTTGTTTTAAAATGCTCAATCACACCCAATCATCAGTATTCTGAGAGGCAACAAGTCATAACTCTGCATTGTAAAACTGTCAAGGCTTCACTTGAGTAAATAATTGTGAATAATATGTGTCTGTGTGTGTGTGTGTGGTCTTGGTTATAGAAGAAAAACTGCTGAAACACTCATCAGAATCTGAAAGTAATAGTGTCATCAAGTGTGTGTTAGTGATGGAGAAAACTCAACATGTGATGGAGATTTAACTCTACTGTTGGTGTATTTGTGTGTCTTATGATGATCAAACTCTACATTAAGCTGTCGTTAATGTTAATTCAGAACAGTGAATGAATCTTGTAGAGCATTTATGAATCCTAGTTACTGACTCCTGATGAATGAGAGTGATCAGACATTTACTGAAGCATTATTAATGCACAGTTGTGCTGGTGAACATCAGTTAATGCACTGAGAGTCAACAAGAACTAACAGAGAACAACTTTACTGTCATCAACTAACATGAACAGATCAATAAATACTGGAATAAATGTGTTTTTATTGTTCAGTTCAAGTCAAATCATGAAGAAGAAGAAGATCAGAAGAGCAGAAACAAATGTCACACTTCATTTCTCCTTTATTCATTGAGCTGCTGGATTTCTCTACAGTTGATTCAAGATTTGACAGAGATTCAGACAGGATTCAGACATTTCCATGTTCATCATCACATTCTAATATCAGCAGTGGATTTGACATTGACTTTTATTATTTGTGCTCAAACAACGGAGAAACAATGAAGAAGATCAATCTGTAGACAAGAATGAGCTGATCTGAACACAGCAGCATCCTGGAGGACACTTCATCAACATCAATGATGACACTGATGAAGACTGAGACACACACACGCGCACACACACACACGCACGCGCACACACACGCTTTCGCTCTCACACACACCTACAAACGCACTCTCTCAAACACACACACACGCATACGCACACACACATAACAGTGAATACACACGCACACACACACACACATAAACGCACACACACATACACGCACGCACACACACACACAGACACACGCTTTTGCTCTCACACACACCTACAAACGCACTCTCTCAAACACACGCACACACACATAACAGTGAATACACACACACACACACACGCACGCACATAACAGTGAACACACACACACACACACATAACAGTGAACACACACACGCACTAACTCTCTCACACACACACTCACACTTACACACACGCACAAAAGCACGCGCACACACACACACACACGCGCACACACACACACACACAAGCACACACACACATGCACGCAAACACGCACACACACACAAACAGACTTTCTCACACACACACACGGACACACACAGACACACACACATGCACGCACGCACGCATGCACGCACTCTCTCTCACAAACAAGCATGTGTGCACACACAAATACAGACTCACACACACACAAACATGCATGCACATACAAATAGACTCTCTCACACACACACACAGACACAGATGCACACACAAATGCACGCGCACACACACACACACACTCACTGCTGCTGCTGCTGACTGCTCCTGCAGAGGATTCTGGGTAAATCTCTCGTCAGTCTTCAGCTCAGTTTCACTGATGATTCAGGATAAAGCCAAAACCCAGGGCAGAGCGGCTCAGTGAATGTGGTCTGGACTGAGTGGATGAGGCTCATTGTGTCTCTATAGATGTTGTAGAAGATCAGAGTTCCTGCACTGTGATCCACAAACACTCCTATTCTCCTGCTGAGCGGCTCCACTGGGAGATCAGTGTGTGTGTCATTGTGCATGAATGAGAAACTGGAGGAAGAGCATCTCAAACTCCAGGACTGAGCATTAGATCCAAACTCACACTCAGCACCTCCTCCCTTCCTCCTGATGCTCTTATATGACACTGATATACGCACATAATCATCTCCACTCCAGTCAATCTCCCAGTAACAGCGTCCACACACACTCTCTCTGCACAACACCTGAAGATGATCATCAAATCTGTCTGGATGATCAGGATACGGCTGATTCTCCTCCACATTCTTCACCTCTCTGTTCTCCTCAGACAGAATGAGTTGAGTGTGTGCTGTGTTTGGATCCAGAGTGAGGAAACAGACATCTGAACACAAGAACACACACATTTATAACCACAGCTGTGTGGGTGTGTGTGTGTGTGTGTGTGTGTGTGTGTGTGTGTGTGTGTGTGTTTGAGAGAGGGGGGGGGTTGTGTGTTTGTTTGTGTGTGCATGTGTTCACTGCTGTGTGAGTGTGTGTGTGTGTGTGTGTGTGTGTGTGTGTGTGTGTTTGTTTGAGAGGGGGGGGGGGTTGTGTGTACATGTGTTCACTGCTGTGTGTGTGTGTGTTTGAGAGAGAGAGAGAGAGGGAGGGAGTGTGTGTGTGTATATATATGAGTGTGTAAGAGAGAGGGAGTGTGTGTGTGTGTGCATGTGTTCACTGCTATGTGTGTGTGCCTGATTGTGTATGAGTGTGTGTGTGTGTGTGTGTTCACTGCTGTGTGTGTGTGTGTGTGTGTAAGAGAGAGAGAGGGAGTGAGTGTGTGTGTGTGTGAGTGTGTATGTCTGATTGTGTGTGAGCGTGTGCGTGTGAGAGAGAGACAGAAGGGAGTGTGTGTGTGTGTCTGATTGTGTGAGTGTGTGCATGCGTGCGTGTGTGTGTGTGTGTAGTCCTACATTTGTGCAGTCCTGCTGTAATCCTCTTCTCTCCTCCATGATCCAGACTGTAAACACACACAGATTCACATTCAGTCAGTACACAAACATCAGCCTAAAACACACACACACACACACACACACACACTCAGGTTGTCCTTTAGTCAGTACACAAACATCAGCTTATAATACACACACACACACACGCACGCACACACGCACACACACACACACACAGGTTGTCCTTCAGTCAGTACACAAACATCAGCTTATAACACAAACACACACACACACATCGACAGACACACACACACTCAGGTTGTCCTTCAGTCAGTATACAAACATCAGCTTATAATACACACACACACACACACACACACACACACGCACGCACACACGCACACACACAATAGGACATGTGGAGTGTGTGCTGAATGCTGGATTGTGATTGGCTGATCTCAGTGCATTAATAACTGCAGTAAAACAACATGAGTGTGTGTGGAGCTGTCAAATCAGCTTCTGAATGACACACAGAGCTTTTAGATCAGATGTGGAAACAGAAAACAGAATGGAAACACAGAAACAGACAGATATAAAGACTGAAGGATTCATTCAATGATCAATTGACAAAAGCGCAGCACAATAATAAAGCAGAATTCAGTGTTAAATGACTTGAAATATGATGGAGATCTTCCTCTTCTGTCAAATGCCTCTTCATCATCTTCAAACAGACTCAGAACTCAATCATTCTGAGCTGAGAGTGTGTGATTAGTGATATGAGACTTGCTGGAATCACTCATTTACACATTTACACATTCACAACTGTGATGACAAATCTGATTCACTGTGGAGCTCAAAGACAAACACTAGTGCTGTGTGTGTGTGTGTGCGTATGTGTGTGTGTGTGTGTGTGTGTGTGTGCTAGATACTATACATCTTGTTCCTGCAGTTAAGTGTGTATAAAACACAAACAGATGATTGAGAAAATAGATTAAACCTGTTTGTTGTCTGAAAGCAGGGTGATTCTTTAATTTAATATATAATATGGTCAGATATTCTTGGCTAAAGATTATTCAGAGGGCTGTCACATTTAAGTAATAATCACAAAAAACAAATAAATGAAAATGTCTGTCAGGAAAGAGTTAAGAGCATTCAGCGCTACGACATCAGTGCTGCTTCACATACTTGAGTTTGTCCAGTGTGTAGTTTGGATCCTCCAGTTGTTCAGAGAGCAGCTCGACTCCTAAATCTCCTGGATGATTATAGCTCAGATCCAGCTCTCTCAGGTGTGAGGGGTTTGAAGTCAGAGCTGAAGACAGAAAACCACAGCCTTCCTCTGTCACCATACAGCCAGACAATCTACAAACACAGAAATAGTCCACATCACACAGTTGGACAATCACACATCTCTTTGTGTTGTGAAGATGCTGACTGCAGTTTCTGCTCATGTCAACAGCAGTGATGAACACACACATCCTGATCAGCTCTCCTTATTGATCGAGCCCTCGCATCAGCAAAAACACACACTCACACACTCAACAAGGACTCGACATCATCTGTAGAAGTTTATATCAATATAAACAAAATATTACCCCAGCACATTTGGGCTCCGCATCTGGTAGGACTTAAGGGCTGTTCACACAGAAAGTGATGTTGAATGTTGACACCCACAGACAGACACAACCTGGTAAAGTTTTCAAACAGTGAACTGAGACTGCAACTATTAGTGAAATCTATCCATTTCTCAGTCAATATAGGCAGTGTATTCTGCTGCATTTAAACAGAACACATTTATTAAACAGATTTATTTATGAACATAATATTTTAGTCACCAAACATATTCAGAAATTGAAAGATAATACAATTAAAGTCAGGCTAAATATTGAGAGAAAAAAATACAAAAATACAAACAAAAAAATCCCTTGTTTTGCTTTCCTTGATTTTTCCTCTTTTTTTAATTTTGTATTTAATATTTTTCTATAAACATAAATTTAAGTGTGCTAGTTTTTGGACGTTATCATGAGTTATTTGGTTAGATGAGCTCCAGATTTGGCTAATCTATTGTATATGCACAAATATAATACTGTAGAGCTTCCTATTAAAATATGAATGTAAAAGAGAGATTAGTGAGGGCTGTACTTATATATGCTGAGCACTGTATATTGTTCACCCAGAGTGTTTACATGGTCACACAGCAGTAACACAACAAGCATTGAGTTTGGGCTAGCTTCTGCAGATGGACATTGCTGTACACTGCCCTTGATGGGTGAGTGGGGGAGTGTCTGTTGTCTCTCAGGTGTGAATTATTCATGAGCATTGTCACTCACACATACAGCTGAGATCACCCAAAACAAACTTAACAAAATGTAGATCATTGTAATGTTTTCTCTGAATGAGAGAACAGAATAATTTCCACATAATTGTGCAGTAAATATTCTAGTCTACAAGACTGCTTACTCTAAACTCTTGTTCAGGCACATTCAGTCTGGTTTTGGACCTTGTTTCAGCATTTTTTTTCTCCTAAACATAGAAACCTACTAACCACACATAATATTTATTTCTATAACACAAGCATGTACATCAATATTTCTCACATATTATTGTAGCTCAGTTTGCGCTGAACACAAATGAAACACATGTTGGCCAGTTCTGTGTAATAAGTAGCTGAAATAAGCACAGATGTCAGGGCATGTCAAAACATCTCAGGGGCCAAAATCACCTCAGACCCCTGAGGGTTAACTACAGGTATAGTATGAGCAGTGTGAAACACAATTACTGATAAACCATAATTCCTGTTATCTGGGGTTTAGTATCACCCAGGGTTAACATGTTCAAGCATAAAGAGCTCTAATATGAAACTGTCTGACTGTAGCTATTGTAGAGTGGAGAATCATTTACCTCAGTGTGTCCAGTTTACAGTGTTGACTCTTCAGTCCATCAGAGAGCTTCTTCACTCCTGAATCCTGCAGGTCATTGTTACTCAGGTCCAGCTCTCTCAGCACACAGTTTGAGGATTGTAGAGCTGAAGACAAACTCTCACAGCACTGAACAGTGAGATTATACATGACCAATCTGAGAAAGAAGAACACAGATTACATTAACAGTGTGATTTCAGTCATTCATCTGATGTAAAATCAAACTACGAGTTTAATAATATGAAAAAACTATTGTTATTTGTGTCAGTTAGAATTATTGACTATTGTTATTTAATAAAACTGAATATTAAATGTCATCTAATATATTCTTGAATACTTTGAAATGTAAGAAAACTGCTAAATTTGAGTTCAGATAAGAGGACCACGAGACTTTATATATTTATGAACCTGCAAAATGCAAATGATCAGAGCCTGTCAAACCTGCTCCAATAAACCAATTCACAGATAAACTATAAATATAATCATTAAAAATATAAATAAAGATTTAGAGGTAATTAAATAAAATAATCATTAAAATACACTGATTTCCTGAACTGTTTAAGAAAAAGAGCAACTTTCATTTCTCCACTAATGCTCTTAAATATATCTGGACATTTCCATCTCAATCAAAACACTTTTAATGTTGTAGAGTGGAGAATCATTTACCTCAGTGTCTCCAGTTTACAGTGTTGACTCTTCAGTCCATCAGAGAGCTTCTTCACTCCTGAATCCTGCAGGTCATTGATACTCAGGTCCAGCTCTCTCAGCACACAGTTTGAGGATTGTAGAGCTGAAGACAAACTCTCACAGCACTCAACAGTGAGATTACAGCTCTGAAGGCTGTGAGGGGAAAACAGAAATAATGATTTTGCATTTATCTATTATTCCAGAGCAGAGACAAAACATTTAAATTTTGTGTTTTAGTTTGAGCAAAGGTAAAATCACTATATGGACTTTGTAAATACTGAATTTAAGGGAGAATACAAGGCTGTAAAATAAACATCAAATTATTATTTAGCTAACAATTGACAGTTTTGTTTGATAATTAACTATTAGTTATCCTTATTAAAAACTTTCTCCGTTTTCCAAACTCATGTTAACAGATTAGAGCTATCAGTTTTGAAATGCACACCATCTATCTATCTATCTATCTATCTATCTATCTATCTATCTATCTATCTCTCTCTCTCTCTCTCTCTCTCTCTATATATATATATATATATATGTGACGAGGGTATCGAGTAGGGTTTAAATCTCTGTAAATAAAAATAACCGACTACGCCAGAATGTGACGAGGGTATCGAGTAGGGTTTAAATCTCTGTAAATAAAAATAACCGACTACGCCACCCCAGGAGTTACCCAGGGAAACAACTATTAGAAAAGGACACAGGTTCGTTTCTCCCAGAAAGGCACAGAGACGTGAGTTAATGAAAAAGTACAAAAATATTTATTTGGAATAAAACTACCAAATGGTACGGTTCTTAAAAATACATCAAAAACTCCCACTTCATTATTAAACACAAGAAACAATAAATAAACAAAACCAAACCAGGATTGGAGGTTCCCACTGACTGGGTACGAGTGGACAGACTTTACCCCAGCACACGCACACACCACAGTGCACTCAAAAATCACGCTATCACGCACTCAGTGTCCACAGCACACGATAGAGAAACACCACCACCAGTGGAAAGTGACCCGTCATCCACCGGGGGAAACCTCAGTTCCTGAAATAAATAAAAATAAAAATCAATAACCAACAAAACACAAATAAGTGGGTCAATCAGGTTAACACCTACTTTACATGATCTAATTGAAAGATAGCTACAGCTGTATTTACACCATCTGACCTACACTAGACCCAACATTAACTGTTACTAGAAAGACTAAACTCACAAAAGAATACTCTTAATAACGAAAAACAAAATCAATACTTTGCATAAATAGACACAACAAAAAAACAGAAGAATGCTTATGTTGACAAATCAATTATCCAACACAAATAAACAAATGAAAGAATGAAGGGGAGCACATAGCAGCACGCTAAGAGTTATTGCAGGCAGTCCCCGCTAGCAGCTGCATTGGTGGCGTCCAAGCGGCAGCCAATACGCCGCCGTTAGCATTAGCAGCAGTTGCAGACGGTCTCCGGTAACCACGGCAATAGCGATGAACACGGGAGCTAGTAAGCAAATGATACCAGAGGAAGATCCGACGTAAGAGAGAAAGGGGAAAAGGGAGGATCCTAAGGAGGAAAAGCGCAAACAAGCCCATTAACATGGTCCTTTAAATGATCACACCACATCATACGTGCTTCACTTACCAATGGGCGCACACTCAGACACGTTCTAAATCACTCGTTGGTCGATACAATACAGCGAGGTGCCGGAATTAATAGCTGTACAGCATGAAACACGCAGGTTAAAATGCGACTAAACCCCATTACTCAGCCAGTTCAAAGCCATCACATACCTGCAACTGAACAGTCATCCAGCCACCACAGCCAAGGGAAAAGCCACCGCCACACGATGCACTAGAACAATGCCAAAAGAGAGCTTAACGTGGGTCGATTCAAACAACTTACAAAATTCAGAACGAGCGCAGAGCCTCTACCTGTAGCCGCGGCTACAGACACCCAAACCAGTGCGTCGGAGTCGGACGTGACGTATCCCAAGCACCGACCAATCAGGTTTAAAAAGGCGGTGCTACGTGCCGATTGGCCGATGTCAATGCCAATCAGCTGCACTACACCATCACATTCCACCCCCAATTTCTGCAACGTCGCCCCGACGGTGAACTAAACATATCATTAATCGAAGAGCCTAATTCCAAGGGCGAAAGAATGTACCAAAAGGGTTAGTCGCTATACTGGACACTGTCCCTGTACCTACAGCTCGTGGGAGGTGGTGCAGGTTAGAATGCTGACCCGCCGTACTTCTCACAGTTCTCCTTACCACAACTTCTGCTGCTCTTACAGGGTTAGAGGGCACCACTTCAGGCTGCACCGTCTCCCCAGTTGCTCGACCCTCCAGTTCCTCGTCTACCACCCGAGGAACAGGGGGGACAGCACCCTGTGACCTTGACCTTCCTCTAAGCTCTGGTGTCTCAGGAACTAGAACCAGCAAGTCTCCATCACACTCCTCATCTGAAGGCTGCATGCCATCACCCATTGCAGGTTCAGGTGGACTAGGAAGCAGATTCGGACCAAGCTGGGCTTTCAACAAGGATCTGTGTACATGTTTGGTTTTACTGAGGTCTGCAACAGGAGCAATAGTATAGACTACTCCACTTTCAGTAGGTGCTTTTAGGACTTGGTAGACCACTGAGCTCCACAGGTCTTGGATTTTACATCTACCTCGCACACTATGATCGCGAAGGTAAACTAGTTGACCCTCCTTCAGTGGTGCTTCCCTTACCTGAAGATCATGCCGGGCCTTCCGCCGGTCGGCTGCGGCACCCAATCGCTCACGAGCACCTTCAAAAGCGACTTGTAACCGATCTTGCTGTTCCACAATCCACCCATGAACACTGCCGGCTGACGGCTCTTTAACTCTACCCAAGAGGAAATCAATGGGAAGTTTAGGTTCCTGTCCAAACATCAAATAATACGGGGATTCTCCAGTTGACTGGTGAGGAGTAGTGTTGTACGCAAAGAGAACCTGAGGGAGACAAAGTGGCCAATCACTCTTTTTAGAAGGTGGAAGAGAACGCAGCAGATCATGCAACGTTCTATTGAAACGCTCACATTGACCATTTCCAGCAGGGTGGTATGGACTAGTACGTGACTTTACAACTCCATACAACCCACACAGCTGCTGAATCAAAGTGGACTCAAAATTACGACCTTGGTCGGAGTGGATGCGACCTGGCACCCCAAATTTACAAAACCATTCGGCCACAAGGACCTGTGCTACAGTCTCGGCCCGTTGGTCTCTAGTGGGTATAGCTAAGGTGTACTTTGTAAATATGTCAGTCATGACCAACACATTTTCTAGGCCAGATCTTGAAGGATCCATCAAAGTGAAATCGAGAGCTAAAATCTCATTAGGCCGAGAAGCCAGAAGATGTCCCATATAACTACTGGGAGCAGAGGGGGTGCCTTTAGCACACTGGCAGCGCTCACACTCCTGGCACCAGCGTGCAATGTCAGCAAACATACCCGGCCAGTAACATCTCTGACGAACCAGCTGGGAAGTACGCTCAACCCCCTGATGTCCATGCTGCTGATGCAGCTGGGTCAAGACCTCAGTCTTCATGACGGCTGGTAGTAACACCTGGAGAACTTCCTCTCCGCCATCCGGCCGTGACACACGCCGATAGAGCACCCCTTCAATTTCCACAAGGCGGCCCCATTGGCGAAGCAAGATGACTGCCAAGCGAGAGAGCTGCTTACGCTCCTCCGAGGTAGGGAGCAACTTACGCCTCCAAAACACCAACACCTCACCAATGACTGTGTCTGCATCCTGCAGAGCACCCATGTCACTGCCAGAGGGGCAGGGAAAGGCGGTAACTTGATTGACCTGGGTCACCAATCCATCTGGGGCCACTTGCTGCAACACAGCTGGAACAGCCACCCCTGGACACAGGCCTTGAACTTCTCCTGTACTGGAAAAGTTCTGCCGGGACAAAGCGTCTGCGTTACGATTGCTCCTACCCGATCTATACTTTATTTCAAAGTCAAATGCGGACAATTGAGCAGCCCAACGATGCTCCATTGCACCTAACTTGGCAGAATTCAGGTAGCTAAGGGGGTTGTTATCAGTAAAGACAATACATTTTTGGCCTAACAAATACTCCCTGAACTTTTCAGTCATGGACCACTTGAGTGCCAAAAACTCCAATTTCATTGAACTATAATTAGATGGATTACGCTCGGTGGGCCTAAGACTGCGGCTGCCATATGCTATTGGTCGCACCTTGCCTTGTTGTTCCTGTGAGAGGACTGCCCCCAAGCCTCCCTGACTGGCATCGATCTCTAAAATAAAAGGCAGAGAAAAATCAGCATAGGCCAACACTGGAGCACTAGTTAGCTTAATTTTCAACCCCTCAAAGCTACTTTGACATTCCGTGGACCAAGAAGCCGCAAAGTCATGGGCATTGCCCTTTCGCTGTTTTGGGTTTGCAAGCTGAGCCACCAGCCTATGGAGAGGGGCAGCCAATTTGGAAAACCCCTCCACAAAACGACGGTAGTAGCTAGCAAACCCCAAAAATGAGCGCAACTCGGTAACGCTGGTCGGGCAAGGCCAGTTGGCCACTGCCTCCACTTTACCTGGATCGGTAGAGACCCCCTCTGACGAAATGACGTGACCCAAATAACGCACTTCCCTTTGAAAGAAAGCACACTTGGATAACTTGGCCTTCAACCCTTCCCTCTGCAGACGGCTCAGGACAACCTCCATCCGTGCCAGATGTTCATCTATAGAGGAGGAAAAGACAATAATATCATCCAAATACAGGAGGAGGGATTGGCACTGTTGATCCCCAAACAACCGTTCCATCAATCGTTGGAAGGTGCTTGGGGCATTACACAGTCCAAACGCCATCCTATTCCACTCAAAAAGGCCAAAAGGGGTACAGAAGGCAGTCTTAGGCTTGTCCTTCTCAGTTACAGGCACCTGGTTATACCCACTGGCTAGGTCCATGGTGGAAAACCAACAGGCCCCAGCCAGCGAGTCCAAAGTTTCCTCAATACGTGGTAGAGGGAATGCATCCTTTCTGGTTTTCGCATTCAAACGACGGTAGTCTACGCACATGCGCAGACCACCGTCTTTTTTCTTAACCAGGACAATGGGCGAAGCATAAGGACTGGAACTTTCTCTAATCACCTGGGTCTCTAGCAGTTGGTTGATATGTGCCTTTACCACCTCATACTCAGACGGAGGGATGCGCCTGAACCGCTGCCTGACAGGGATCTCATCTAACAATGGTATATCGTGAGATATCAGGTTTGTACAACCCAAATCACCATCGTAACTGGAAAACACAGGCAAATACTTCAACAGCAATGCCCTAACTTTACCCTGCTCTACCTCAGGCAGTTTTGACAGGTCTAAAGTGGCTATTTGCTCCTGCACAGAAGGAGAAGACTGTGCACTTACCCTAGCGGCCACCATGTTTACCTCTGCGACCTCTGGGGGTAACGTAACTACATCAACCTTACTCACAACGCCCACAATAGTTCTGGCGTACAATACCACATCTATAGTGCCCACGTTGACTATGGGCACATAGACCGTACCACCATCCACCTTTAGGAGCGCAGGAGAGGCCAGCAAACCTGCAGGGAGACCAGAAATTGGAGGTTCAAACAGTACAGCATTATCAGAATACTGCACCGAACAAGTTGTAGCAACAAATTTTACAGTGCCACCTGGGATGCGACACGCCCGACGTCCACGCACTCTGACTTGTCCTTCTGCATCTTTAACTGGCTGAACTCCAGCTTGATGACAATTTTGTAAGGCCTGAAAGATAAAACTAGGGGCCTGTGATACTGCCGGTAAATCAAAAAGGCCTGTACCATGCTGGCCGAATAGCTCCTGGTAGCAGCGGCTCAACACATTCATACCCAATACACCAGGTGTTTGTGCACACATGCCCCCAGGAGGATCCTTAACAACCAGCACGCCACAGCCTGAAACTACTCGCCCACAAAGCTCTATATCTAATTCCAAATAACCAATATAAGGAATTGAAAGACCATTTGCAGCTCTAAGCTGTAACCAATGACATGATCTAAGCTGTTCTTGACCCCACAGCCCAAAATTAGTCATGAAACAACTCTCAGTAATGGTGGACACCATGGAGCCGGTGTCAACCAAACAAGGGACCTGAACCCCACCTATAGTTACAACGAGCTTCGGACATGTAGACATTAAACACGGCATATGATCATTAGAGCCTACCCTTTTCCCAACCAAGTTATGGCCCTGTAACTTGGTGGGAACTAGTTTTCCGACGGCTGGCTGGAGGATGACTGTTCGCGTCTTGTTAAAGCAGAAGTTATTTGGGCTGATGGTGCACGGACCGACATCCGCCCACCATCGCAATTTCTCGCAAAATGGCCTGGCTGACGACATCTTCTGCAAATAACCGGGTTAACTTTAGGTGGCGGCAAACTGGGTGAACAACTCTGAAGCAGAGACATACTTTGAACTAGTTGATTTAATTGTTGCTGCTGCTTCAGCAACATGTCCCGCAATTCAGTCATTTCAGACTTTGCCCCACTACTAACACTTCGATTCCCCTGCACCCCATACTGAATACCATAAACTGATGGAACAGACTGACTTCGGCCCCGCGCTCCCCCAGGCATGCCCTCTCTTTCCCACCGAAGTGCTTCACCACGTACGTCAACCAATGTGGCAGTAGGTTGACGCCGAACAAACTGCTTAAGTTCACGACGAAGGGTGCAATCATTAACATTTTCCACAAACTGATCTCGCAGTAAAATTTCTGCATTAGGCATGCCATGAGGTGACTGACCTTTAACCTTTTCCAGAAGGCTCATCAGGGCTAAGGAAAACTCCACCAAAGTCTCCCCTTCCTGCTGTCTTCTGGAAAAGAATGACTCCTGAAGAGCTACATAAGACTTAGTACAGCCATATAGATCGCGCAATACCTGAATCACCCGCTTTGGATCCTCCCTTTCACTCTGTGGCCTATAACGAATTTCCTCTCTTGCCTCTCCCTCCAGGTGATCAAACAAGAAAAATGCCCGATCAGCTGAAGACAAATGGCGAAGACGCATACAAGCCTCTGCTTCTTCCACCCACTCATTGATGTCAATTCCGGACCGGCCACTGAATTTTGGACATTTACGGTCTCGAGGAACGAAAACAAATCGTTCGGTTGACGAGGGACCAGCATCAATGAGGGGAGGATCTGAAACAACAGGAATAGAAATATTAGATGGACCCGGCAGTGCAGCTGGCACCTGCTCTTGCCGTAGTCGCTCATTATCAGCTTTTAATTGAGTTACCAACTCCCTCAACTCACGCAATTCATCTTCCATTGCTACAACGTACAAGCGAAAAGTCAACGTTTGTTGAGTCACCAAAAAGAATAGGGGAGGGAGACTGCCGCAATTCAATTCCTACAAAAAGGAAAATATACAAAAACAAACACACGTCTCTGCACACAATGAGGGGGAATCCTGCCGACTACGCCAGAATGTGACGAGGGTATCGAGTAGGGTTTAAATCTCTGTAAATAAAAATAACCGACTACGCCAGAATGTGACGAGGGTATCGAGTAGGGTTTAAATCTCTGTAAATAAAAATAACCGACTACGCCACCCCAGGAGTTACCCAGGGAAACAACTATTAGAAAAGGACACAGGTTCGTTTCTCCCAGAAAGGCACAGAGACGTGAGTTAATGAAAAAGTACAAAAATATTTATTTGGAATAAAACTACCAAATGGTACGGTTCTTAAAAATACATCAAAAACTCCCACTTCATTATTAAACACAAGAAACAATAAATAAACAAAACCAAACCAGGATTGGAGGTTCCCACTGACTGGGTACGAGTGGACAGACTTTACCCCAGCACACGCACACACCACAGTGCACTCAAAAATCACGCTATCACGCACTCAGTGTCCACAGCACACGATAGAGAAACACCACCACCAGTGGAAAGTGACCCGTCATCCACCGGGGGAAACCTCAGTTCCTGAAATAAATAAAAATAAAAATCAATAACCAACAAAACACAAATAAGTGGGTCAATCAGGTTAACACCTACTTTACATGATCTAATTGAAAGATAGCTACAGCTGTATTTACACCATCTGACCTACACTAGACCCAACATTAACTGTTACTAGAAAGACTAAACTCACAAAAGAATACTCTTAATAACGAAAAACAAAATCAATACTTTGCATAAATAGACACAACAAAAAAACAGAAGAATGCTTATGTTGACAAATCAATTATCCAACACAAATAAACAAATGAAAGAATGAAGGGGAGCACATAGCAGCACGCTAAGAGTTATTGCAGGCAGTCCCCGCTAGCAGCTGCATTGGTGGCGTCCAAGCGGCAGCCAATACGCCGCCGTTAGCATTAGCAGCAGTTGCAGACGGTCTCCGGTAACCACGGCAATAGCGATGAACACGGGAGCTAGTAAGCAAATGATACCAGAGGAAGATCCGACGTAAGAGAGAAAGGGGAAAAGGGAGGATCCTAAGGAGGAAAAGCGCAAACAAGCCCATTAACATGGTCCTTTAAATGATCACACCACATCATACGTGCTTCACTTACCAATGGGCGCACACTCAGACACGTTCTAAATCACTCGTTGGTCGATACAATACAGCGAGGTGCCGGAATTAATAGCTGTACAGCATGAAACACGCAGGTTAAAATGCGACTAAACCCCATTACTCAGCCAGTTCAAAGCCATCACATACCTGCAACTGAACAGTCATCCAGCCACCACAGCCAAGGGAAAAGCCACCGCCACACGATGCACTAGAACAATGCCAAAAGAGAGCTTAACGTGGGTCGATTCAAACAACTTACAAAATTCAGAACGAGCGCAGAGCCTCTACCTGTAGCCGCGGCTACAGACACCCAAACCAGTGCGTCGGAGTCGGACGTGACGTATCCCAAGCACCGACCAATCAGGTTTAAAAAGGCGGTGCTACGTGCCGATTGGCCGATGTCAATGCCAATCAGCTGCACTACACCATCACATATATATATATATATGTGTGTGTGTGTGTGTGTGTGTGTGTGTGTGTGTGTGTGTGTGTGTTAAAAGAAAGACGAGATTATAAAAGTAAAAAAAATAATCAAAGTATTGAAAAGAATGTCTGAAAGTGGAGTAAACATAAGCAGAACAGATATTGTGTACAGCAGGAGATCAGTGATACATGTTTGATGTGAAAACACAAATAGTCTGTGCTGTTTCTGCTCTGCATGTATATGACTCATGGGCTGCAGATATGCAAATCGATGTGTGAAATGGGCATAAGTGTGTTCATAAAACTCTTACAGTGCTCTTCTGGTGTTCTTGACCACTGGCATCAGTCTCATCAGTGCTTCATCAGATCTTCTGTATTTCTGCAGTTCAAACTTCTCTTGAGTCTCTTCTGACATCAGGAGCACAAACACAAGACCCGACCACTGAGCAGAGGACAGATCCTGTGATGTGAGATTTCCAGAGCTCAGACTCTTCTGGAGGTCCTCCACAAAGTCATCCTTCAGTTCATTCAGACAGTGGAAGAGGTTGATGGTCCTCTCTGCTGATTTCTCCTCCTCTATTTTCTCTTTGATATAGTCAGTCGTGTCTTTGATGTTCTCAGTTTCGAGCTTCAGTTCTGGCAGGAACTTCTTCAGAACACTCTGATTAGACTCCAGAGAGAGACCCAGCAGGAAGCGGAGGAAAAAGTCCAGGTGTCCATTCTTGCTTTGTAAAGTCTTCTTGACTGCAGCCTTATGAAGTTTAAACAGGGTCTTTGTAGAGAGTTGCCATGTCAGTTCCTTTTTCCTGGAATCAAGAAATAGATTTGCTTTCTTGTCTTTGTAAGTGAAAAACACATAGAGAGCAGCGATGAACTCCTAAACGCTGAGATGAACAAAACTGTACACTTTGTGGTGTTGTTCAATTATGTTCCACTAGATGTCATAACTGGACAGTGGGATTTAGTAGAGAGAATGAGAAGAAGAGAGGTAGAAGTGTGCTGCCATGTACATGTGTGTTTTGTTGAGTGAGAATGGCAGATGTTTATTAAACTTGTAAAAGGACAGTATTGGCCTCATTTCTGATACAAGATATAACAAAATTGGCGACGAGGATGTTCGCATGAATCTTCGCAGATGGCTTCAGTGAGCACTCCCTTTCCAACTCCTTTTTTGCCTTGTCCTGGTGAGCCCGTGATACCGTTACCGACATGGCTAAAAATGTTTCGGAATTACTTGCTCGTTATTAACGCTACGGGGGAATCCTGGCCAGAAGCAAGGAAACGGGCTTTACTACTTCACTGTCTTGGAACAGAAGGTCAAAGACTGTTTTATACTTTGCCTGCTACCGGTGACAATCTGGAAGATGCCATTAAGGCTCTGGAACAACATTTTCTGCCAAAGAGAAATGTGGTGGAGGAAAGACATGCTTTCAGGAAACGTGCACAGGCTCATGACGAGACAGTTGTGCCATACATTGCTGCTTTAAGGGACTTGGCTACTACTTGTGAATTCGCTGACACATTGGATGATATGCTACGAGATCAGCTCGTGGAGAATATTGCAAATCATCGCATTCGGGAGAGATTACTGCTGGCGTCTAACCTGACGCTGGATACTGCCATTACTATTGCTACGCAGCTAGAGGCCGCTGATGCACAAGCTAAATCAATCTCAGCCAGCCAGTCTGCAACTGTACAAGCTGTGCACAATGTTCCTTCGTCTGGACGACAACGTACAAAAATTAAACAAAAGACTTGTACTTCATCAAAACAGCCAGCTGCACGGACATGTTTTCGCTGTGGCTCGGACAAGCATCTTGCGAATGCACGAACCTGCCCTGCTGCATCTGCTAAGTGTAAGAACTGCAACAAGATTGGACATTTTGCTCGTGTATGTCGATCTGCTCCTACACATTCAGTACAATCAGTGGAGTTACCGGAGGTCTATGTTCTTCATCTGTCTAATTCCAATGACCGCTTACTCTGTGATGTGACTGTAAATGCACCATCTGCTCAACCTGTGACTTTACAGCTTACAGTAGACTCAGGTTCTTCAGTATCCATCTTGCCAAAACACTGGTATGACATGCATTTCGCCACTGTACCGTTACAAGCTCCTACTGCCCGGTTGACCACGTATTTAAAGGAACCAATCTCTGTCTTGGGCTGCTTACAAACTTTTATATGAAACAAATTACAAAATCATGATAGATAATCTGAAGAAAGATATAGAGACTTGGAGAGTACTTCCTTTAACAATGATCGGTCACGTTAATGCAGTCAAAATGGTTACACTACCTAGATTCCTTTATTTATTTCAAAATGTTCCTATTTTCCTGACTCAAGCATTTTTTAAGTCACTTGATACTCTGATCATGCCATTTATCTGGGGATTTAAAGTACATCGCATTTCAAAAATGCATGTTTGTAAAGCACGTAGGGTAGAAGGCCTTGGTCTTCCCTGTTTTCAGCATTATTACTGGGCAGCCAACCTAAGGGCGCTAATGTATTGGTGGACTGCATGTACTGGGAAGTTTAGTGGGACCAGTCCTGCATGGTTGGCAATTGAACAAGACATTCAGGAATCGTCCCTTCCCTCTCTACTTTTTGCAGAAAACAAACCTATTAGAACTTTCAAGATATGTAACCCTATTGTTTTAGACTCTCTCAAGATTTGGTATCAACTTAGAAAGATTTTTAAATTCCCTCAGACCTGTAGTCTTACCCCTATTGCTTACAATCATGCATTTACTCCCTCACGATCAGATAAAACATTTTTATCATGGAAAGATAGTGGAGTTAGAACTATAGGGGATCTTTATATAGGTAACATTTTTGCTTCATTCACGCAGCTTAGTGAAAAGTTCGGGTTACCTTCCTCTCATTTTTTCCGGTATTTACAAATACGGAACTATGTTAAAAAGAATATTTCCAATTTTGAAACGTATAAAGAACCTGAATACCTTTATTCATGCATGACATTGGAACCTAACTTGAAGGGTCTTGTCACTAGATATGTTGAATATTTTAATGATATCAGAATCCCTACAACAGAAAATCTAAAGATGACTTGGGAAAATGACCTGGGATTAGAGATCTCAGAAGATAACTGGACTAATGCTCTTCAAGTTATCAGGTCCTGTTCCATTAACTCCAACCTCCAGCTGATCCAATATAAGGTAGTCCATAGACTACACTATTCCCGCACTAAATTACACTCAATATATCCCTCTGTATCGCCTCTTTGTATTAAATGCAAGTCCAATGAAGGTACACTGGCACACATATTTTGGTTCTGCCCAAAAATATCAAAATTTTGGATGGAGGTGTTCTCTTTTTACTCTGAAGTACTAAGGATTGATTTTCCACCTGACCCTCTTATTGCAATATTAGGCTGGGCTCCTCCCTTTGAAAACTTTAGCTTGGATCATATCCAGACAGTTCAATATGGAATGACTATGGCAAAAAAGGTAATATTATTGACGTGGAACAAAGAGTGTACACCTAAATTTGAGACATGGCTCACAGAGTTTTGTAATGTACTACACATGGAAAAGATTAGATATGAGATTGCAGGTAAACCAAAGAAATTTTAAAAAATTTGGAAGCCCTTTTTTGAATGTCTACCGACTGATCAATGAAAACTGATTGGTATGGAAGATTCTGAATCATAACAATGTTAACAAAATACTAATTCTTAATAATTAGGTATGTATAGGTTTTCAATTATCCAATTTTATTATTTATTTATTTATTTATTTATTATTATTATTTTTATTTATCTCTTTCCCTTTCTCTTGTTATCTGTATTGATTTGTACTCATATGTATATATGCTCTATATGTCATGTACATATGCAGATATTCGACTGAACTTGTGGATATGTGCAGGTATAGATTTTTCATAGAGAAATATGATTAGGTATCTGTACAGTTGTGGATGTACATGTTCATATGTATCTACATTTCAAATATGTTTCTTTATTATTATTTGCTGGCATGGGAGGGATTTGGGGTTTGTTCTTTAAAATGTGAAAAGCTTTAAATAAAATATATATATATAAAAAAAAAGAAAATACTAATGTCACATTATCAATCACAGGCGAAAGAGAAAGAGATGATTGAGGAACCGGCAGAGCAGGGTCAGTCAGATGTAGTGTCAGGTAAGGGTGTTGTATTTTATTGAAGGGATGATGACAATTCTTTTGGGGGGTGAACAATTTTTTTGAATGTTTACAGATTTCACTGGCTCACTGATTTACAATATGATCGGCTATTTTAATGTTTTTAAAGTTAGTTATTATGAGTATGGAAAATGTCTTTTCCTGCATTTACTCCGCTTCAGGAGTCAGACTGTTGACTGTAAACAACACAACAAACAGTGCAATAAATAGTTTTGAAGAAAAATTTGCTGTCATTGAACCTGAGAAAACTTTGACAATAATCATAATGACGTAGTCTCCATGCTATACTAATAAATATGATGAAACCATTTTTAACTGCGGGGACATATCTTTATTAGTACAATTCTGCTGTATTATTTGTGTCCCCTTCAAAAAAATGCTCGAAAGAAATTTTATATTTATTGTCCCCCTCTACTGTTAAATCAGATCTACGCCCATAATTATACGGGAGCAGAATGTGGGAGATTATTAAAGCTCCAAATTAACCTGCACATTTAGCTTAAATACGATCAGAGACAGTTTAAGAGCAGCAGCCTTGTGTGTTTAAGACTTTATTTCAGCTCTATTAACTTGTTTTAAAATGCTCAATCACACCCAATCATCAGTATTCTGAGAGGCAACAAGTCATAACTCTGCATTGTAAAACTGTCAAGGCTTCACTTGAGTAAATAATTGTGAATAATATGTGTCTGTGTGTGTGTGTGTGGTCTTGGTTATAGAAGAAAAACTGCTGAAACACTCATCAGAATCTGAAAGTAATAGTGTCATCAAGTGTGTGTTAGTGATGGAGAAAACTCAACATGTGATGGAGATTTAACTCTACTGTTGGTGTATTTGTGTGTCTTATGATGATCAAACTCTACATTAAGCTGTCGTTAATGTTAATTCAGAACAGTGAATGAATCTTGTAGAGCATTTATGAATCCTAGTTACTGACTCCTGATGAATGAGAGTGATCAGACATTTACTGAAGCATTATTAATGCACAGTTGTGCTGGTGAACATCAGTTAATGCACTGAGAGTCAACAAGAACTAACAGAGAACAACTTTACTGTCATCAACTAACATGAACAGATCAATAAATACTGGAATAAATGTGTTTTTATTGTTCAGTTCAAGTCAAATCATGAAGAAGAAGAAGATCAGAAGAGCAGAAACAAATGTCACACTTCATTTCTCCTTTATTCATTGAGCTGCTGGATTTCTCTACAGTTGATTCAAGATTTGACAGAGATTCAGACAGGATTCAGACATTTCCATGTTCATCATCACATTCTAATATCAGCAGTGGATTTGACATTGACTTTTATTATTTGTGCTCAAACAACGGAGAAACAATGAAGAAGATCAATCTGTAGACAAGAATGAGCTGATCTGAACACAGCAGCATCCTGGAGGACACTTCATCAACATCAATGATGACACTGATGAAGACTGAGACACACACACGCGCACACACACACACGCACGCGCACACACACGCTTTCGCTCTCACACACACCTACAAACGCACTCTCTCAAACACACACACACGCATACGCACACACACATAACAGTGAATACACACGCACACACACACACACATAAACGCACACACACATACACGCACGCACACACACACACAGACACACGCTTTTGCTCTCACACACACCTACAAACGCACTCTCTCAAACACACGCACACACACATAACAGTGAATACACACACACACACACACGCACGCACATAACAGTGAACACACACACACACACACATAACAGTGAACACACACACGCACTAACTCTCTCACACACACACTCACACTTACACACACGCACAAAAGCACGCGCACACACACACGCGCACACACACACACACACAAGCACACACACACATGCACGCAAACACGCACACACACACAAACAGACTTTCTCACACACACACACGGACACACACAGACACACACACATGCACGCACGCACGCATGCACGCACTCTCTCTCACAAACAAGCATGTGTGCACACACAAATACAGACTCACACACACACAAACATGCATGCACATACAAATAGACTCTCTCACACACACACACAGACACAGATGCACACGCAAATGCACGCGCACACACACACACACACTCACTGCTGCTGCTGCTGACTGCTCCTGCAGAGGATTCTGGGTAAATCTCTCGTCAGTCTTCAGCTCAGTTTCACTGATGATTCAGGATAAAGCCAAAACCCAGGGCAGAGCGGCTCAGTGAATGTGGTCTGGACTGAGTGGATGAGGCTCATTGTGTCTCTATAGATGTTGTAGAAGATCAGAGTTCCTGCACTGTGATCCACAAACACTCCTATTCTCCTGCTGAGCGGCTCCACTGGGAGATCAGTGTGTGTGTCATTGTGCATGAATGAGAAACTGGAGGAAGAGCATCTCAAACTCCAGGACTGAGCATTAGATCCAAACTCACACTCAGCACCTCCTCCCTTCCTCCTGATGCTCTTATATGACACTGATATACGCACATAATCATCTCCACTCCAGTCAATCTCCCAGTAACAGCGTCCACACACACTCTCTCTGCACAACACCTGAAGATGATCATCAAATCTGTCTGGATGATCAGGATACGGCTGATTCTCTCTCACACTCTTCACCTCTCTGTTCTCCTCAGACAGAATGAGTCGAGTGTCTGCTGTGTTTGGATCCAGAGTGAGGAAACAGACATCTGAACACAAGAACACACACATTTATAACCACAGCTGTGTGGGTGTGTGTGTGTGTGTGTGTGTGTGTGTGTGTGTGTGTGTGTGTGTTTGAGAGAGGGGGGGGGTTGTGTGTTTGTTTGTGTGTGCATGTGTTCACTGCTGTGTGAGTGTGTGTGTGTGTGTGTGTGTGTGTGTGTGTGTTTGTTTGAGAGGGGGGGGGGGTTGTGTGTACATGTGTTCACTGCTGTGTGTGTGTGTGTTTGAGAGAGAGAGGGAGGGAGTGTGTGTGTGTATATATATGAGTGTGTAAGAGAGAGGGAGTGTGTGTGTGTGTGCATGTGTTCACTGCTATGTGTGTGTGCCTGATTGTGTATGAGTGTGTGTGTGTGTGTGTGTTCACTGCTGTGTGTGTGTGTGTAAGAGAGAGAGAGGGAGTGAGTGTGTGTGTGTGTGAGTGTGTATGTCTGATTGTGTGTGAGCGTGTGCGTGTGAGAGAGAGACAGAAGGGAGTGTGTGTGTGTGTCTGATTGTGTGAGTGTGTGCATGCGTGCGTGTGTGTGTGTGTGTAGTCCTACATTTGTGCAGTCCTGCTGTAATCCTCTTCTCTCCTCCATGATCCAGACTGTAAACACACACAGATTCACATTCAGTCAGTACACAAACATCAGCCTAAAACACACACACACACACACTCAGGTTGTCCTTTAGTCAGTACACAAACATCAGTGTAGCATGAAATTAGCTCATTTTATGAATATTAATAATCAACAACAACGGTTTATTCTTAATTATTAATATTCCGGCTTAAGCTTCGGTCAGTTTGGTCAAACAAACATATGATTGTAAATGATCATGCTCGCGCGACCGAGCGGATTCCCAGATTATGAATATTAATTATCAACAATAACGAATTATTATTAATCATTAATATTCCGGATCAATTTATTGTTAACTTGACCAAACGAACACAAGCAGAGCCGCCGCTCTTCCGAGCGGACACTGTAATTTATTCATTTAGAAAAAGGGAATTTAATTGCTACTTCTTGTGAAGTAGATTAATCATTCAAAAGTTTTAAACAACTTATAATAGCAAGGCAGGGAAATCTGTATTTCAGTGACATTTTCTCGTGAGGCAAACAATACAATTCATTTGATTATAAATGGAATTTATTGACTAGTCAGACGTAACGAACAAACAAACGCACAAACATACATTAAACACAAAACAAAGGTAAACCACGTGGAGATATCGGGTCTATAGAACGTGTAACAGCAAAGAGACATAGTAAAGCTAGAAAATATAGATTTCAGGTAACAGAGTGACAAAACTTTCAGTTCCACACGCACCATTACGGACCACCAAGGTTATAAAAAACACCTTTTTGATAAAAGGGGCACAGCTTAATCGCATAACTAAAATCACCTGGTTTTTCATGTCTGGAGGTCTCTTTATGCGTCTCTCTTCCGTCGTGATGAAAACTACTCTTGATGTCCTTTGATGCGTGGAGTTTGTAATGCAGTTCGGACGAACACGATCGCAAACTTTAAACTGAATTTACTTTGCCGGAAAATAAAGAAAACGTGGCGGGAAAGTCCATGCGGCTGTGAAGAGCCGTGTGGCCCTTAAAGGGACCACCGTCAATGATGTTCCTTTTTGGGACGTTCTCTTTCTGCCCAGATGTTTGGGGGAAAGTGTGCTTATACCTGCGGGTCACGTGACAACCCGTACAGCATTCTGACCAATGATTTCAGGGGAAAGTTTGCGCGCGAACCTTCCTTTGTCTCTGGGCTGCGCGTATGCAAATTTGAGCGCTCGCCTAAAGCATGCGGACAGGCATTTAATACAGGGCTTTAAAGAATAAAACAATGCGAGTTATGGTCTCGATCTATGCATCATGTGTTATAAAATGTCGAGGGCATTCTATTGACACCAAACACTCTACAAGTACATCACATAGTTCCCATATCCTTACATCCTTGATGCTTTTAAAAAGGCCTGCAAGCGTGAATGTGTATAGTCTATATCAGGTATTGTACACATTACAAAAGTTAAATGAAATTAAACAAGAGATTTGGGTTATAAATGTCTTTGTTTAATTTTGAGGAATGTCTTGTCTGTGAGCAGAATGTTGGCTAAAGAGTTTTTTTTCCTTTTCTTATCTTATCTGTCACGTTCTCTTGAAGTAGGCAGAGAGTGGTTCTGTGAAGTCTCCCAGACTTGTTAACATGTCACCAAGGGATTACCAAGCCAGACTTTTCGTCACCAAGTGATTTTATTGTCCTGGCGATTCACCCAGATTGTTTTCTGGAATGTTAAATGGAATGTTTATCTCCAGAATGCAGGTTACAATATGTTACAGTCCCCCTCTTCCCAAACAACGTGGTTCGGAGAAAACCCGGTTGGTTGGGATCTAACTTAACTTGTTGGTTGGGCAGGAAGTGAGGGCCCCTCGATGTCCGTTCCTGAGTCAGCTGGACGGAGTTTCATTTCGATCAACGTGGATGCAGCTCCTTGGCGTTCCTTTCCTTTCCCAGCTTTCCGCTGAAAGGCTCGTGGGAGTATGGCGGTGCACTTGTTCACTGGTGCTTGCATCTTATTGAATGGCGAGGCCCTTGTTAATGTGTGCTTCCCTGTTGTCGGGAGGCACGGAGTGGTAGTTGTTCCGCAGTTTTCCAGAGATGAGTGATAGAGGAGTATAGTTGTGAGGTTGCAGTGGTCTTCTGGTGAGACTGAGGTACAGGATCGTGGCTGTATCCTGTGTAGGAAAGGAAGAGAGAGAGCGAGAGAGAGAGAGGGAACAGGGGAGAGAGTAGGTGGTGTCTGTGATGACTGTGCTTGGCTGGGCATTCTACTGTGACGCCGGCTGCAGGGTCTCTACCCCCTTTCCTGGCTTGTGGCCCAGTGTTTGTTACTCTGGTTGTGATACGTAGGTTTGACGGTTGGCTGCTATGCAGCTGAGCGTATACAACCAGGAGTCTTTGCCCTTCCTGTGTGATGTTGGTAGTGCAGGGTGGGTGCCTCTGTCCAAGTTGTTTACATCATCAGAAGATATGCCATGGTCTGGGCTGTGTCGTCGGTGCTGAGAGACACTCTACCCATTTGGTGTACTGGCATATGAGTTCAAGGGGAAGAGAAAGCGAAGGAGAGAAAAACACAAAAAAAAAAAAATTGTTGCTCCTTGTGAGCCCATGGAAGTGTCCCGCCCGATCCATCTGGGTGTCTGATCATGAGAGGATGGTTTCTCTGTTGCTGTGGTGCTCGGTGAATCAGCGCCCTGGGCATGTTTTGCTGTGTGCAGGGTCAGTACATTAGCATTACCCCCCTCTGGCTCTGAGGCAGCACGAACTGTGGTGTCGTGGGGTCTTCAGGGACAATCCAAAAAGGATTCACATGCACCAGTTTTTTTTTTTTAAGATGTAGGAGGTGTTGAGTGACATCTGTGTTGAAGCTGAGGTCAGACAGAAGGATCGGGTGGTAGGTGGGGTGAGTGGTGGAAAACTAACAAAACGAGACAAAGTAAAAGTAAAAAAATAAAACTGGTCTGACGTGAGGAGTCAGATGCCTACGTGGTCGCAATGTCGTTTGCGACATTTGTCGGGCTGGTGAGATTGGATGTGGCAGCTAGGCTAGGCAGGGTTGTTGGCTGCTGGTTACAGCTGCCAGATCTCGGGGTTTTGGTTGGGTGGTGACCATGGTCCACCGTGTGATGCACCTTCTTGGTAAGGGCATCGGTCCAGTCATTCAGGTCCTTGTCAGTGCCTGAAAGTTTGAACTGTTCTTATCTTCTTCTGTAGACGACCATGATGTGGTGGTCAGTGTTGTGGTCGCCTACTTGGGAAGAAGAAAAAGTGTTGACGTTTCACGGGCTTGTGGTGGGCAGTTCTGAAGCCTTTTGTTTCCCCCCTGGGAGGTGGAACGTGAAACAGAGTCTAGCAAGTTGGAGTCTGCAGCTAAGTGCACTCTGATGTCATGGGCTGCTGTGCTTTGAAGGGTTACAATGGTGGCTGCCATTTCTGCATACTGCGGTGGTTGTGGGAGCATCCATCGACACAGGTTGTGGGCATACCTTGGCACGCATTCTCATCCCAGTACTTGGGAGTACTTGAATGACAGGTTGGCAGAGGTGTAACAAGTGTCAATACAGTGGCCCTAGGGGGCCATCGGCCGCATGGCCGTACTGGCCTTAGTCTTTATGCCATCCCGGATGCGCTGACTGTTCAGTAACATGACAGGTTGGTGGCAGGTGTCTATGATGGCTTCTGTGCTCCAAAGAAGTTGGAGAATAGCTGTTGAAATGGCACCCACCGTGCAGAGCGATGTTGTTACACAGTCTTAGTATTTGCCTTCTGGTGCAAGGAGTGTCTTACTTGCATATGCTTAGACGTTGTCTCACTTCAATCGTGGCCAGCTGTTGACCTTCCATCAAACAGAAGGACAGCCCTTTTTGACAGGGTGGTCACGGGTCGAGAAGTCTTTGAACAGTTCTTAATGATGTGTCTGGAGTAGTTGCACCCACTTAGGGAGCTGCTCAGTTCGGAGACCTTGCTAGGCGGTAGTCTTTGCGCTAGCCAGTCAACTGTTGTAGGCCATGGACTATCTCCTTTGAGTGGCCAGACACGGTGGTACATTCATTAAGGGTGTCATCAACGTAGATGAGGTTGCCTCTAACATAAGCATCGGCATATGCTTTGTTCAGGAGGGTGTTGCTTTCGGCTGGTGAGTTGGCCTAGCCGACGGGGCAACTCATGATCGTTTAGTGTCTGTTGTTCAAGGTGAAAGCTAGCTTATGCTGGTCATTTGGATGTACAGGTATCGTCCAGAAGGCGGGGACCACATCAAGCGTTGAGGAGATGGTTGGTCCTTGAATTCTGGGCACTTCCTATTCCAGTGGTGTCGTTGGCCGTTGTGACAATGGCATTTGCTGATTTAGCTTTCTATGGTCAGGCACCCTTCGACCCTGGGCTTGAGGACGGGCCAGATGGGTGCAGCAGGTTTTGTTGCGTAGCCCGATGTCCTTTTTCCAGCATGGAGTTGGATATTTCCATGTGAAGGTCAGTGGGACTTGCAGTCTAAAGAGTCTTTAGTGAGGGCACCGTGGTAGTTATACAGGATGTGCTGACGTTTGTCGGTTGGCCTCATCCTGCGTGGCCTCAGCATGTCTGTTCTGTTGAGGAAAGTGCCCTGTCTTCATCCATGTTAGTGATGGGGTGACGAGTGGCTTGGCACACGGCGAGGAGTTAGTCCTCTGTGAGCTCACTTCTGCCTACCGGTTCTTTGTTTACTGGTAAGACAGACGTGAGTGTGGCGAGCTGGAATGGAACAGTATAGTCTGTGTTTTCTAAGCTCCCCTCTGGTGTCGTTGCATGTAGGGTGAGGCCACTAATTGGCCCAAGAGTTCAAAGTCATGGGACTCGTAGCTGACCAATCGTCCCAGTAGGTAGTCTTTGGGGATTTTTATGTCAGTTGCCATGCAGCTATTACACAAGACATATACTGTTCATGAGGACAGTTCAATTTAGGGTATGGCTTCCAGGTTGAGGCCCAGTTTTATGCCCCTTCTGTTGTTGGTTGGAAGAAAACCCAATGTATGGTTTAGAGTTCGGCCTTTCGTATGGAGAGCCATATAGAGCACCTGTTTGTATAGGCTGGCACCACAGAGTCTTGTTTGCTGATGACAGAGCAGGCCTCTGGCATGGTCTGGCCTGAGTGGGGCTTCTTGAGGGTGACAGCCATCGTGGTTGGCTGTGAGAAGTGTGGGTGCCTATCACCGGTCGTTAAAGGTGTCTATATATATGCCTGAAGATGTATCAGGCTATTAGCTCTGATGTGACCATCGTGCGGCGGGGCCGTGAGAGTTAGGACAGGATGGGTCAACCATCCGCCGTTCCGATTCAAGTTCAATGTGCAAATGCTGTTGGCAGTTGTCATGTGTGAGAGTTCAGCATTTGGACAGTAGTGTGTATGCTTGTTAGTTGAACACAGGTCTGGGGGTGTGTTCAGCGGAGTGTCGCACAGTGCGAGGCTGATGGCTGCTGGGTTTTCTACTCACAGTGCAAGTACAGTGTCATTCACAGTCCGGTTATTCAACATTAAGCCCTTTGAGGCCTGGGGCAGCAAGCGTTGGGGTTGCTAGCTGGTTTGAAGGCTGCAGAGTAGCGACCTTGACCCCGTCTATGTTGTTGAGTTTGGGTTCTCGCGGGTTCCAGCAGTTTCCCACGACCTCGGTGACCTGACTGTCTGTTGGGGTTGACCTGACGGCTGTGAGCGAGTTCTCGCACTAGGGCCCAGATTTTAAAGGGGTTCAAAGTTCGAAAGAGGTTCAAACATATCCAGCAGATCTTTACCATTCAGCAGCAGGTATGTGCCCATTGGCGACGGGTACACGGGGTGCACTGCAGTCATGGGGACAGTAGTTACTTGAATGGGAGCGATGTATGTGAGTTGAACCTCAGTTTGGCTATGATTTGCACCATCAGCCTGCCTGGTTGGCATTTAAGTGTTCGTTTTAGTCTCTGAGCTCTTGCTTTAAGTTACTCAAACAGGAAAGATGACATTATTGTGAGGTCTGCTTCCATGCTGACGCGCGTTTTTCATCTTTCTTTCATCTCCACGGTTACAGCCAAGTAGCGCGTTGTTGCCACACCATTTTGTTCAGGTTCCCCAAGAGTTGAAGTGCAGGGGCCTGAGCAGTTGTTTGTACGCAGGTGTGGCTGGTTGGTGAGCTGTGGCTCGGGAGGTAAGCAGACAACCAGACCAGTGTTTCCTGGTACCTGAGGTTTCAAGCATGGTGGCACTGGCTGCTTCTTGGGGGAAGCGTGATGCTGCAGTTAGATGCACAGTCTTTAGCTTGTGTTGGACTTGCAGTACTCTGCGGGGATGGAGCAGAAAGCAGGTGTTCAGGGGGGTAAATGGTTTTGGACCCCCCCTCTAGTCATAAGGAGTCTGGCTTGACTTCCTGTAGGGCCCCTTCAAGCTTTTTAGCAGTTCTGCTGCTCATGGCGCCACTGTGCCGTTGTTTGGTGTCAGGTTTTCACCTTTGGCTTTCTCTGGCGTGTAACTAGCTGGATGCTGGTTGCTCGAGCTCCTAGCTACTGCAGGTTGGTCATTCCTTGGTTGTTGTTAGGCTCCTTTTGGGCTGCTTGTGGTGAGTGGTTTGTCCCAGTGTGTCTCTGAGCATCCTGTCTGGTGTTGGGACATGCGCCTTCCTGGCGGTGCTGTCCTCTGCTGGCGGAGAAAGGCTTTAACTCACTGTTTGGAAGTCTTGCGGCTGGGAAACAGTAACGTGCCTTTTAAAGTCAGCTCCGGATGAAATTCTGAGACAGGGTAGCTCGTAGGTGTTTGATAGTCTTTCAAAGCAGTCTTTGTTTTGAACAGATTTTATGAGCTAAACTCTGCCGCTGTTGGGTGGTCAGGGCGTGGGAGCAGGGCATTGCCCGTGTGCAGACTCACCACAGAAAGCAGGCTTTTGAGAGAGAGAGGATCTGGAAGGTGAACTCCTCCTCCGTCCGTGGCTCATTTCCTGTCTTGAAGTAGGGTTGGTGTAGTCGACTGCAGTATGCTTGTGAGGTCTCGTGGCTGTTCTGAGACCCATGGCGACAATCAGTCCTTACTCTGACACGGGGTCAGGTAAAACACTCTAGTAAGAGCTCTTGCATCGGCTCGTAATCTGCTTTGATGGCACGGCGCTGTTGATTCAGGAAACTTCTTGCCTCACGGCTCGAAGTAATTCTCAGCAGATACAGTTTGTCACAGAGAGTGGCACTTGGCCTCTGTGTAAAAGTGTAAAAGTCAATGTCTTAGACTTAGGGGTGCGTGTCGTCGCCTTCAGCAAGGTTTGGGGTGAAAGTTGGCATTTCCCTGGCCAGCTGGTTCAAAGTCTTTGGCTGACAGATGGTGTCTGTCGTGGGGGACCCCATTGGAGGGAGTCCTGGCCCTGTGTTGCTGATGGGCGTTGCTGGAATGCTGGCTGGCGGGGCGGCATGAGTTGGATTCACCCCCCTCTGCTGGTCTATCCAGTCTTGGCTTTTGGGCTGACTGCGGCACTTCCCCTTTCGGATAGTCACATGGGTTGTAGGAATGTGACAGTTTTGGGTGAACTCTGGTAGGTTCATGCTTAAAAGTCTCTTTGTTGGGTTCCGTGTTGGAATTTTGCTCGGGCCCTCAGTTGTTGACTTTAGAGGCTTTGGCCCGAGCTTCACTGTCTTTAGTTCTGCTCTTTACAATAGTGTTTCAGCTTGTAGCTTTACACTCAGTTCATCTTTGGCTTTCTCCTCTCGTCGCTCCTTGTGTGTATGTGTCCGCTTGTAGCTCCATCGGGGCGCGTGTAGTCCGTCCATTTGCTCCAGAAGTTCGGCGTCCTTTTCCCTCGTCGTCTTGCAGGCGTCCTGGGCTCGATGCTCCAGCTGGTTGAGACCCTTTCCTATGGGTCTGGCCGGTGCAAGGGTGAGGTGTGTCAGGGCCCTGGAGAGTTGAGTCTGGGCTTGGCTGTCATGGCTCCGGGCTAGGTCGTTCGCCCTCAGCGGATTAATGCAGACGTCCAGCTGTTCTCTGCTTGGCCGCTGCAGCTCCATGGCGTCGTTGGGCAGGAGGTTGTGGGTTAAGCACTTAACCAGGCCTCCAGTTGGTCCCAGTGAGCAGCGGGCTGGGCGCACTTGACATGCTGGTCTGTTGGGTGAGACAGAGATCACAAGGGAGAGAGAGAGAGAGCCACATGGCCAAATCGAGTGGATGTTAGCATTGTGATATGTTATCAGTCTGACAGGGTTGTCAGCTAGGGGGTATGTGCCGGCTAGACGTTGGTCCTTCTAAGGATCCTCTGGGGGCCGGACAATTCGGATGTCGAATTTGGGTGGCTAAATAACAGTTGATATCTACGTACTGGCCTCAAGGCTTTTAGTCATGCGCCAGGCTGTGCAAATTATCAATCAATTATTTAAATGACCCTGGTGGTTCTCAATGGCGTGGTCTCTGAGCAGGTCAAAGTAAATAAAAATAATTAAGTAAATAAAAATAACAGTAACCCAAGAACAAAATGAATAATACTAACGATAAGTTAGACAAAAAGGCACCTCGCTCGGATGAACGAGTGTACAGGGAAAGTAAAATGAAAGAAAATACTAATATGGATATCAGTAACTATGAATAAAAATAGAACTAAAAGACAGACCAGGATGAGAAGAGAGAGAGAGAGAGAATAGCAAAACCTATGGGCATGTCTAAAACGTTCGTTTTAGTCTCTGAGTGGGCTAAGTTGGACTAGGTTTTACATGCTATTTACACTTGGTGGTGAGTGAAAGGCATTTAGATGAAAGTCGCAAGAGCGTGCTATCTGGCTAGACTTTCCCCAACTCCTACTGCAGTCGCTATCAGATCACTTGCCTATAATGTAACTCGGTTGTGAACTCGCACAGCGTAGGCTTTTAGCACAATACGTAGCACTCAAGAAAGTCACTGACCGCCTGGCATGATTCAAAATTGGGTTTTGCCTGATGATTCCGGTGCCGCACTAGGCCTGTAGAATGAGGTGGCCAATCTCATTCAGGCGGGCACGTGTGTGGAATCATGACAGGGTAATTAACCAAGATTGATCGTATGCCAGTTGACACGGACGGTGCTTCTTGGAGTACAATTGCTGATGCCACTGTGATCCACACAAGCCGGAGAGACAAAACGCCAAGGTATCTAACGCATCTCTCAGCAGGGGTCAGTTATGTCAGACAGATGAACCCAATCTTTTGATCTGCAACCTGAATAACCTGTACGCTTAACCACACAAGCACAGAGGACTCGGGTCCGGATACGGGCAGTACTATGGATCTACTATTCTGGGCGAGCCAGTTGGAGTAGGAATCTTAGTATGCTGTAGTATCTGATGGATAGAGAAGGTTATCACCCTGTGATGGAGGGAGGCTAAAGGAAAATTAAAACGGCATAGAAGAATTTAAAAGAATAATCATAATAATCCCCTATAGGTAAAAGCAGTACAGGACGGCTTAGAAAAAGTAGAAAGAGTGCCTTGGTATTCAGGGGCATCTACAAACATTAATGGGTTAGCCCAAAATGTTTTGATCAGATGTGGGATCTATAGATCGATAGCTCTGAATTTAGCTTCAGACTAATACTTGCCCTAATATAGTTATACTTTCCCTATAACCTAGGAGGTGAGGGAATAAATAAGGCATGAGAAAAAAGATGGAGTAAAAAAAAAATCAAAAGGGGAGAAAAATTATGCCTATTATGATAATAATAGAGAGATTAAAGGCTATTCCCCAAATAGCAAAACCAACAAAATTAAAATTAAACATGACCTAAGTGTAGAATAGATTATTGGGAACTTGATTAAAAATCAAGTAATAACAAAATAAACTGGACCACGGTATTAAAATGAAAAAGACAGAAGGCAGAAAATTAATAAAAAAAAATTGAAAGTAACAAAATAATTCATAATACCAAAAGAAATAAAAACAGACCAATAATCTATACTCAGGTAACTAAACTATTGTTTGGATAAAATGATAACAGGGAAAATAAAATGCTTAATCGAAATTAAAACAAATTAACTCCAAACTGTTTGACCATTTCAGACCACTTGAGACACAATGGTGGGCGGAACTGATGTGAGGAGAGCAGAAGGAGACAGGGGGAGATGTTTCCGAGTTGCACTTCACATTCGGTTAGCCTTGTGCTAAAGTTTGTTAGTTACAAAATGTGAAGGGTTGGTTTGCTTAAGCATTAACGTTAGCTGGCGTTAGCCGCTACCAAGTTGTTACGAGATACGCTTCGCATCCGGTTAGCCTTGTGCTAACAGTTTGGTAATATTAAGACGCGAAGGGTTAGTTTACTTTAAGGCTAGTCGTTAGAAGCTAGCGAGTGGTTTTGCCCTGTGAAGTAAACCGCGTCACCAACTCTGCCTCCTGAAAGGCGGATCTTATGCTTTGGGGTGGTGACTACGTCATTCACGCATGCGTGCGCGCGCACGAGTTACGTGGACGAGGAGTCAATGAGCGCTCGAAGAGCGGATTGATGAATGGGAGAAGCTCTCATTCATAACTTGGTATGCGGCTGACTTCACAAAGGCAAAGCGCGAACCACCAAGATTCGCATAAACGGTCATTATATATCATGTTGCCGTAACACTGATAATAATATTCGACCATTACAATTAGACAAACAAACATAAAATGCGAGACGTCTCTCGAGGCGGTGCACGTTTGTACACAGATTTGGTCCGGACGAACATAACTGAAATATGGGAATTCACATCCATATCAGATTTCGGTACCATTTAAAACACGCTTATGATTCTGAGAATTCCTTTCGTCAGAAAGCGGTTAACAGGCAAGCTTGCAGCTCCCAAATACATTAATTTAGAACCGTCCAGCAGTTCTGAAATTAATTTCGCACGGCGGCGAAGCAAAGAGGTTAAACGTTAGGCAGCTAATCTAACAGTTTGAAACCACGGGAGAAATAGGCTAGAGGTTTTCTAGCTATAAGAAGGCCTTTAAAACGGACAGGTTTGGGGTTTCCAAACTGTCTTACAAGCGCTGAGAGAGGTGTCTTTTCCTCCGACAGGCACACTAATATATTTAAATGATTTGCGGAACGTGCGTCTCAGCCAAAATCGATTTAAAATATATGTGAACTGCAGTTTAAATTGTTACACTCTACACGGGCAGCTCTCTGCTGTGTTTAGTGAACAGAATGGCTGGAGAAGGCGTTTCGTCCTCCCAGTTTTGAAGAAAGGAAATGCTTCTCGCGGTCCTTTTTTTTTCTTCTATATCGCGCTTAATAAATCACCATGAATTGAAAAGTTTGTTTCAGAGAAAATGTTTGAAAAACTGCCCGCATTCTCCACCAATATATGTAGCATGAAATTAGCTCATTTTATGAATATTAATAATCAACAATAACGGTTTATTCTTAATTATTAATATTCCGGCTTAAGCTTCAGTCAGTTTGGTCAAACAAACATATGATTGTAAATGATCATGCTCGCGCGACCGAGCGGATTCCCAGATTATGAATATTAATTATCAACAATAACGAATTATTATTAATCATTAATATTCCGGGTCAATTTATTGTTAATTTGACCAAACGAACACAAGCAGAGCCGCCGCTCTTCCGAGCGGACACGGTAATCTGTTCATTTAGAAAAAGGGAATTTAATTGCTACTTCTTGTGAAGTAGATTAATCATTCAAAAGTTTTAAACAACTTATAATAGCAAGGCAGGGGAATCTGTATTTCAGTGACATTTTCTCGTGAGGCAAACAATACAATTCATTTGATTATAATGGAATTTATTGACTAGTCAGACATAACGAACAAGCAAACGCACAAACATACATTAAACGCAAAACAAAGGTAAACCACGTGGAGATATCGGGTTTATAGAACGGGTAACAGCAAAGAGAAATAGTAAAGCGAGGAAATATAGATTTCAGATAAAAGAGTGACAAAAATTTCAGTTTCACACGCACCATTACGGACCACCAAGGCTATAAAACACACCTTTTTGATAAAAGGGGCACAGCTTAATCGCATGACTAAAATCACCTGGTCTTCCATGTCTGGAAGTCTCTCTTATGCGTCTCTCTTCCGTCGTGATGAAAACTACTCTTGATGTCCTTTGATGCGTGGAGTTTGTAATGCAGTTCGGACGAACACGATCGCAAACTTTAAACTGAAAGTTACTTTTACTTTGCCGGAAAATAAAGAAAGTGTGGCGGGAAAAAGTCCATGTGGCTTAGAAAGCCACGTGTGGCCCGAGGGCCACCGTCAAGGATGTTCCTTTTTAGGACGTTCTCTTTCTGCCCCGATGTTTGGGGGGAAGTGTGCTTATACCTGCGGGTCACGTGAAAACCCATACAGCATTCTGACCAATGATTTCAGGGGAAAGTTTGCGCGCGAACCTTCCTTTGTCTCGGGGTTGCTTGTATGCAAATTTGAGTCCTCCCGCAGCCTAAGGACGGTTTTTAAATCAGGGCATTAAAAAAATTGCAGGCCGTCCCTGTTATTATCATGCTCTATGCATCATGTGTTATAAAATGTCGAGGGCATTCTATTGACACCAAACACTCTACCAGTACATCACATTAAAGGTACATTAACATAGTTCCCATATCCTCACATCATTGATGCTTTTAAAAAGGCCTGAAAGAACGAATGTGTATAGTCTATATCAGGGATTGTACACATTACAAAAGTTAAATGAAATTAAACAAGAGATTTGGGTTCTAAATGTCTTTGTTTAATTTTGAGGAATGTCTTGTCTGTGAGCAGAACGTTGGCTAAAGAGGTTTTTTTTTTTTCTTTCTTATCTTATCTGTCATGTTCTTTTGAAGTAGGCAGAGAGTGGTTCTGTGAAGTCTCCCAGACTTGTTAACATGTCACCACGGATTACTAAGCCAGACTTTTCGTCGCCAAGTGATTTTATTGTCCTGGCGATTCACCCAGATTGTTTTCTGGAATGTTAAATGGAATGTTTATCTCCAGAATGCAGGTTACAATATGTTACATGCGTGTGTGAATGTATGTTTCCTAGTACTTGGTTGCAGCCGGAAGGGTATCTGCTGTGTAAAACATATGCTGGAATAATTGGCGGTTCATTCTGCTGTGGCTACCCCTGATAAATCAGGGACTAAGCTGAAGGATAGTGAGTGAGATAGGTAGGTAACTAGTCCTCTCATACTATTGATACAATATTAAAAACTAACCTACATTTACAATTTGTATGTAAAATGTTTGTTGCCAATTTTCTGAAAGTATCCAAGCAGCATCACGCCCTGTAATACTGTACAACATTGCTCATAAAGTCGGCTCATGTATCATCAATCTGACGCAAACTCACAGCGTTCAGCATCAAGTTTTGTGGCCGTTAGATCAAAAACATCAGCTGCTATTCACGTTCATACACTCTAATAATAGTTCTGTAGGCCTGTCTGTCTTTATAAATAATGTCTTACATTTAACACTGAATTCTGCAGTGTAGGTTTACTGTTATAGATGGTGCTACAGTGCACGGTGCTCTGCTATAGCACTGAGTAAATAAGTAGAGCAATGACCAAGCAGTAAACTCCCACTCTCCCTCGTGAAGCTAACACAGAAGTACCTGAAACTGCAATTCATGGAAATCCTGCTAGTCCTGGCTCCATATACAGCAGATTTCTATTGAGCCCACTGTTAAAATGGCCGACTTTACAGCAGGAATAAATGCTTTTACAAAAACAAATACAAAGAACCGTTTAGCTTCGTATGGCTAATATTAGCCTTCATGATAACTGTGAGGGGGTGATGTTTTTTATGACTCATCCGTTTCCTTTGTATTAGGTGATATTAAGTCTGCATAATTAAGGGCGTGGCCACTTGAGTGACAGCTAGGTCTCGCTGGTCGCTGTTTCCTCACCTCAGCTGATTCCGGCTGATTAGCCGCTGAACTCGATGTATTTTTGTGTTGTTTATGCGGCTTTACACAGTCAGTTGCCTTTTGGAATTGTCTCCTACAAGAATCAGATGATATGGCATGCTGTGTGCACTTCACTAACCGTTCATGTGGCCTCCGTTTCCCAGGTGAGTGAAATGATATACTTATATAATATCTCTATAAATGTATTTGTTTTGTATAAGATCATTCATCATTTAAATGCTCTTTAGATCTGTAATGCACTCCAGAATCTGTCAGATTGATTAGCTGCAGGCTCTAGATCAGTCATCTGAAGTGTTGTCATACAGTGTTATGCTGGAGTTCATCAATAGTCTTGTCTTCTTGTGTTAAGTCTTGTGTCCTTTATTTGTCCTTTGTTTATATGGTGCACGCTTGTTCAACACGTTGGTAAACACTTGTTGTCTTTAAAAGCGCTTTATAAATAAACATTGTCTTGACTTGACATTGAATTATTAATCCTGTTTGCTTTTTGAGCACTGTTGAGCGAGTTCTTAAACACCTGTGATTGGTCATTGTGTTCCTCTACAGAAATGATGATGCTGATGATTGCGCTGATCACAGCTGACCCATGACAGATGCAGTGGAGAAAACTCGTTCTACAGACAGCCTGGATCCACAAGTATCACCGATAGCTTACATTTAAATAGATTTGTCTTTTTTATTCAGAGTCAACTCCTAGATATGATCATATAATCATTATCAATGTGCAGAAATGAATAAAATCACATACCTGCAATTTTTTTGTTTATTCTTCTTCTGCCAATTGACTTAAAGGGGCTCCACATTTGGTAACACAATATGTAACTGTCTGTAGTTAGTGGAGAGTCACTTACCTCAATGTGTCCAGTTTACAGTTCACAGTCTTCAGTCCATCAGAGAACTTCTTCACTCCTGAATCCTGGAGGTCATTGATACTCAGGTCCAGCTCTCTCAGCACACAGTTTGAGGATTGTAGAGCTGAAGACAAACTCTCACAGCACTGAACAGTGAGATTACACATGGCCAATCTGAGAAAGAAGAACACACATTACCAAAAACCACACTGTTAATGTGATCTGACTGATGTAACAAAGCAAAAAATCAATCAATCAATCAATCAATCAATCAATCAATCAATGAATTAGATGCTTAAACTCAGACCTCAGTGTGTCCAGTTTACAGTGTTGACTCTTCAGTCCATCAGAGAGAAGCTTCACTCCTGAATCCTGCAGGTCATTGTTACTCAGGTCCAGCTCTCTCAGCACACAGTTTGAGGATTGTAGAGCTGAAGACAAACTCTCACAAGAATCGGCAGTGAGTTTACATGTCATCAATCTGAGAAAGAGCACACATTACTAAAAACCACACTGTTAATGTGATCTGTCTGAAGTAACAAAAAAAAAAAAAAATTAATCGATCAATCAATCAATCAATCAATCAATCAATTAATCAGATGCTTAAACTCAGACCTCAGTGTGTCCAGTTTACAGTGTTGACTCTTCAGTCCATCAGAGAGCTTCTTCACTCCTGAATCCTGCAGGTCATTGTTACTCAGGTCCAGCTCTCTCAGCACACAGTTTGAGGATTGTAGAGCTGAAGACAAACTCTCACAGCACTGAACAGTGAGTTTACAGCTCTGTAGCCTGTGAGGGAAAGCAGAAATATTGATTTTGCATTCATCTAGCAGGGGTAATCCAAAGCAGAGACAAAAACAATTGAATGGTGTGTATTAGTTTGAGAAAAGATAAAAATCTCTATATGGACTCTGTAAATAATGAATTTTAGGGAGAATCGTTAAAGCTCTCTCAGCACACAGTCTGAAGATTGTAGAGCTGAAGACAAACTCTCACAAGAATTGGCAGTGAGTATACACAGGACAAATCTGAGATATAAGGATTTGAATCAAATTTACAGTGTAATTTTTAGAAATTCATCTGATGTAAATAATAATTATAATTAATCAGTCAGTCAATCAATCAATCAATCAGGTGTTTGTGTTGCATATTTAGTTGATCATTATCTTGAGTTTAATTAGAGTAATGTGTTCATTATACAAGTAAGAATTAAAGAGCGCAGGTCACTTTAAGAGTTTGGACAGACAGGATCACAAGTTTTTGTCAGAGTGTGAGTTTTGTGGAACAGGAAAGTGAAGGACAACAATAGAAGTATAACAGTTCTAGTACATTTTGTGTCATCTTTACCAACATAACAGTTTGATCTCAGACCTCAGTGTGTCCAGTTTACAGTGTTGACTCTTCAGTCCATCAGAGAGAAGCTTCACTCCTGAATCCTGCAGGTCATTGTTACTCAGGTCCAGCTCTCTCAGCACACAGTTTGAGGATTGTAGAGCTGAAGACAAACTCTCACAACACTGAACAGTGAGTTTACAGCTCTGAAGGCTGTGAGGGGAAAAGAGAAATAATGATTTTGCATTTATCTATTAATCCAGAGCAGAGACAAAAACAATTGAATGTTGTGTTTTAGTTTGAGCAAAGGTAAAATCACTATAAGGACTCTGTAAATACTGAATTTAAGGGAGAATCCAAGGCTGTAAAATAAACATAAAATTATTCTTAAGCTAACAATTCACAGTTTTGTGTGATAATTAATTATTAGTTATCATTATTAAAAACTTTTTCCAAACTCATGTTAACATATTAGAGCTATCAGTTTTGAAATGAGATTATATTATTGTATTGTGTAAAAAGAGAGTCAAAGTATTGAAAAGAATGTCTGAAAGTGGAGTAAACATAAGCAGAACAGATATTGTGTACAGCAGGAGATCAGTGATACATGTTTGATGTGAAAGCACAAATAGTCTGTGCTGTTTCTGCTCTGCACACATTTGACTCATGGGCTGCAGATGTTTTGCAAATCGATGTGTGAAATGGGCATAAGTGTATCCAGAAAACTCTTACAGTGCTCTTCTGGTGTTTCTAACCACTGGCATTAGTCTCATCAGTGCTTCATCAGATCTTCTGTACTTCTGCAGTTCAAACTTCTCTTGAGTCTCTTCTGACATCAGGAGCACAAACACCAGACCCGACCACTGAGCAGAGGACAGATCCTGTGATGTGAGATTTCCAGAGCTCAGACTCTTCTGGAGGTCCTCCACAAAGTCATCCTTCAGTTCATTCAGACAGTGGAAGAGGTTGATGGTCCTCTCTGCTGATTTCTCCTTCTCTATTTTCTTTTTGATATAGTCTGTCGTGTCTTTGATGTTCTCAGTTTTGAGCTTCAGTTCTGGCAGAAGCTCCTTCAGGTCACTCTGATTGGACTCCAGTGAGAGACCCAGCAGGAAGCGGAGGAAAAGGTCCAGGTGTCCATTCTTGCTTTGCAAAGTCTTCTTGACTGCATCCTTGTGAAGTTTAAACAGGTTCTTTGTAGAGAGTTTCCATGTTAGTTCCTTTTTCCTGCAATCAAGAAATGGATTTGCTTTCTTGTCTTTGTAAGTGAAAAACACATAGAGAGCAGCGATGAACTCCTGAACGCTGAGATGAACAAAACTGTACACCTGTTCCCCTGAGATGGGGTTTTCCTCCTGAAACATTCGAGTACATAACCCAGAGAACACAGACCCTTCCTTGACATCCAGCCCACACTTCTCCAGATCTGTTTTGTAGAAAATCAGATTTCCTTCCTGCAGCTGTTCAAAGGCCAGTTTCCCCAGCTTCAGAACAATGTCTTCAAAAGACCAGGCATAGGCTTCAGGTTCAGAATCGTTGCTGTATTTTTCTTTCATCTGCTGCTTTTGAGACAGTAAGTAGCTGCTGTACATCCCTGTGAGAGTTGTGGGTGTTTCTTCATTGCTCTCTTGACCCAGCAGAGGCTGAAGAACAGTGAGAGAGATCCAGCAGAAGACGGGGATGTGGCACATGATGTACAGACTCCTGGATTTCCTGATGTGACTGATGATGTTTCCAGCAATCTCAGCACTGCTGTTTTTGATGAAGTACTGCTCCTTCTGCTCATCACTGAATCCTCGCACCTCAGTCACCTGATCAATGTAGATTTGGGGTATCAGACTGGCTGCTGCTGGTCTGGATGTGATCCAGATGAGGGAAGAGGGCACAAGCTCTCTCTTTAAGAGATGTGTTACTATCTTACTCACTGTCATTTCCTTATCAGCATCTGTAAATCCATCCTCCTCTTTAAAGTTCAATTCAAAGCGATATTCATCCAGTCCATCAAAGATGAACATGACCTTGCCTTGTTTTTCAGGAAGAGAGCTCAGTCCTCCACTGCTAAAGAAGTACTTGTTAAGCAGACCTATGAGACTGTACTCTTTTTCTTTAATCAGATTCAGTTTACGGAACGGCAGTGGAAATATGAAGACTATTTCCTGATTGTCTTTTCCTTCAGCCCAGTCAAGGATGAATTTGTTGACAGAGACAGTCTTTCCCACTCCTGCGATCCCCAGTGTCAGGACTCTTCTGTTTTGTTGACCTGTGTCAGGCTGAACTTTAAACATGTCATTACACTTGATTGGTTTATCCTCGGCTGTCTGTTGGTTGTGTTTTGACTCTATCTGTATCACCTCATGGTCATTCTCTCTTCCTCCAGTCTCGTTCTCCACCACATATAGATCAGTGTAAATATCATCCAGCTTCTTCTGGTGACCCGTCTGTGAATCACCAATCAATATCTGCTTATAGTCCTCCTTTAACTTCTCCTTTAGTTCATGGCTGGTGTGTGTGTAATCAACAGGAGGGGATTTACAGGTCTCTGAAGCTGCACCTTTACAAGAGAGAGGAACAATTAGTGTTTTTATTAAAGTGAATTATAATTATGTCCTGTGCTTTACAATACTAAAAAATAACAACAGCACTCATGAAGTCGTTTGTTTCATCATTTAAATGACGTGACACCTGTATGGTGTTGAATGAGCAGGGGTAGCTGATTCGACTTGAATCTTATATTGTATTGATGTAAACAAAGTTGATCACTCAGAGTAATGCAGGATGTTTCAAAAATAATTCTCCAGAATTACAGTGTGTCTATTACAGGTTTTTGAATTACTTCATACTTTGCTGATCATTTGCTGTCTGAATGTTTCCTGACCTTTCAATTTATTTAGTTATTTTTATTTTTTTCCCACAGGAACAACTGTCTGCAAACAAAACATGCACACAAGTATAGAGATATTTTATTTTTAAAAGAAAAAAATTATAGTTTTTGTCCCCAGAAAAAGGCTCTTTCATTTGAAGAAGAAAAACTGCAGGGGCTCAAGCCCTCCAAAGCAAGATCCAAGGACAACTTCATTATTATTTAATACATGCACAGTGTGAGCCGGCTTTACAATGTGTTCTTGTTCCAGTAATGTTTATTTTACAACTGATCTTTGTTCTTGTTTTCCTTTGCTCAAATCTATTTTCCATCATTGTTTATTCTGTCTGTGCAAATGAGTAGTAAATGATTGTTTTGATAGTTTTACCTGTGGAGGTCTTCTCTCTTTGTAAAGCATGAATTGTGTAAAAGGCTTGATAGAGATCTTGCAGTTATGATTCTGCTAATGCTCAGTTATTTTAACAGCCATGCAGACTCCTGATGACAGAAGCTGAGGGGCTACTTTACAGAAATCCAATTCTTACATAAACTTTAGTGAGAGTAGTATTCATTCATTAATTCAGTTTCTTTTCGGCTTAGTCCCTTCATTAATCTGGGGTCGCCACAGAAGAATGAACCACCAACTTATCCAGCACATGTTTTACGCAGCTGATGCCCTTTCAGCTGCAACCCATCTCTGGGAAACATCCATACACACTCATACACTACAGACATTACGGACAGTGTGAGCTGGCTTTACAGTGTGTTCCTGTTTCAGAAATGTTTGTTTTACAGCTTATTCTAAGCTTCTTCATTCTTGTTTTACTTTGTTTATTAACATAGATATGCCTTGTGCTTCCCAATACAAAAAATAACAATTGCACATATAAATAAAGTAACAAATTCAGATGAATGAAGATAAACAATCTATTCACACACATTAGCTATATACAAAATATTAAATGTATTTAAATGCATTGCTTAGAAGCTGTTCAATAAATGTTATGACAATACATCTGACTCAAAAACCATTGCTAGGGCAGGGTTTTAACATGAAAGATTTTAACTGAAAATGATCACATTTGTAAAGTTTGACAGGGAATTAAACAATACCTTGCTTCTGTGTATTCTCCAGATCTTCAGCCAATTGATTTTGGTTTAGTTTCCTCAGAGTGTCCACTGTGATCTTCACAGCTCTTTCTGATCCAAAACATGACACCAACTTATCCACGGTATTTCGCCTGTCTGCATTCTCCATTTCAGCTTTTGAAATCTCTCTATGGTCATTCATTAAATGCCACTGAAAGTCCTTTAATGTATCTTCTACCAGTTCATCCAGTGATTTCTTGAGCAGCTGTTTAACATTTGCCATGGTGCTTTACCCACTCACAACTACAGGACAAGAGCAACAACATCTGCATTAGTTTCACAATTAACATATGGACCTGAGCATTTATTTATAAATTGAAAAAGAAAATTAACCAGTGAGAAACTTCACATATCAGAAAGCTAAATATTGAAAATTGACTGTCACTACTTAAAGTGGACTAAAAAAGTGGAATTATTGCAAAAAAGTGAACTCTGAAGAAACTGACCACTAATTTAATATAAAAGCTCTTGGAACGCAGTTGTACATGCTCAGAATCCACTGAATCATGTTGTTTTTATTGTGACACACATGGCCACTGTTACGATCCTTGATGGCAATTTGTCTAGGGTATTAAAAGGAGTAACATAAAGATGACCAAAGTATAAACTGATGTTGAAGAATGGCAAAAGAAAACACCAAACAACAAATTAGCACCGCAAAAGATTTATTGCTCCCACATTATTTACAATATTTACAAACCATAAGATAAATTTGAAAAGAACCAAGACAAATAGGAGAGGGAACTGAAGTTTGCGCATGGAAATCAAAGAAATAAATAACAAAAACATTCCCTTAATCTCCTTACCAATCCACTAAATAAGAAAATAACAATATGAAAAGAAAAGTCTTCAGCGCAAAGCGCCCTGAACTTACTCTAACTAATAAATAAAAATACAAAATTAGCGCACTTCGCTAACTAGTGTGTCTATACATCAATAATCCTGCGTGCAAATATGTATGTCACGTGACTTACTATGTTGTTCCAGATCTCCCTTGTCAAGTCACAGAAGGTTTTGAATGGAGCATTAGCGGGCTATAGATGTAGAAACACACGTCAGAACTCTTAAACAAATCTTACTCAAAGTCATCAGTTACTCACTCAAAGTCAACATCAATAGATCTCAATCAAACCACACATCAGTAACAGCGACAACGCACACGGACTCCACCAAAAAGACAACACGCCAAAACAACAAGAGCTGATCTCTCCCCGTTGCCGCTTCCGTTTTTAAAGGGCTCTGCAACGAACGCGATTGGCAGAGAGAGAAGTCATCATCACACGGTTGAATAGGATTGTGTCTCGTGACAGTGCATCCGCTAGAATATTCTCAACTCCCTTCTTGTGCCTAATATCCAGGTTGTAACTTTGCAAGAAGAGTGACCACCGTGTCAATCTCTGATTGTGATTATACAACTTTGAAAGAAATGTCAATGGACTATGATCCGTAAAAACTATCAAAGGCTGTACACTACATCCAACATATACTTCAAAGTGTTGCAATGCAAAAATTAAAGCAAGTGTCTCCTTTTCAATCACAGAATAGTTTAACTGATTCTTGTTAAACTTCCTCGAAAAATAACTCACCGGATGAGCTATACCCTGCTCATCATCTTGCAGTAACACAGCACCAGCGCCAACATTACTTGCATCAACCTCAAGTGTGAATGGACGATTTAAATCAGGGGCTGCAAGAACTGGTGAACTACTCAACAGTATTTTCACACTCTCAAATGCATATTGGCATTTTTCATCCCACACAAACGATTTAGAAGGGCTTAAGAGTAAAGTTAATGGACTAACCACAGACGAGAAATTTCTATAGAAGCTGCGATAATAACCAGCGATTCCGAGAAATCTTCGGAGTTCACGCCGCGTCGTAGGAACTGGGAACTCAGATATAGCCTCAACCTTCGCTTCCACAGGTCGAACTTGACCATGTCCCACTTCTTTTCCCAAATAAGTCACCTTCGCCTGACCAAATTCACATTTTGCTAAGTTAAGGGTCAATGAAGCACTTGCAAAACGTTGAAATACATCACGTAATGAATTCAAATGTTCACTCCAATCTCTGGAATAAACAACAACATCATCCAAATAAGCGCTACAATTAGGAATACCAGCTAAAACAGTGTTTACTAACCTCTGAAAGGTAGCAGGTGCGTTTCGGAGTCCAAACGCCATGGCCGTATATTGTGCAAACGCATCTGGAGTGATAAAAGCAGCAATATCAGATGCTCTAGACGAAAGTGGTATTTGCCAATAACCTTTCAGCATGTCTAATTTACTCACAAAGTTGGCATTTCCTACATTGTCAACACAATCCTCCATTCTAGGAAGTGGATAGTTGTCAGGAACTGTTAGTGCATTCACTTTTCTAAAATCTGTGCAGAATCTAAAAGAACCATCAGATTTTGGCACTAAAATACATGGAGAACTCCATGGACTAGAGCTAGGCTTAGCAAGACCATTATCCAGCAAATAGTCAACCTCTTGTTGCATAACTGAACGTTTTACAGAATTTACTCTGTAAGCATGCTGTCGGACTGGACGAGCATCTTTGACATCAATGTCATGTTGAATGACATTTGTGAGTGTTGGCACATCATTAAACAGACACTTAAATTCAAAAATTAATGTCACAAGATCGCGTTTCTGATCAACAGTCAAGTTTTTAAAATGTGAATTAAGATCTTTTAAAATCTCAGAATTGGACAAACTCACGGTAGACTGAGAAATACTTGGAAACATAAGCCCATCTTCATTAGCATCAACAGGATTTTCTGTCACAGCCACAACAGAAATAACAGCATTATCCGTCATTTTCTCAGCATCATCCTGTGCCCTCGAATGATAAAGTTTAAGCATATTCACATGACAAGTGCGGGTTTTTCGTCTTCGGTCGGGTGTACAGATCACATAATTAGTCTGGCTCAATTTTTCTTTCACTTCGTACGGTCCGAAAAATTTAGCTGACAGTGAAGAACCAGGTATAGGCATAAAAACAAGAACTGCGTCACCAGGCTTAAAAGAACGCGCAACTGCCTTTTTGTCAAATGTTCGTTTCATTTCTTTTTGCGCACGGGCAAGTAAATCTCTAGCAATTGAACAAGCGGTCTGCAACCTTGCTCGAAACTTTGTTACGTACTCTAAAACATTCGTTTTTGAATTGTCAGTTTCCAGAATTTGATCTTTCAGAACCTTCAAAGGTCCGCGCAATTGGTATCCATAGCCCTGGTAAACTTCTGTCTATAAGCTTCGGGAAATAATTCGTATGCACGAAGTATTGCTGATTTAACTGAATCATACTTTAAACTCTCTTCAAGTGATAAAGTAGAATAAACTTCCATAGCCTTGCCTACAAGTTTATATTGCAGTAACAAAGACCAGAACTCAGGTGGCCAGTGCAATGAAGTCGCAATGCGTTCAAACGCATTAAAATAAGAATCAACTTCAGATTCTCTGAATTGTGGAACAAGCGCAATGTGCTTACTCACGTCAAAACTTGAAGTGGATGAAGTCGACACCGGAGATACATATGAAGAAGAGGTATCCAATTGGTATCCATAGACCAACTCAGCTGGGCTAAAGCCGAGTGACTCCTGAACACTCTCTCTAATCGCGAACATCAGCATTGGAATACCTTCATCCCACTCATTACCAGTCTGCATGCAATATTTCCTCAACATCGACTTCAAAGTTTGGTGAAAACGCTCCAGAGCTCCTTGGCTTTCTGGATGGTAAGCACTGGAGGTGCGATGTGTGATTCCTAAATTTTGCATGACCTGTTTGAACAGCTTGGACATGAAATTAGTGCCCTGGTCGGCAGTGAAGAACAAACTGCAACACGGACAAGTCCAGAACATAGATCACTTTTTAAATGCAGATTATGCAAAGGTCTCTTTACACATCCCATTTCAATTCCTTGCACTACTACACTAGAATGACATGACGTCTCATCAGAAAATTTGATCGCACTTTCAACAATAAAACTTTGCATTGAGCCTGTATCACGAAGCATTGTGATTTCCTTTTGATCCTCATCACGACCAGTCAGAGAAATTAACCCCTTAAGAATAAAAGGACGGAACGTCTCCTCCACCTTATCTTTTGAGTTTTCAGCCACACTCTGATGAAAAGTCTTTACAAAACCTACAGGTTTAGCTTGTGATTGTTGTTTTCGTTTAAGTCGGGGGCAGTCAACTATTACATGACCTTTTACATGGCAATAGTAACAGTTACGTTCATCGCCAACTTTTGGTGCATTATTTTTCGAGCGCACAAACTGTGTGTTAGATAAAATTGCAACTGCAGGTGCATTCTCCACACGTGAGTGAACAAATATGTTCTTGTGAGTCAAAATGAATTCATCAAAGAGAACAGCGGCATGTGACAATGAATTTACCTTCTGTTCGTTAAGATAAACTACCACTTTCTCAGGCAAACAATTCTTGAACTCCTCTAAAAGAACAAGCTCACGCAGTGATTTAAAATCTGCCACATCACTAGCTACACACCATTTATCAAAAAGCGTGCCCTTTTCTCTAGCAAACTCCACAAAAGTTTGATTGGAAGTTTTCCTATGCGTCCTAAACTTCTGTCTATAAGCTTCGGGAACTAATTCGTATGCACGAAGTATTGCTGATTTAACTGAATCATACTTTAAACTCTCTTCAAGTGAAAAAGTAGAATAAACTTCCATAGCCTTGCCTACAAGTTTACATTGCAGTAACAAAGACCAGAACTCAGGTGGCCAGTGCAATGAAGTCGCAATGCGTTCAAACGCATTAAAATAAGAATCAACTTCAGATTCTCTGAATTGTGGAACAAGCGCAATGTGCTTACTCAAGTCAAAACTTGAAGTGGATGAAGTCGACACCGGAGATACATATGAAGAAGAGGAAGAAGCTGGAACTGGCTGAATAGCCTCCACAGCCTTCTTTGAAGCGTCCAACTCGAGCTGGCGCAGTCTCACCTGCGTATCAGCCTCGATTTCGAGTCTGCGTATCTGCAAACGCAAGTCAATTTCAGCCCGACGGGTGTGCTCTTGCGCATCATAATAAAGACGTGCCACGCGAACTTTCAGTCGCGCATCATCTCGTGAACCTATGGAGAATGGGGAGAACGGTTCAAACGGTGGCAAACCAACATTAGTATCAACAGCGGCCTCCACCCCTGCTTCTGCATCTGTACTGCCACTACACACGTTCTGATCTCCCATATCTAAAGAAGTCACCACCTCATCACCAGGGCTTGCATGATCAGCCGTCTCATCCATTTCAATATTTGGCGTGATAAGAACATTAAGCTCAACCAACTGCTCTGTTAACTTTTGCTTAATTTCAGCTTTACGATCCTGTCTGTTAACTACCAGTTTAAAATGATCAGCAATCAAAAACAAGTCTTGTTTCCGACAAACGTCAAGCAGCTCCAATGAAAGACTCTTAACAAATTCCTCTAAACTGAACATTTTAAATTAAAGTGTCGCGTGCTCAAAAAGTGCTGCCAACTGCTACTTCTGCAACTTACCTAAATGTCAACTACTATACAGCAATTTCTGTTGCCATCAACACAGCTTTTCTTTGGTCATTTTTCTCAAAGATTACCATCTGATAAATTTAAGAAATATTAATTTCAAAAATTACTTTTTAAAATTATTTTCTTGATGAATTCAATTTATTCCAGATGATTTATTTTATCTTACCTTAATTGATCTTATTTAATGTCTCAGATAAATATCCGGAACGAGGCCCCATTTCATGTTACAATCCTTGATGGCAATTTGTCTAGGGTATTAAAAGGAGTAACATAAAGATGACCAAAGTATAAACTGATGTTTAAGAATGGCAAAAGAAAACACCAAACAACAAATTAGCACCGCAAAAGATTTATTGCTCCCACATTATTTACAATATTTACAAACCATAAGATAAATTTGAAAAGAACCAAGACAAATAGGAGAGGGAACTGAAGTTTGCGCATGGAAATCAAAGAAATAAATAACAAAAACATTCCCTTAATCTCCTCCCCAATCCACTAAATAAGAAAATAACAATATGAAAAGAAAAGTCTTCAGCGCAAAGCGCCCTGAACTTACTCTAACTAATAAATAAAAATACAAAATTAGCGCACTTCGCTAACTAGTGTGTCTATACATCAATAATCCTGCGTGCAAATATGTATGTCACGTGACTTACTATGTTGTTCCAGATCTCCCTTGTCAAGTCGCAGAAGGTTTTGAATGGAGCATTAGCGGGCTATAGATGTAGAAACACACGTCAGAACTCTCAAACAAATCTTACTCAAAGTCATCAGTTACTCACTCAAAACCAACATCAATAGATCTCAATCAAACCACACATCAGTAACAGCGACAACGCACACGGACACCACCAAACAGACAACACGCCAAAACAACAAGAGCTGATCTCTCCCCGTTGCCGCTTCCGTTTTTAAAGAGCTCTGCAACGAACGCGATTGGCAGAGAGAGAAGTCATCGTCACACGGTTGATTAGGATTGGCAGTCCTGTCAGCCAATAGTGCTCCAAAGTAGGCGGTACCTGAGAAAATGACAGGGCCGGTACAGAGAGAGAGAGAGAGAGAAAGAGAGAGACAGAAAGAACATACACGCAGCAAAACTGTGCGGTTCGTAACAGCCACCTAGACCTCAGTTTATGCTGTTTAATGCAGACATGGGAAAAGAACTGGATGATCATTGCAGCAGCTTGAGAATGTACCCGGGTGGCAAGAATTCTTGCCCAGATTAGTTATAAAGCTGGAAGAGCAGGCATTCATCCGGCACTGGCTTACAGCATGTGGGCCAAACATTGGCCAGGTTTGGCAGAGGTGGCACCGTCTTTAAGGCAGCATGCAAGACATGGGCCAGATGTCAAATGTAGTATTTGGGCCAGATGTTATAAATGGCAGTGCGAGTTTTCTGTATTCTGTAGCTTTTTTAAGGGCACACTCACACTATGCTATGCGAACTGTGCCAGGCCTGTTTCCTGTTTTGACTGTGTTCCACTGCATATCCAAACACTAAAACAATATAACTAAAGAAATGTCCACAGTTCTGAGCTTAATAAACACTCATAAGCACAGATTTCAGTATCAGAATGAGAAGGTTTCTGCTTTCTGTGATCCTCCTCCAGAAACACACTCGACATTAAAAAGTGTAAATGAAATCCTCAGAATGTTTTCAGCTCAGCAGTAAAGTCTCAGAAACACAAAGAGATGATCGACGGATAATCAGGCGACACTTATAGATGATATAAAGCACAGAAAGAGCAAACTCTCACCTCAAATAATGCCTGCAGATCTTCCTGTTCCTCCGCTGAACTGTTGAGCTGAACAACACATCTGAAAACTCTTTCACCTCAGGAAAACACGTCACATCCTGTTTAAGACATGAGGAAATAACCAGTCAGATGAAAAACCAAGACACACAAGTAGATAAGTGTAGTGGCAATTTTCTTTAAGGGGGCTCTCTCAGTGGTCAATAAGACAAATTCTTACCCAAAGTGTTTTTTAAAGTTTTATTCTTTGCAAAGAAGGTCACTCATACGTCAACAGTCATACGTCAACAACACTTTCTGCAGAGAGAGAGATGCGGAAACAGAGTGCGTTCTCTTTTTATTGAGTTTGTAATACCCACAAGGTCATCAGTGACATACAGGATAAATCACAGTTACATCAGCACTTCATTTTTGAACATTTCAGCCTTACATCCTATCCGAACATGTAGTTTGTTAAATCACCATGTACTTATCCAGATCTTGTCTGGTGATACACATATGTTAAAGTGGTCACACTTGATCTAACTTAAACAGTACATCCATGGAAGAATAAAAGAACAGACCATCATATAAATGAATTTCCACCACAATTTCTCTCTTTTTATCATTCATGGATAACACTAAATACATTATATACTAGTTTCATAATCACAATGTTAATCATTTAACAGGTTTCTGCACACTCCATATACACTAGAGATGTTCAAACACTCTTCTTAATATAGTTTATGTCAGGGTAGAAAGGGAACAGATTCAATAGCAGGTGAAACAAATTTATTCTTCTCAAAAACACACAAAATATCCTCAAAAGGCAGTTCAAAACTCAAAAAGCTGGACTCAGAAATTGGCGCCGTTCTGGGCGCTACCACCAGATGGCAGGAGAGCGCTCCCAAGGCTTCACTGGGCAGCAGAAGGAGAGATGAAAAGAATCAGGTGAGTTCCGGATATTACCGCCAGGGGGCGATAGAGCGATACCAAACGCTCGGCCAGCACCGGAGAAGAAGAGCCTTACGGGGTACTGCTGGGCGTTCTCCCTTGGTGGAGATTCAGTAGCGAGAATGGGACAGCCAGACCAAACCACAGCGAGCCGGATGACAGGACAAAGTATCAAAATAAAGGAGGGAGAGAAAAAACGAAACCAAAACAAGCAGGAGCTTGGAGTCTGGGGAAACAGGACACGACAAGACAGATTACTCACAATAGATATTAACGTACAAGCCTCATGAGCATGCAAAACGGACTGACGAAAGACAAGAGACAAGAGGAGACTAAATAGGGGAGAAATCAAGCAGCAACAGGTGAAGGAGAGGATCGCAAATTGATTACCAGGTCTCTAAGGCAGGGAAACAAAAAGCACGCGGACAAGAAGCACGTGGCCAGCTGTCAAAACAAAACCCACGTGCTCCAAACACACAAAGACAACGCAAACAGGTAAGTCATTCCATACTCTTTAACAGTTTACCCATTAAGATTTACTTTTGCAAACATCCCTCTTTCCTGGGAGCCGGGCTAAATGAATAATCTCTTTCATTGCGCTCCTGACCAAAATCAGACCCTCAGTCACCCCACAGAGGTTCAAACCACAAAAATCGGCTGTTAATTTGACATTATTATTGTTTCATACACAGTAGATTCTGTTAAACATTGCTTCAATCAGTTACAAATCACTAATACTCCACATCTATTGTTTACCATTACAATACATCCACAAACATAGGAACACGCTGTTGTTACTGCACTCTAAAATATTCATCACATTTACACTCTTCTCTCAGTTTTCATGTAAAGGATCACTCTTTTAAGATTAACTACAGAACATGTCAACTTATCAGGTTTGCTGGTTTTGTTGGGACAGACCCAATATACATTTAAGCAAGCAAAAAGTGATTTTACTCGCAAATACGTCAATTTTGTGAAATTCTTCAATTAAGTAACAGCCATTACCTAATTTTCACCCTCAATCTGTCACATAGCTGTCGCTATCATCAAAGTCATAGTCAAAATCATCACCCATGTCAATGTTCATACAGTTAGCTTCACCATCTGATGTGATGTTGACGCTGTGATCAATCTACTTACTGATCATGATACAAATCTAAATCTACATGGCAAACAGCATAATATCATTAGACCTATCCCCAGTACAGGTAACACTACAGTACAGGGCCAATAAATCCAATCTCCCTCTTTGAATGACAAACCAGTTTAGCAATGAACTGCTAGCTCGGTCAGGCACTTTTATTGCCATTCTCATGTGAACTAGGTTGTCAGAAATGGTTTGCTGGAATCAGCTAAATTAGAGGTGACTCTAGCAGCAATACCAGTGTTGTTCTCCTCAGACCACACATTCCAGCAAACAGAATGGATGGCAACGCATTTTCAGCTTTGATGATTTTCAAGCACAGCTATTCACCTCTCTTTTCTTGCTCCCTCTTTCGCCGGTCTGCGCTTTTTATCGGTGTTAAACTCAGAAGTTACACACACACACCTCTTGACTTTGTTGTTGTTTCTCCACAGCTGTGACCTTGCTTCACTCAGATAGCAACTCACTGTTTTCTTCAGACAGCTTCAGTGCCTCTCTTTCTCTCCTACTCCCTTGTGTATCCTCCTCAGGTCATGGAACCCCTTCTGCGTTTGCTAGCATTCACCCACAGCACCCTCTCCGCAACCTTCACCGCTGTTGCAGTGGTCTGTAGAACTTTGAATGGATGCAACCAGCGTTTCGTTCTCCAGCTCTTTCCCCTCAGGTCTCCAAGCAGCACGAAATCACCAGGCCTCAATCTGTGCACTGGCCTTTCTGCAGCCTTCCCCTGGGCAGTCTTTACCCTCAGCACACTTCCACATGCTATCTTTCATCTCGCAGCCAGATTGTCTCCACTTGATTTTCTCCAGTCCATGTCCTATAAAGAAGAACAGACATTGTTGTTATTGTCAGCAGATAATAAAGTACAATCAGAACTGTCTCATCTCGGGACGCTGCGACTTTTGCTGCCTCTTCTGCCCTGGAGATACCTGCAGATACAGAATCTTTGTTATTAGTGCGCTGGGCATTTACAAATGGCCAGTTTGTCAGGTAGTAAAAATTTTCTGTGTTTCCACAAAGCTCCAAAATCATGAGCTGCTCCCCAAACGCATATCTCGAATCTGTATAAACTGTGACTTTCATTTCTGTCATTAACTTACATACTTCTGTCAACGCCACAAGCTCTGCGTCCTGTGGAGACTAGTGCCCTGGTAATTATCCAGAGGTCACCACATCAAATTCAGTTGTCACTGCATTACCAACCTTATTCTGGCTTGTTTGTGGATCTTCAAATGCCAAACCATCCACAAAGAGGACATAGTCACAATTTTCAAGTGATTCGTCAGAGATGTCAGATTATGGTTAAACACCTGTTCCAGTGGTGTTTAACAACATTGATGTTCCTCCCCATCTTCCTCAATAGGAAAAAGAGTAGCAACATTCAAACCCCTGCATCACTTAACAGTCACATTTGACATATCTAAAAAGATAGTGTGATATCTCAGTCAGCGAGCTGTTGACAAATGCAATGTTTTCTGTTTTTGAAGTATCATTGACACTGTGTGCGGCACCATCAATCTTAAATCAGAATAACCAACAAAATCTCTTGAAGCCATAACAGCTTTTTTCCCGAGCCGCCACTGCTCTTAAGCATTGTGGCAGGCCTGCTACTACAGGGTCAAGTTTGCTCGAAAAGTAGGTCACAGGTCACAGCCTACTTCCATGGTCCTGTAAGAGTAATGACGTCATAAATCCACTCTTTCCATCTACCATCTGAACGAATGGTTTTGTTCAAACAGGTAAGCCTAAAGTAGGTACCCCAGCCATTTGTATTTCATGTTTACAAATGCCTGCTCTGCTCCTGTTGTCCAGGCTAGCTTATCTGTAAATCTGATCCACTTCCCTAAAGTTAGGGTTCTCAGGGGCTGTTCGTAATTGCATAATTTGGAATGAATATGCGACAGTCTGAGCACTTTCCTAAAAAGGACATTTGTTTTTTTGTTAGTGATTTGGGTACATTTTTTTATACCTCTCACCCTTTTTTCAGACAGAGATTTAGTGTGTGGAGTAATGACGTCCCAAAAATGTCACTTTTTGTTTGACAAGTGAAGTTTATTTACAAACAAATTTCGAGAGGATCACGTGCTTATGATTGCTAGCGGCTGGATCCGCATTATCCAATTCACTACGCTCCAATCAGATGACTCCTAAACTACTATAAATACCCTGGGTTTCATTCCACCGCTAAAGCAGCTACTTTCTACAAGCTACCATCTACAATCTACAATCTACAAACTACAAGCTACAAGCTACCAGCTACAATCTAAAAGCTACCAGCTATAATCTACAAGCTACCAGCTATAAGCTACAATCTACAGCAGCAGCAGCAACAACAACAACTACTACTACTATTACTACTTCAAAACAACTCTAACAATTGCATCAACAACTTCAACAAAACATCAAACCTTCCACTTCAACGCATCTGCTGTGTCTTAATCCCTATTCTCCAGCAAAATGACAGCCAAAACTTCAAAGCTATTGCAATGAAACTGAACCCTTACCTTTTTCCTAGCTGTGCACATGCTATGCACATGAAGGGAAGCTTTGCAAAATAACTATACCAAACATTTAGACTAAACATTTATAAATCTTTTGAATAACAAGACTAGAGTGAACAATGATTTTAACTAAAGATACTTGCCTCTCAAGCCTCTTGCCCGTCCACTGATCCATAACATTTAACAGCTTGTTTGCTGGAATGTTCAGCAGAGCAACAGCTCAAGTCATAAACAATGGTGAACTTGATCAACAAAATGGCCGCCGGGCTTTTTCACCTTTGGCACGCCCGATTGCCACTCCTTTAAGCCAATAGCTGTAAGGAGAAGTGTCACCATCTAATGAGCTCTCTGGAGAAGGTCCCGCCCTCTCTCTTGACTCTGTTGAAAGTCTTTATAAATGAAGTTGGCCCAGACACGCTTGTGAATGTAGTTAAGTCAAGATACCAACAAAATGTTATTCATGGATTAAAGTAAAGCCAATTACTAACATTCCATTCACAGTTTCACTAAGTGGTGACATCGCCCTTGAAGTCTTATAGAGTTCAGAGTTTGATGTTGGCAACTGAAGAAGAAAAAAATAATTTAAAAAAATAAATAATAATAATAATAAATAAAATAATAATAATAATCTAATAAAGGCCCACACCCTCGATGCAATATTTCTCAACTTGCTTGGAATTGCGTTGTCACCCTGATACTAACTTCTGGTTTCTGATTGCAGGTCTAACCCGAGGATCTAACACGGGCGTTTCAGCTCTCCCTTCCTTAAACTTATTCTGCTCCAATCTACAATCTGCAAGTACCGAACCTGCAACAGTGAATTTGTTAATCAAAAAAGAATCGATAATAAATTCATGATAGTACCATTCTTGCCCCACTGTTCAGCGACTTGAAAATTCTCTGGCAAAAACGCTTGACTATTGGTCTTCGCTCCTCACATTTCTATATTCCTCAGCATTTAACAGCACTATTCTTTCTGACGAATACTCGCTGATTTACCATGAAATAAACCAAGCCATTTCCCTCATCAGAATAGCCGGTTGCAACGCCTGGCAAAAATTTATATTTCATTTGCCTTCAAAATCATGCCAATCCACCCAGACTTGTAGCGTCTTTTGGCATCAATTTTCGCTCACAATTTTACTTTGCAGTCCGACTAACTTCAGCTGCAAAAGTAGCCCCAAAATTTTAACATGCTTTTAGAAGCATAATGTTGGATTTTTATCTATTGTAATATTGTTTGTTGTTGTTGAGGGAAGAAGAAGACAGGGTCGGCGATTCAGGTAAGCAAATGTTTTTATTAATTTCAAACGCCACCACACATGTAGCAGTGAGTGTGTGTGTGTGTGTGTATATGTGTGTTCTCTCTCTCCTCCCGGCTGCTCCTTCTCTTCTCCTTAAGAAGGGTGTCTCTCCGGCTCAATCACTAGAATAAACAGGTGTTATTTATTATTTCTGATTGGCCTGCTGATTAGCCGCCGGGCTCTGAGCATGCTCTCCCCCCTCATTAGGTGTTTGATCATGCTTACCTCTCCACATACCCCCACCGCCCGCCTCAGGCCGGGGAGCCGTCCGGCCTGCAGCCCTCCCCCCCCCCCCCCGCCCTGGAGAGGAAGTCCGCTACAGCCATCTGCACCCCTGGTCTGTGGATCACCTTGAATTTAAAAGGCTGTAATGCTAGATACCAACGGGTGATCCGCGCGTTGGTATCCTTCATACGGTGGAGCCACTGGAGAGGAGCATGATCTGAACAGAGGACGAATTCCCTGCCCAGGAGGTAATAACGAAGAGTGAGAACGGCCCACCTTATCGCCAAACACTCCTTCTCTATGGTGCTGTACTTAGCCTCACTCTTACTGAGTTTGCGGCTAATGTACAGCACCGGCCGTTCCGCTCCTGCCACCTCCTGGGAGAGAACCGCCCCCAGACCCCGATCGGATGCGTCCGTCTGTAAAATAAAGGGGAGAGCAAAATCAGGAGCGTGCAATAGCGGCCCCCCGCAAAGTATAGATTTTACCTTTGAGAAGGCCTGTTGGCACTGCTCCGACCATTGGACGGTATCCGGTCCCTCCTTTTTAGTGAGATCGGTCAATGAGCTGACAAGGGCCGAATAATTAGGGACAAAACGCCTATAATATCCTGCCAGCCCCAAAAACTGTCTCACCTCCTTTTTGGTCTTAGGTCTCGGACAGGTTGCAATAGCTGCAGTCTTATCAATTTGGGGCTGCACCTGCCCGTGACCTAAGTGGAAGCCCAGATACCTTACCTCCACTCGCCCAATTGCGCACTTCCGTGGGTTGGCCGTAAGCCCGGCCCGTCTCAGCGCTGACAATACCGCCCTCAAATGTTGCGTATGCCGCTGCCAGTCATTACTGTAAATGATGATGTCATCTAAATAAGCAGCGGCATATGCTGCGTGAGGGCCGAGTATTTTATCCATCAGGCGCTGAAACGTCGCCGGTGCCCCAAACAGCCCGAACGGAAGCGTCACAAATTGGTGTAATCCGAACGGCGTAGTGAAGGCTGTTTTTTCGCGGGATATTGGAGATAAGGGGATCTGCCAATATCCCTTTGTTAAATCCAATGTCGAGTAATACCGAGCAGCACCTAACCGGTCGAGCAACTCATCAATACGCGGCATTGGATAGGCGTCGAATTTCGACACAGCATTGACTTTTCTATAATCCACACAGAACCGGACCGAGCCGTCCGTCTTAGGTACCAAAACAATCGGGCTGGCCCAGTCGCTGTGGGATTCTTCTACTACTCCCATTTTCAACATATTACTCAATTCTTCCTGAATCACTTTTTTCTTGTGTTCAGGCAGGCGATACGGCCGGGTCCTAACGACCACGCCCGGCTCGGTCTCGATGTGGTGCTGAATTAAATTAGTTCGACCGGGTAGGGGTGAGAACACGTCAGAATACTCTCGTTGAAGGTGTCGGATATCGATGAGCTGGCTAGCCGAGAGATGATCGCCCCCGGTGACCAGAGCGCCCGGCCGCTGTCGGCCGGTGCTCTCTGGCCCCAGGTCATCCTCATTTGTAACCAGCGTAGCCAGCATCACCTCCTCCGGCTCCCTCCACTGTTTTAACAGATTAATATGATATATTTGACGTGAACCAGCCCTATCCGAACGAACTACCTCATAATCGAGATCGCTGACTCGTCGTGTGACCACAAACGGCCCTTGCCACTTGGCGAGTAATTTAGAGCTGGAAGTGGGTAGCAGTACAAGTACTTTATCTCCCTGTGAAAATTTACGGAGTTTAGTGCCCTTATCATATCGCCGGCGTTGGTCATCCTGGGCCTTAAGCAAATTCTCTGTAGAGAGCCGCCCCAGTGTGTGGAGTTTTGCTCTAAGGTCCAGAATATATTGAATTTCATTTTTACTATTAGAAGGCTCGTCCTCCCAAGCCTCTCTAACAACATCCAAAACCCCTCTGGGCTGTCTGCCATAGAGAAGCTCGAAGGGGGAAAACCCCGTGGAGGCTTGGGGAACCTCCCGCACAGCGAATAATAAGGGCTCCAACCACTTATCCCAATTTTTCGCGTCCTCGTGAACGAATTTACGGATCATTGATTTAAGCGTGCGATTAAATCTTTCCACCAGCCCGTCTGTTTGTGGGTGATAGACGCTGGTGCGAATAGATTTAATGCCCAATAATCCGTAAAGCTCGCGCATCGTGCGTGACATGAACGCGGTGCCTTGATCAGTGAGAATCTCCTTGGGGATTCCCACACGGGAGATGAGGCGAAACAGCGCCTCCGCAACGCTCTTTGCTGAGATATTACGGAGCGCGACTTGCTTCGGGTATCGGGTTGCATAATCCACCAGAACTAATGCAAACCGGTGCCCGCGTGCGGATCGCTCTAATGGCCCGATGAGATCCATACCAATTCTCTCGAAGGGGATCTCCATAATCGGTAAAGGGCGCAACGGCGCTTTTGGGGTGGCCGGCGGATTTACCAGCTGACATTCACTGCACGCAGCGCACCATCTGCTGACGTCACCGTGAATGCCCGGCCAAAAGAATCGGGTCATGAGGCGATTTAGTGTGGCCGCCTGACCTAAATGTCTGGCCATAGGATTAGAATGAGCCGCCTGAAAAAGCATTTCCCGGCGGCTCTTTGGTACTAATAACTGGGTTGTATTTTCTTTTGTCTGAGTGTCTTGGGTCACTCGATACACCCTATCATTAATAACTGCAAAATACGGATAGGAGAGGGGTCGATCAGGCTGGAGGATTTTCCCATCAATAACCTGCACTCTTTCGAGTGCATGTTTTAGTGTATCATCACGCGACTGCTCAAGGGGAAAGTCTTTACACCGGGAAATTCCCAGCCCTTCCCCTGAGTCAGCGCGTGACGTCACTGCTTGGGATTCCCCCAGCTGAGCGTCACGTCCCCTATCCAGCGATTTCTTCTTCCAAGAAGCACCCGCACATAAAACTCCCAATAATCTATTAAATCCAGGCCAATTAGTTCCCAGAATTAGCGGGTGTTTGAGGTGCGGGTTAACTGCTACCTCTACTCTATGCTTTTTCCCCCGGAATTGAATGTCTATTGCCGTTAGCGGGTAGTGAATTATATCCCCGTGCACACACCTTACCCTTACCGTGCGGCTCATATCCAATGCCGGGTCTTGAAGCAGGCTTTGGTGGATGGAAGTCTGGTTACACCCCGAATCCACCAAAGCTTGATACGTACCCCCTTTCATACTCACAGGTATCCGGTATAGCCCGTCGCGACCGGGGGCGATGACTGGCGCGGCGGGTACGCGGATCAACGCACTCACCTCCTTTGCGGAGCAACTTTTTAGTGCGCTATCCTCGCGCCCGCGGCGCCAATGCATCGGCCCAGACCTTCCCACTATACCCCCGGGGCCAGCAGGACCAACCGATTGAACCGGAGAGAGACCTGACGCTGTTTTAGAAGCAGCCAGGGGTCGAAACTCCACCCCTCCGTCCTGATAGGCGCACCCCTTCAGCGAGACCGGCTGCGGACCCGCCTTTGCGCACTGCTGTCTGGGTGCTGGTGTGGGCGGTCTCCGCACTCTGGGCCTGGGAACAGGACGGGAGAGAGAGAGAGACAGAGAAAGAGGGGGAGAAGAGAGAGAGGTTATCTCGCCGACCCTGGACCTCGCTACCAGGTGATCCTCCGCCAGCTGGATGGCCATTTCCAGATCGTTCGGCCGGTGGCACTGGACCCACTCCGATGTTCGGGAGGGGAGGCAGGCGATGAACTGCTCCAGCACCACGGCATCCATCAGCTGGGCTGTAGTTCGGCCATCCTGCACCAGCCATCTGCGGCAGGCGTCACGGAGCTGCTGAGCGAACACAAAGGGCCGGCCGTTTTCCTCCAGCTCCATGGAGCGAAAGCGCTGACGTTGCTCTTCCGGGTTGCGGCCGGCCCGCTGGATAATGGCTCGCTTTAGGTGAGCGTACACCAGGAGATTCCGAGCCGGTAGCTGCTGTGCGGCGATCTGTGCTTCTCCCGACAGCAGTGGGATGACTCGTACCGGCCACTCGGCCCGCGGCCAGCCACACGCCTCCGCTAACCTCTCGAAGAGGTCCAAAAACACTTCCGGATCGTCCTCCGGTGCCATCTTCTGTAGCGAGATGGGAGGGTGGGCGGCAGATGTCGGAGCGGGCCGGATCTCCTGGTTCAGCAGACTCCGGATTAGCTCGCGGTCCTCCCGCTGGGCCTCTACGAGGACTTGAAAGCGTGGTTCCAGATTTTCCCTCAGCTCCACCAGCGCATGATGTTGTTGTTGGTGGAGGATAGTGAGCGTCTGGATGACTTCCGCACATGGATCGGTAGACGGAGTAACCATTCTGGCAGCGAAGTTTCTTCTTCTTCCCGGGCTTCGGCACCACTGTAATATTGTTCGTTGTTGTTGAGGGAAGAAGAAGACAGGGTCGGCGATTCAGGTAAGCAAATGTTTTTATTAATTTCAAACGCCACCACACATGTAGCAGTGAGTGTGTGTGTGTGTGTATATGTGTGTTCTCTCTCTCCTCCCGGCTGCTCCTTCTCTTCTCCTTAAGAAGGGTGTCTCTCCGGCTCAATCACTAGAATAAACAGGTGTTATTTATTATTTCTGATTGGCCTGCTGATTAGCCGCCGGGCTCTGAGCATGCTCTCCCCCCTCATTGGGTGTTTGATCATGCTTACCTCTCCACATCTATTAACTACAAAATCCCGCACATTAACCATCTGCTTGATAATTTTCTCCTCGCCCCTGGCTAAATACACGATTATCATCCAAAAGGTTTCGAGGATATAGGGATATCCCCCTCGCAGAGGAGAAAACAGCTGGTCCCAGCACTTCTATAGAATTCCTGTGTATCAACCAAGATTCGATAAAAATTTAGTCATCCCTTCCTAAGGAGAAAACCATCTGCATAAGCTCCCTTTCTCAAAATTTCCTCGAGAACAAACATGCACTAAATGCGAACTGTTATCTATTGTCGGGCATTTCAAGTTTGCTATGCGCATAATTCCCCAAGGCCGCCCGTTTATACTCAACTCCTTCAGCTCTCCTCTTCGGTCCCCAGTTTAGAAGATGCAATAACTCTTCTAAACCCCGTCGCAATGAACTTTCATGGATTTATTTCCTTAAGCAATGGAACGGCTGTTCCTTTTCTACAGCAACCTAAATTCTTCTATGGTGGATATTAACTTATTCACTGACACTGCCCCCTCACCCAGGTTTGGTGGCTTTTACCATGGTCACTGGTTCGCTTCAACGTGGCCCCCATAAGTGCTCAGTTGACCCAAAAAAATCAGCAATCATCTGCCCTTTTCGAACTACCCATAGTCGTAGCTGCTCTCCTGTGGGGAAACAAATGGTCCATCTCTAGTATTCTAGTTTATTGTGATAACGAAGCCCCCCTTCATTGCATTAATAAAGGATGCTCGCATGCACTTTCAATTATGCCCTTATTAAGACACCTTGTTTAGAAGTCAGCCCTAAAACAATTCATTATGACTGTTGAACATGTTTCAGATTGCAAAAATCAAATTGCTGATTCGCTCTTGCTTTCTTTTTCAGAAATTTCGGCTCTTGGCACCAGAAGCAGAACAGTATCCAACACCTGTCCCAAATTATTCACAAATGATATTGCCATAAACCCCTATTGCATCCAGCCTGTACACAGAATGCCATGTTTACTCTGGCTATTTTGGCTTCCTGAGGTGTTCAGTAATGGCTATTGCATCCAAATTTAACCCTGCCATACACCCTACAATATCTGATCTAACATTGCTGAATGCCGAAACCCTTGCCTTTTTTATTAAGCAAAGCAAAACAGATCAGACAGGCAAAGGGCATTTCATTTACATATTTGATATTTTTCCCCCACACAGCCATTCCAAACTCTCCTAGCTTTTCTCCATTTAAAGAGATCAAAGGAGTCTGACCCACATGCCCCACTTTTTACTGAAGACGCTAAACATCCAGTAACCCGTTTTTGGTTTCAAAACACCTGAAAGAAGTCCTTCGCCTTTCGGGCTTCTCCCCTGAATTGTTTTCCAGCCATTCATTTAGAATTGGGGCAGCCACCACAGCAGCTCACAAAGGTGTATCAGCTCATCCAGACCCTAGGCCGCTAGTCCTCCGATGCCTTCAAAGCTTACATTCGCCCCAGCCAATCCCACCTCAGGACAGCCCAGCTAGCCCTAACCAGCTAATACCACACTCCAACTAAGGGTCCGAGCTCTACCCTACGTAGGCTTGAGTGTGTGTACGTGTGCGTGCGTGTGTGCATGTGTAAGGGTGCTCATGGGTATGTGTGTATTTGCATGCGCAGATACGGTGTGTGGATGCACATGTATACATGCATATTTGCACGTGTGTATGTATATAGGTGCGGGCGTACGTTTAGGTATGCATATGCATGTGCAAGCGAATGAGTATGTGAGTCTATGGGTGCGTGCATATGTTGTACAGGTTGTACGTATGCTACTAAGCCTGCTATGCTCCTTCCCTCACCATGCTTTGACCTCTGCAGGGGTTCAAACTGAGCTTCGACTCTCGCAGTCACCCCAAGCCCATTCTCGGCCTCCACTTCACTTCCATCTCCAGTAAGAGCCTTCACTACCCCCTCCCTCCTCCAGAGTCTTACTGCCCCGTTGAGATCCTCCGCCTGGCAATTATCTGCCCCTTCTTTCTTCCTTACAGGGTTGAGTGCTTCCGCTACCTTTACCCTTCTTTGATCTTCTCCCTTATCTCCTTAGCCTTCTATTTCCCAATTTCTTTCCCAGCGTTGAGTTCTCCGCTGTTTTCTTTTAGCATCGCTCATTTCGCTATTTTTCTTCCTTCCGCTTAGGCCCTCAATCCTCAGCTCTAACTCTCGCAGGAGTGACTAAAATGAGCTTCAACTCCTGCAGGAGAGTCCCCAACCCCCCTCCACCCCCCACTCCTAAACTACTATAAATACCCTGGGTTCCCCTTCGGTTGGGGAACTCCAGTGCTATAAGTGGATTTGATGTTATAATCCACGTATGGGAGGATTCGGTTCAGAAGCCGCTTGTCTGAAAGAGTATTGAACGGGCCAATGAAAACAATGAATTGGCAGAGTAAGCTTGCGCAGGTGTGCTGCATCGCCAATTAACTGAGCATATAAGCACACCTGGCGCCAGCAAACGCCATCCTGTTCGCTTCAGAGACTTTTCTGATCGAGTTCATGAGGGTTCCTCTTGCTGATCTACAGCGACGTCGAGTGAACGAGTGCCTCCCGGTCCAAAGCGAGTCTACGCAGCGGCAGATGGTCGAGCTGGGTTTCTCCCTTGCCTGGCGTTCCTTTGGGTCCGGTCCTCCAGAGCGGTGCGTATTGTTGCAATTTCCTAAAAGAGCAACACAGTCGTGCAGCACGTCCTTTTCAGAATGGCGCTTCGACTGTGCGTTTCAGGTTGCGGGGGTTTCCTGGCTCCGGATGATGGACACGATCACTGCATTACATGTTTGGGGGTCCAGCATGTTAGTGTGGTGCTCGGGGGTGGTTCATGTCGTCACTGCGATGCCAAGACCGTCGCGCAGTTGAGATCGCGGCTAGCTTTCATAAGAGAGCGAGCCACCCCAGTCTGCTCTGCAGCAGGCGATCGGACAGATCTTAGGGTTTCAGCGGGAGATAATCTGCCGCCCAAGGGCTCGCGGACCTCTCGTTCCTCTAAACGCTCCATCCAAGCTTCGGGTGTTGGGAGTGATCCGTCTAACCAGATGGTAGCTCTCACGCTCGCTGACACCGGAGACCAGATGTCCTCCGCGGCATCGGAGGGTGGGCTTTCATTGTCCGACGATGATCCGGACCCGCTCACCCCCTCTGGGCAAGCACGCGCCGTCAAAACTGATCCTGAAGCGGACATGTTAGCCATGCTTTCCTGCGCTGCTTTGGCCGTCGGGTTGGAGATGATCCTTTGATGATCCTTGTCCCCTTCTTCCCGGAGGTGCACAGTAGGCTCACGCAGTCCTGGAGGGGACCTTTCTCTGCCCGCGCTGCGTCCGCCTCTGCCCTCACCACCCTTGATGGTGGAGCTGCCAGGGGGTATGAGGTGATCCCGCTGGTGGAGCGCGCCATTGTGGTCAATCTCTGTCCGCGTGGCGCCCCTACTTGGCGCGGTCCGTCCCGTCTCCCGTCCAAAGCCTGTAGGTTATCTGCCTCCCTCGGAGCAAGAGCTTACAACGCTGCGGGCCAGGCTGCTTCCACCTTGCACGCGATGGCCACCTACCAGCGCTACCAAGCGCAGGCGCTGACTGAGCTGCACGAGGGTGGGTCTAACCCAGGCTTGTTACATGAGCTGCGCACCGCGACTGACTATGCTCTTCGGACTACTAAGTCCGCCGCGTGTGCGCTGGGGAAGACGATGTCCACACTTGTGGTCCAGGAACGCCACCTCTGGCTAAACCTGGCTGATATGCGCGATGTTGACAAAGTTCGCTTTCTTGACTCGCCCATAACCCAGGCTGGCCTGTTCGCCGACACCGTCGGTAAATCCACCCAGCAATTCAGGGCGGTGAAGGAGCAGTCGGATGCGATGGCCAATGTCATCTATTGGCGGGACCGTAAGCCCGCTCCGTCTGCCGAGCCATCCACCTCTGCTGCTCCTCGCCGAGAGCGCCCGCCAACGGCCGCTGCCCCGCCTCCGCCTCCGGCGAAGCGGGCGTGTCGAGCAAGCCGGAAGCCGGTAGCCCCTCCTGCCCAGGGTGCCGCTAAGTCCGGTAAACGGCCGCGAAGCGTCCCTGAGACAGGCCATCCAGAGAAGAGGAAATTTGCTCTTTCCCCGCTAGAGGGCGGGGCCCATATTCCAACTTTACTTTTCAGTGCCACCAAAAATTCAGTCAAAGAGCACTTTTCCCTTTCCCCGGATGTGACAGCTCAAGCCCTGTGAGTCTGGGACGCGCCGCCTCTCAGCTCACAGGGTCTGCATGCTCCGCCAACGGCTCACGGGCGCTGGGGGGATGGTCTCCTTTTTCCCAGCCCCCAAGCCCCCTCACTGGAGTTAGGGTGCGGAGGCAGAGCGATTCGCTCTCCTCCAGCTCTTCTGTGGGACCCTCGCGCTTCCCGGATCAGCACACCTGCTCCGCGCTGCCCCACCACTGGTACATCAGCAGTTGTTGCGATGACGCCATTAGCGAGGGCTCTGCCTGCCTGGTTAGCGCGGGCCAGTCCCTCGCGGTGGCTCATACGCACAATCAGACTCAGCTACGAGCTTCAGTTCTCGAAACGGCCTCCCAAGTTCACGGGCATGTATTTCACCAGAGTCAACCCCCTGTCCGCCCCTGTTTATGAGAGGAGATTGCTGCCCTGCTTGCGAAGGGTGCAATCGAGCCAGTTCCTCCAGCCGAGATGGAGAGTGGGTTTTACAGCCCGTACTTCATCGAACCCAAAAAAGCAGTGTGTCACGGCCAATCCTAGATCTGCACGTTTTGAACCGCTGTCTTCACAAGCTGCCATTCAGAATGCTCATGCAGAAGCGCATCCTCCGATGAATTCGTCCTCAGGATTGGTTTGCAGCTATAGACCTGAAGGACGCGTATTTCCATGTCTCTATTCTTCCACGCCACCATCAGTTTCTGCGGTTTGCGTTCGAAGGTCGAGCGTGGTGATACAAGGTCCTCCCCTTTGGGCTCTCTCTGTCTCCGCAGGTCTTCACCAAACTCGCGGAGGGTGCCTTAGCGACCCTTCGGCTCGCGGGCATTCGCATACTCAATTATCTCAAAGACTGGCTGATTTTAGCCCACTCGCGGGAGCAATTGACTATGCACAGAGACAAGGTGCTCCGGCATCTTCGCCTATTGGGGTTGCAGGTCAACCAAGAAAAGAGCAAACTCGTCCCGGTTCAGAGGATCTCTTTTCTCGGGATGGAGCTGGACTTGGTCACCATGGTAGCGTGCCTCTCCGGAGAGCGCACTCGCCTGTTGCTGAGCTGTCTGAGGGTGCTCTACAACAAGGTAGTGGTCCCACTAAAATACTTTCAGAGGCTCCTGGGGCAGATGGCATCCGCTGCGGCTGTCACGCTGCTCGGACTGCTCTATATGAGACCACTTCAGCACTGGCTTCTAGATCCCAAGACACGCATGGCATGCGGGCACACACCGAGTCTCGGTTACTGCGCTGTGTCGCCGCACCCTCAGCCCCTGGAACGACCCCTCGTTCCTGCAGGCCGGTGTGCCTCTGGGACAGGCGCCCAGTCATGTTGTTGTCTCAACAGATGCTTCCAACACGGGCTGGGGAGCTGTGTGTTGCGGGCATGCAGCTGCGGGCCTGTGGAAAGGTGCCCAGCTGCATTGGCATATCAATCGCCTAGAGCTGTTGGCATTGTTCCTCGCTCTCTGCCATTTTTTTCCGGTGTTGGAGCGGCAACACGTGCTGGTCAGGACGGACAGTATGGTGGTGTTAGCGTATATCAACCACATGGGGGGTACGCGCTCTCGCTGCATGTCTCAGCTCGCCCGCCGTCTGCTCCTCTGGAGTCACCCGTGGCTGAAATCGCTGCGCGCCATTCACATCCCAGGTATGCTCAATCGTGCAGCCGATGCGCTCTCACGGCAGCAGGTTCACTATGGAGAATGGAGACTTCACCCTGAGTCTGTTCAGCTGATATGGGCGCGATTCGGGGAGGCCCAGATCGATCTGTTTGCCTCCCACGAGAACGCTCATTGCCAGTTGTTCTATTCCATGACCGAGGGCACTCTCGGCACAGATGCACTGGCCCACAGCTGGCCTTGGGGCACACGCAAGTATGCGTTTTTGCTAGTTGCGCCCCTCTGGCCCAACTGGACCTGGATATCAGAGCTCTCCCTCCTCGCAACGGCCCTTCCCTGGCAGATCCCTTTGAGAGAGGACCTACTTTCTCAGGGACAGGGCACCATCTGGCACCCTCGCCCCGATCTCTGGAACCTCCACGTGTGGTCCCTAGATGCGAGGAAGACTTAGGTAACCTGCCGTCTAAGGTGGTTGATACCATCACTCAGGCTAGAGCCCCCCCACGAGGCGCGCCTATGCCCTGAAGTGGAGTCTATTCACTGAATGGTGTGTCTCTCGCAGAGAAGACCCCCGAACTTGCCAGATCAGTGTTGTGCTCTTTTTCCTTCAAGAGAAGCTGGATAGCAGGCTGTCGCCCTCCCCTCTCAAGGTTTACGTTGCCGCCATCTCCGCTTATCACGATGCGGTAGCTGGTGGCACCGTGGGAAAGCATAACCTCATCATCCAGTTCCTCAGAGGTGCTATGCGAATTAATTCAACTCGCCCCCCTCTCACGCCCTCTTGGGATCTCGCCCTCGTTCTCACGAGCCTGCGATTTGATCCCTTCAAGCCACTCGATTCAGTATCCTTAAGATTTCTGTCCCTGAAGACAGCTCTGCTGGTCGCGTTGGCCTCCATTAAGAGGGTAGGGGACCTGGAGGCATTTTCGGTCAGTGACTCCTGCCTGGAATTCGGGCCGGATTTTTCTCACGTTATCCTGAGACCCCGCTCGGGTTATGTGCCCAAGGTTCCTACCACTCCCTTTAGAGATCAGGTAGTAACCCTGCAAGTGCTGGCCCCGGAGGAGGCAGACCCAGCCCTTTCCTTACTCTTTCCAGTTCGCGCTCTGCGCATTTATGTGGACCGTACTGAGTACTTTAGATCTTCTGAGCAGCTCTTTGTCTGTTATGGCGGACGGCAGCAGGGAAGTGCCGTGACCAAACAAAGATTATCCCACTGGATTGTGGATGCCATTTCTTGTGCTTATTTGAGCAGAGGTCAGCCGCGTCCCCCGGCAGTGCGTGCGCACTCCACTCAGTGCGTTGCATCCTCTTGGGCACGTGCACGCGGCGCCTCTTTAACAGACATCTGTAGAGCTGGGCGACACCCAACACATTTGCAAGGTTTTACAATCTGCGAGTGGAGCCGGTTTCCTCAAGGGTATTAGGTAACACTTGGTGATTGAGGAAACAACTCGGTGGGGTGTTGTAACACGCTTGCGGTGCCTTTTTCCCTAACACGGAGAGATGTGCACCTTCCTGTCTGTCAGTAAGTTCCCCGTTCGTTGAGCCCTGCAGATTCCTCCGAGGCCCCCAGCACTGACTCAGCGGAGGAGTCACTTGCTGGCCCACTACGTTAGGTCTGCCCGCTGGTCAGCTCGCGTTTTTGAGTATAGGTGCTGGCTATGTGCGATCCCCTCTGGCGATCCCATATGCTTATTCCGCCATGGTTAAGTCCCCCCCCCCCCTGGGTGGACCCATGTCTTCCCTATCCGCTAACCACCTTCTTATGCGCACTCCCCCTCCTTAGGGTTAGTCCATATGTAATTCCATTTTGTCTTCCATATTGGATGCGGATGGTCTCCGCAGTGTCCTCCCTAACGGGATTGGACGCTTCCCAACGTACTGTCGTATTTCCTAGAACTATCTAGACGCTAGCGACTCCCAAAAAAATATACCTATTCCGTAAAGCTTCTCTTGAAGTGGGGATAAGTTAGGGCCAAGGGCACGTTGGAGGACCGCGCCTTCCATGATTTGGGTACATCACGCTTGCCTGACTGCCCTCTTATCGGAGGCGTTGGTAAAGTGCAGTCATTATGGCGTTTTACAGAAGTAACCCTTCGTTCCCCGAGGAGGGGAAAGGAAGTGCTATACTCCGTAGCCATAATGACTGTCCCTTAGCTGTTAAAAAGTCTCTTCAGCTTAAAAAGGGTGGCGTTTGCTGGCGCCAGGTATGCTTATTTGCTCAGTTTATTGGCAATGCAGCACACCTGTGCAAGCTTACGCTGCCAATTCATTGTTTTTATTGGCCCGTTCAATACTCTTTCAGACAAGCGGCTTCTTAACCGAATCCTCCCATACGTGTATTTTAAGATCAAATTCACTTATAGCAGTTCCGTTCCCCTCCTCGGGGAACGAAGGGTTACTTCTGTAACCTCGAACGTTTCATTCCACTGCTATCTTAGTTTTGAAGAGTCCCCCCTTCCACCCCTACTCCTCCTTCTTAGATGAGCGACACGGTGGCCCAGTGCGTAGCACTGTTGCCTCACAGCAAGAATGTCTCTGGTTCCAGGCTTTACCAAACCAGCAGACTTTTATGTGTGGAGTTTGCACTTCTCCCCGTGCTCACGTGGGTTTCCCCCGGGTTCCCCGGTTTCCTTTCACCGCCTAAAAACATGCAATTAAGTTAATTGAATAATCCAAGTTGGCAACATAGATATGCTTCTAGTACGTAGTTATCTCCAAGAGCAATCACTTACTGTTCATTGGTTACTACAGCAGGGGAGTTTTCGAGATCTACCTGAGCTCAAACTCCCCTCCTGCCTTGTAACGGGAGGGAGCCCTGGGCTCGAGGATCTCATCAGCTCAGGGCTCTCTCCCGGGACAGCATGCCAAACAAGCTTTTATAATTAATCATCAACTAAGTGTGAACTCTTTAAATAATCTATAAATACACTGATTACCTGTTTTATAGTAATACTTCTGTATATCAGAAATAGAATTAGATAATTCAATATTTTGTATTTTACTCAGTAATGCTTTTGAATATATTTACCTTTACTCACAGACTTGTATAGATATGAATAAAATCACACCCATATAAATTGCCAATCTGCCAATACACTGAGTTAACCCAATATGTAACTCTCTTTTTGTAGTTCCTGTTGAGTGGAGAAACATTTATCTCAGTATCTCCAGTTTACACTCTGGTTTCTTCAGTCCATCAGAGAGCTTCTTCACTCCTGAATCCTGCAGGTCATTGTTACTCAGGTCCAGCTCTCTCAGCACACAGTTTGAGGATTGTAGAGCTGAAGACAAACTCTCACAGCACTGAACAGTGAGATTACAGCTCTTTAGTCTGTGTAGAGGACAAACACAATATTGATGTTGAGTTTGATATGTATGGCACTTTATAGTTTTGTTTGTGGAGCTGAACGAGCCCACCAATCACGGTGGGGTATATGGCTCTCGGGGGCGGGACATCAGCTGAACTTGACGCAGGCAGAGAAACATTTTACAATGAGTGAAAGTTACAGCAGCGTTGCCATGGAGTGTTTCTCTATGATTGCTGGCTGGCTCCTTGCTATTGGCCACATGCGGACATTCGTCCAAGCACGATTAATTCACAACACTTCAAAAATAGTTGTGTAAATTGCTGCCCAGCGGGACATTATAAATATATAAATGCATATAAATATCTGTTTCCATCCAAATATATTACATAAATTTGTGCAAAACTGGAATAACGCCAAAAACATGCGAATAAAGCAGTGTTTTTATCCAACAAGTCAAAGAGAACACAATCATCCCTTTCTGATTAACTTGTGCCAAATATCAACAGTAAAAAAATAATTTAATGCGGTAGAAGAAGCTGCGCCAATTATTTTTATTTAATACTTGCGCCTCAGAAGACAATGCTGACACACAATGAACACGTGGGGGCGTTTGAAGCCATGAGACGCGGAGATCCGGACACGCTCCAGACCAGGCATGTGCACACATAGGGCTCAACCTGTGCAGTCCACATGCCCTTTTTAGTCTTGGATAGAAAGTGCCCTTCCAAAATGATCAAAAGTGCCCCCGCGACACAACACACCCTCGGTCCCGCCCTTCAGTAGGCGCGCGACAACACCGCTCTTGAGTATGCGCGCGACAACACAGCTGATCAGTACGCGCGCATCCACTCTGCAGATCGCAGTAGCAGATCTGATAGCCATTGAACTAATGAAAAGAGTTTTACCCAGCTAGTGAAAAACATTCTACACCTCAAGCATTAAAGCTCTCATGTAACACACGAGAGTGTCACAAGTAAATAATGTTCAGGTGAATCCAAGTGCGAGTGAGCAAAATAATAATTTTTTAACACAGTCAAAACAAAAGCAATGAATGAGTGCGGTGCTAGAACTAGGAGAAACAGGGCAGGAATCAGGCAGGAAACAGGGTCCAGTAAAAACTCATCAGGTCCTGAGCACAGACAAGGTAGCACCATAAGCACACGTAACAAACTGACTATCAGCTGGCGAACAATCAATCCAGCTGAGTGCCGTCATGACACGTGACCAAAACAAATACACGTGGGCCACAAAAACAAAACAAACCCACATGATCAAACAAACACTCTGGAAGAGCACACAAACCTGCAACCGTGACAGAGAGTAAAAGCAAAACCACACAATTAGTGGTAAAATGAATTTATTTAAATTAAACAGTACTGAAGACAGATTAGATGCACCACTGAGCTACAGAAACAAACAAACAAACAAACATCTTAATGCTGATATTTGTTTTCACCTGGCACCATATTGCACACCTCACAAAACCTGAATAAATAGAGAATCTTTAATATCATTGAAGATGGTTCGGGGGTCATCTTTTTTTTTGTTTTGTTTTGTTTTAACAAATGAATCCCTCAGATTGTTTTCAAACCTTTACAAAAGCTTTCCTCCTTCCCCACTACTGTTGCAATTTCTAGCCGAGAATTATTGGTCATCTGGTTCTCCCTATGATCACACATGGACAGATCATAAAGATGTCAGTACAGATGTACCTGTTTCAGAAAAAAAAATCTCTTCAAACTGTTTTATATCCAACTCAACTCAAATCAAATGCGGCACCGCGTGAATTGATCATCTGATTCTTAAAAAATTCCATTAGCTCCGCTATGGTGTTATTTTACTGACAAATGTAGTGAGCGCAGTATTACAATTCAAGAGCGCATTCATGTAATAGGAGCGAGTGAATCTCTTTGCTTGTGCACTAATTTCCTCTGTTTGTGGACAAAACTGAGCAAGAAAAGTGCAAATTTTCACCATCTCAAATATGCACAGCTCACACACAAATATCCTCGCGCGCTCTCAGTACACTGTTTCCTCTTCTTTCGAGCTTTTTGATATGATTTATATTAGTCCACTATTTATTACCAATAACCAAAATACAGAAATAGACTTGCATATTACATTTTTAATCTAATAAATCATTACTTTTTGGCTATATGTTATATGATGAGATATTTCCAGTTTCAAACACTTAAAAACACACAGAGAATAGTTTAATTTTAACAACATTTATTAAACATCCAAAAGGTGCACCATACTATTCATTCATTCATTCATTCATTCATTTATCTTCTGCACCATACTAATAAAATAAAATACACATTTAAATATAATTATTGCAAGTAGAAATGTAACTGTGATAGAAAATAGGGGTAAACTTGATAAGGTTTTATAGCCCACTGTGCAATTCACTCTTCAAATAAATCTCACTATCATTCCTATTTCATCATGACAACTAAACTAAAGTGAACTAGTGTCTGCTGAACAGTGTTTTGTAAAGTTCAGTAAAGTACTTCAATTAGTTTGCTGTGGTAATACTATAGTTGCTATGGTAACACAACAAGAGTAATATAAACAAATTACCCAGTTTTTTTTAACAATATAGGGTATATTATACTACAATTCATGTAGTAAATGCCCACTTCTACAACCCTTGCACATCCTGACATCAAAGCTATTGTAACATGCATTAACAAAGTTTCCATTCACAGTTGCCCATGCACTTATGAAGACACCTTGCATGAATATCAGCTAAAACAATAAATTATGTCTGCTGTACATTTACCGTGTTGTAAAGCAGGATGAAGAAATTCTGTCTTTATTGAGCAAACAGATCATTGACACAAGGGCATTCTATTTACATTTTTAACTTGTAAATTGTTTTAAATTTAAAATTGTAATATATGCATCAGTGTAAAACCGATGACTGGTGGAAAAACATATTCTGTAATATTAAAACCACAAGGGACTCCACTTTTGCCATGGCCTTTTTTGCTGTTGGTGTTTGAACAAACTTATCCCTCAGGTTTTTCCAAACCTTTCCAAAACTTTCCTCCTCTCCTACTGCTGTTGCAACTTCTAGCCAAGAATTATTGGTCATCTGGTTCTCCCTATGATCACACATGGATGGATCATAAAGATGTCTGTATAGTCGACAGTTTTACCCGTTTTAGACAAAATCGTCGCCATGGAGTGCCGGTAAGGACACGGAGACTTGAATCCCATTTAAAGTTCTTTAATGTCCATCACACATGAATAGGTACCGTCTTTTACATGGGAGTGTGTGTGTGTGTGTGTGGTTTCTCATCACTGACGCGCAGAAAACTGACTGGCATTAGGCGGAAAGCAAAGCATGCAACCTTTCTCTCTATCTGAACAGAATGACTCAATGTACCGCAGACCTAAGCTGCATTTTGGTTGGCTGCCTGTGCTCGTGATTGGTGCATGATCAAGTGCTAGCTCTATAGGAGTCTGCTTGCGATGTCACAGCATGCATGCGTGATGAGAGAGCACAGCTTGTGTCCAGCTATGGGGTCAGCCTAACAACCTCTTTTATAGAATGTAAGACTTTTTAAGGCCTTAAATTTAGATTTTTAAATTTTAGACTTTTTAAGAAGTCGCGGAAACCCTGGATTCACCCATAGCACCACTTCACTGGCACTCTAGCTGAGCCCCTCTTTTACTTCATATCACTACTGACAATATTTAGCACTCATAACACTCCCATGCTGACAACCACTGCACCTCTGCAACAGCAGAGTCACTCTGCCGAGCCTTATTCTCCCTCTGCACCCCCTCCCTCTCTCTCACAAACCGCCCAGTAGCATGATTCTGATTGTAGAGATGATTCATAACAGTTCTCCGCCTCTCAGGCTTTCCCCAGACTCTCCAGGCACTCTTTCATAGGGTGTCTGCGGGGTCTATGAGGGTGTTGGGAGTTGAGAAGTTTGGGGACCCTAAAACTATTAGAAAGTCTTGGAATCCTTTGCAAGGTACTAAAATGTTATAATTTTTTGTACAAGGTATCGCTGTATGCTAAAAGTTTGACTGTATTAAATCTGTGAATTTCAGGATGTTATGTAGTTACGAAATCAGTAAAATCCTACAAGATTTGACAGCTTGCTGCTTGTTTACTGCAGTTACCAAGGCAACACCAATATTTCTGCAGCTCTATAGGTGACAACCTGTTAAATTGGCTAGATTTAATAGATCTGTAATCCATGTATGAATGTTTAGTTTGGATTAATTTCTTACATTAAATATTCAGTAAATATACTGTAAGATAAATCTCGCCGGTATTTCTAATAAAAAAGTGGTTGTAAGGTCTTTAAATGTAAGAAAAGAGTCTTAAAAAAGTTATTAAAAGGTGTTGAATTACACTCTTTGATTCCTGTATATACTCTGTTTCAGAATATGAGCAGCCACCACAGAAGCAAAAAGGGGTTTCACAACAACAAATCCAGATTCTGGGAAGGTGATCATCCGCCATAGATATATTAAGCCTTTATCATGCCTTTAAGACATACATACGTCTTAGCCAAGGGCACTACAAAGAAGCCCAGATCACTCTGGCCAGCCATCAACCCACATCTACTTAGGGCAAGGGCATGACCCAGCCACCTTCCCTTCTTCTTTTCCTTCCTTCTAGACTGAGTAACACTAGTCACGTAGTTAATCGGAATTGCATCCAAGCCCCCTCGTCACCCTGCCACCCCTGGTCGTTTCCGCAGAAATCTTCACAGCCCCCTCCCATTTCCTGACTCCTGCCAAACCCTGCCCCTCCTATGGCTCTGACTCCCGCTGGAGTGTTACCCCGAGCTTTGACTCCCACAGGAGTCATCTTGCTGCCATATCTATATACCCAAGTACACAAATATATATTTATATATTGCGCTGTCACTCCCCGCTCCCCACAGAGTGTTCCTCAAGCACCTAACTCATCCCGTCACCCTCTAATAGGAATCTTCACTGTCCAAATCACCTTTTTCCCAGACTCCAGCTAGAGTTGGCCAACAAAGACCTGTTCCAGCATAGCCCTATATATATATATATATATATATATGGACTTTCGTTTATAGATATATATTTATATGGAGCGCTGTCACTCTTCGCTCTGGTCTTCGCTCTATCACAGAAGTCTCGTAATTGGCCCCTCCAGGCCTTAGATTACCCCATCATATATAAACAATTGATTCCCGTCCCTCCTTAAAGATCTGGGTACACTTGCCTAAGTACACCGATGCCTTATAGACGTCAATGCCACAGTCTTTCAGATCGCTCTCATAGAAGATCACATTGTTTCTTTCCAGCTGCTGGAAGGCCAGGAGACAGGAGACATCTGCTGTGTTTTCTCCATCATACTTTCTTCTGCTCTGCTGGATCTGAAAGCGGAGAAAGTGTGTGTACATCTGTGTCAGAGTCTTGGGAGATTCCTGCAGTGTTTCAGCATGAGCCCTGTGTTTCAGTTTCAGTATGTTCTGGAGAACAGTGGCTGAAATACAGCAGAAGACTGGGATGTGGCACATAATAAAGAGACTCTTTGACTGTTTAATGTGATCAATGATTTCTCTGGCCTGATTCTGATCTGTGAGTCTCTTTCTGAAGTACTCCTCCTTTTGGGCATCATTGAATCCTCGTATCTCTGTCAGCCGGTCGATACAGTCAGCAGGAATCTTACTGGCAGCTGCTGGTCTGCTGGTGATCCAGATGAGAGCAGAAGGAAGCAGATTTCCCTTGATGAGGTTCGTCAGGAGAACATCCAGAGAGACTGCTGAAGATACATCACCACACGTCTCATTACCAGCAAAGTTCAGAGGAAGACGACATTCATCCAATCCATCAAGGATGAACAGGACTTTGAATCGTGTGCTTCTTGTAAGATTCAGTCCTTTAGTCTCTGGGAAAAACTGAGTTATGAGGTCTTTTAAACTTTGTCTTTCTTTCTCCTTTAAGTTCATCTCTCTGAATGGAAGAGGAAATATGAAGCTGATGTCTTGATTTTCTTTCCCTTCAGCCCAATCCAGAACAAACTTTTGCACAGAGACTGATTTCCCGATGCCAGCAACTCCTTTTGTCAGGACAGTTCTGATCTGCTCGTCTTGTTCAGCTGCTTCAAACAAATGTTTGCATTTAACCTGTATCTCTAGTGACTGATGACGTCTGGAAGCAGCTTCAATCTGTCTGATCTCATGTTCAGTGTTGACCTGTTCACTCACACCCTGAGTGATATAGAGATCTGTGTAGATGTTATTCAGAAGAGTGGAGTCTCCTTGCTGAGCAATTCCTTCAAACACACTTTGATATTTCTTCTTCAGGCTACATTTAAGCTGATTAATGAAGAACAGCTCACCTAAACACAGGAGCAAAAAAACAGAGAGATTTAGTCTTGACTTTTTTGTAAGTGACAGTCTGACAGATCGCCATGAGTAGGGCCAGACTGAACCTTCAGACTTTTTTTTTTTTTGCTATTTTTGAGGAAAATTGTGTAGTATCATAACTAAAAACTTAATACATATCTAGTTAGATCCACTTAATTGGTAAACAAAACACAAGACTCTTAAATAACAGATGTACTAAAGGACAGAAAATATGACTTTACAAACTGCACTGTCATCATCAACATTTTCATATTAGTCAACAATATTTCTGAAATTAATAAACTGAATGAATATAAATGAACACACATCTACACAGGTAAATAGACTCAATGATGGGCTAAAAATCTGTAGAAATCTGCAGGTTTTGTGTGGGTCTAGCCATGAGTCTCTTACCCTGGAGAGTATCAGCAGCTTGATCTTGCTTCATCTCTCTCAGGAAGAAGAGTGTGAGATCAAGAGCTGCTTCTGTGATAATGCTTCTGTTCTCAATAAACTCCTTTATAAACTCTTGTCTGTTTTCTTCTTGTAAGATTTTCTTAAATTTCTCCAGTTTATTCTTCAGTAATCTGATAATTTTACTCTCAAGATTCTATGAGTTAAGAAAAGAGAAGATCAACATTTAACCAAAACATTCATTTGCATACAGTTGTACATCCACAACATACTCGATAATCAAAAATACATTCTATTAAGAGTCTGGTAAATGCTTGATTCTGATTAGCTGATAAATATTCAAAGGTCATTTTCAGATAAATACAGCTAAAATTTATCCAAGCAGGTTTCCAGCACATTACACTTAAGGGGGTCACACACCGGATGCACCACTCAGCACCGCAACACATTTATCATTAATTATTTAATTTATCTCTGACAACACCAAAAATAAATAACTATTTTTTTGCCATAAATTTTAAATAACCTGTCAAGAAGCTAAATACAGATGTATACACACTTTTTTTATTAAACAAAACTTTTTTTTTTTTTTTTTTTAATTTGACATTTTAGAAATAATTATTGTCATGCCTCTGAAACAATGCACAGTCTATGTCCTGGCTAAAGATCTCAGATCACCAGTTAACTAAAAGGGGAATTAATCTCCTATTAAAGCAATCTTATTGTAGAAGATATAATTAGCACACATTAACAAATATAACTGTGAGCAAAAGAAAGCAGGTGAAAAACAAACCGTGTGTGATAATGAAAGGATGGTCCCATTAACATTAGGCCTGTTAATAATCTGTTCAAAGAAGGGTGCAGCTTACAAAAATACATATTTTTAAAAATCTGGAGCTCTTGAAAGGAGGAGGACAGTGTGTGCACGAGCATCACCTTTTGCCAAGTGTATTTCTGTTTGCAGGCACTGTTGCCTCATTGAAAGGAAACAGGACTGCACACACTTTTTAAACAGTTATCATCCTCTCATTCAGTATATACTGCTTGAGCAAAGTTATTATTTAACAGTCCTGCCGCTTCTCAATTCTAAGATCACATTTTGGGCCGTCTTTATTGTCGAACCCTGCTTTTAAGAAAACCTCAATTTAAAAATGATTTCCAACCAGCCAAAGTGTCTAGTGAGAGCGACTGTCTTACCCACCACAGCTGAACTCTACCCGCATTTGGCAGGTGTAAATGTCAAGCCCTGATGTCATTTAAAATTAACCTATTCAGATGGCGCTCTGTGGCATGGCAGAAGTGTGAACAGTGTCCTGAGTCATAGCTGGGCGTCGTGGACAGCCGCCGACTTCTGACATCTATGTGCGTAGCCTGATAGATAACTATGTTTAGAAATCTAAAATAAATGATGTTGCGGTGTGCGACCGCCTTTACATATCACTACTGCTGAATGATTTCAGACATTTCACAGTTACAAAGAACAAAAATTACACCAAAACACAACACAGTCTTTGGATAAGATGCAAGAGACTAGTCCTACACACAGGAGCAGTTTGAGAACTAATAGCTGACCAATGTCTGAAATACAACATCTGAATGGCTGTGGGAACTATAGTGCAATAAACATCTACACAAAGACATCTTGGCTAAATTTGGACTGTCAGTGAAAATCTAACAGACGTCTAAGATTAGCTCTAATCTAGACTAGTCATCAAATACACATGAATGAACACAAATGTGAAAAGTTTTGCTAATTTAGTGTCTTTGTTGCTATAATTAGCGGCTTTGCAGATTTTTCCAGTGACAAGATGTCAAAAAAATCTTTTTATTTTTGGAGTCACTGGAGACTCTGATGTGTCTGTACTGTACCGTTCCTGCTCTTCTATATGAGCAGGGATTTTCAGCCATTTCAAAGCACCAACTGCAAATTATTCAGCAACTTTATTTAAAAACAACTTCTGGACCAAAGTCTCGAGAGAGTGAGGTATTTCCTTGGTACAGTCAGATCTCTGCTTCTCCTTTGTTTTAAATTTAATCACTTTAATATTTGGCAGCAGTTATTGAACTTGTGTGTTTATCATATGAGAGAGATTACTGTACACAAAACAGGTTTGAGAGGAGTGAGATTTTTCATGACTAATCAATCCTTGTCACATGGCTATATAAGCAGCTGCCATTGCACCGTGTCAGCTGACAGTTTTAACAGATTCAGATATGCAAATTTATGCATATGTCACCTAGTGACACCCAGTACATTCATAATTACAACAAAACTAGAAGTTCTTTTAAAATGAGTAAAACTGACAGGGAGTCGTTTCACTTTCTGTGTCTTCTGTCAACATGACTGGCAAACATGTCAGAGAAAACAGCTGAATCTTCAGGAGCAAACTCATTTAGAAAACAAATGCTCTTTATTTTAGTTAACTGTATGAAAAGAGTGCAAAGCAGAACTCTGAGCTCATCAGCCGGCTAATCACATGACGAGTATTTTAAGAGTGTTTTGTGACCATCCTGAAATAACAGAATATGTTTCTATTGGGGACTAATTCATCATCTCTTCCCGTCTGTTTCTACTGTGCTGTTTGTCGTCTCCAGTCTGCATTTCACAAATGTGTTAAATAAGACCCTCCCTCACCTCATGGTTGGGATAACTAGGTAACTAGAAAACAACTTTTTGCCTTGTCGAAATCATGAGAAGTTAGGTCACGATCAGAGGAAAACAAGAAAGAAAGATTTGTTTAATGTATGGCGCTCCATAGCTTAAGACAGGTCAAGCAGGTTACAAGATCCAGTTCTCAAAAGTCTTGTGAGCAAATATTTCTGTGTTTCATGGAGTTATTTTAGAGACATTAATTAATCAAAATAAGTTTTTCTCACGTGGAAGATAGACTGGAGATTGTCTGTGAAGCTCTTGTGTCTCCTGTGAGTCTCGTCTCCTGAATCTGCTGACTCATATTCAACACTGTTAACAGATAAAACTACTGTAATTACACATTTACAGGCAAACACATACAGATATTCAGTCATTCATTTGCCTACGGCACTATTCCTTTATTTATCAGGCGTCACCACAGCAGAATGAACTATTCCAGCATATGTTTTACACAGTGAATGCCATTCCAGCTGCAACCCAGTACTGGGGAAACACCCATACATGCTTTAAGAGTTTACACTTAGCTGATGATTAATTATAAAGCTTGTTTGGCATGCCGCCCCGGCAGAGAGAGCCCTGAGCTCATAAGATCCTTGAGCCCTGGGCTCCCTCCTGTTGCAAGGCGAGAGGGGAGTTTGAGCTCAGGTAGATCTGGAGAACTCCCCTGGTGTAGTAGCTAATGAACAGATAGTAATTGCTTTTAAGAGATAACTACTTACTAGGAGCATGTCTGTGGTGCCGATTTGGATTAGTCAAATCACTTAAGCTGCATGTTTTTGGACGGTGGGAGGAAACCAGGGAACCCGGGGGAAACCCACGTGAACATGGGGAGAAGGCGTAAACTCCGCACAGAAATGTCTGCTGGTTTTGTTAATGACCAGAACCAAAGACGTTCTTGGTGTGAGGCAACAGTGCTAACCACTGGGCCACCGTGCCACCCATCTAGAAAAGAAAGATGAGTTGGGGTGGAAGGGGGGATTCTTCAAAAGAAAGATGGCTGTGATATGAAACCTAGGGCACTTACAGTGGACTAGGAATCGTCTAATTGGTGAATCGTGAATTGGATAATGCAGGGCAGCTGCGAGCAAACATAAGCATGTGATCCTCTCAACATTCTTTTATAAAGAAACTTCATTCATTTACAAGACCTCAGAAAGTAGCTGTGGATACAAATAATTTTAAAAGAAATATATTTGATTTACTGTTTATTATTACACAAAAGCCTTAAGCTACAGCAGCTATGATTATTTTTCAAATCTGCATTCAGACACATTTACTGAACAGTTTTGGCTATAAACATCTTTTATATTCTAATAGTGAGGAAACGATGATGAAGAATTTGAATTGAAGTGAATAGTCCATACATGTATGTGTTAAATTGACATGGAAATATAAAATAATGATTTACTGAAAATACTCTGAGTAAAAAACTAAATCTGCCACCAGGAGTCTGTAAATGTCTTAATGAGCCAATAAAGTCATTCAGGAATGGGTCTCTTTACTGAAATGTTGGTTCACAATAACATGTTGGAAACAGTCCATGTGTGAATAATAATGTGAAACACAAAATACCTTTGTGCAGATGATGGTGTTTCCTCTCTGAGGTCTGGTGGATAACCTTTAGCGCAGTCACTCTTCAGAGACTTAGAGCTGGACACACATGATCCTGATCTCACACTGAACACACAAACACACCAGAGGAAAATGAGTGTCACAACCTGGTCTAACTTTATATGAACAAGAGGATATTTTACTACCAGAGTAATTTCCGATGCATTATTAAAGTTACAAACAGCAGTTTAATGGTCAGATATTTGTCCTTATTAGGAGTGTGGATGAAGACAGAAGAATTTAAGATAATGATATAACACTGTTCTTGTGTTTCTTAATTATTGTGCCTGTAAAGTGTTGTGTAAGTATAATTAAAAACATCCTGATGAATACTGAAACAGTCCATGTGTGAGCAATAATGAACAACACAACATACTTTTGAGCAGATAATGGTGTTTTCTCTCTGAACACTGGTGGATAATCTTTAGAGCAGTCACTCTTCAGAGACACAGAGCTGGACACACATGATTCTGATCTCACACTGAACACACAAACACACCAGATGAATAAACTGAAGGACAAACTTCAGTTTTATTGTTTTTTTCAGTTTAATTCAGCACAAACTAATTGTTGGCTGAAGGTCTGTCTGATCAGGTCTGCTACACAGGAATCATGGGTAAACATGACACACATTGAGCTCTATTAAATATGACCCCAGATCGAGCTGTCTGTAATCTAGAATGATCTAAACACATTTGCTGAAGCTGTAAACTGAAGCTTTGTCCATCATTTGATCAGGCAATAGCAACACAAATAAGTGCATTGTTGTTGGTCTTTGTTCTTCAGAGAAAGTGTTGAAATAATGGTGTAAAAAGTCAATACCTGAGCAAACAATTATTGGTATTGGTCGGGTCATATATTAACTGAACTTCTGCTGTTGTGTGTGAGATGCTGTGCATCCTAATTAGCATTTCTGCAGAAGTAGATACACGCTGGTCCAAAAATAAATTCAGCTCTGCAGAAACTTCCTGTCTGAAGAAAGGTGTTAAAGCTGAACACAGAGCACAGAAAGTGTTATGCTTTTATAGTTGTGCAGAGAATTGGTAGAAAAAGAGGACTTATGTCTGGGGTGCGGCCAATGGAGGACTGGACAATGATTGACAAATGAAGAATTTAACTAAACTTCACCTGTTAAAATCAGCTGCCTATATAAGCTGAAGTCAAGAAAAGAAAGTTGTTGTGCACCTCCTTAATGTATCTTCTGCATTGAATTGAAGACAATAGAATACTGTGAATCGAACTATTCATTTGTAACCAATAAATTGTTACGATTTTTGACATTGAAGAAAAACCTCTCCTGACCTTTTTTTTATTGAGCACGCATAGAACTGATTAATATTCTAATACTAATTACCCTAACCTGCCTAGTTAACCTAGTGAAGCCTTTAAATGTCACTTTAAGCTGTATAGAAGAGTCTTGAAGAATATCTAGTCTAATATTATTCAGTCATCATGGCAAAGATAAAACAAATGAGTTATTAGAGATGTGTTATTAAAACTATTATGATTAGAAATGTGCTGGAGAAATCTGCTCTCCGTTAAACAGAAATTGGGCAAAAATTAATCAGGGGGGCTAATAATTCTGACTTTAACTGTATGTTTGGCTTTTGACACATCCTTTAAAATACGTGGTTAAGAGATTAGAGCTTTTAACTTTGTTTTTATTTGTGGGGCCGGTGAAAATTTTAGCAGGGCAAGTAAGCATCTGAATCCCTGGCCCAGTAGGAAAAATCCTTACGGCCCTATCATACACCCGGCACAATGTGGCGCAAGGCGGGGCACAATAGCCTTTTGCTATTTTCAGCTTGGCGCAAAAGTTGTTTTGAGGTGTTGCGCTACGCTGTTTAAATAGCAATTGCATTTGCACTCATATGTGCGCTCATAGGCGTTCTGGTCTAAAAAGGAAGGTGTTCTAAGGCGCACTGCTGGCGCGTTGCTATTTTGAGAAACTATTATAGATTTTTCATTAGACCAAAACTAACCCAGTATAAACTCCGGCGCAGAGTTGCGCCTCGCTTACACACTGCTACACACAAGATGTAGAGCAATACGCAAATATCTTTACATATGAAAAAATGTAAATATTAAGGATATATAGGATATAAATATAAAGGATTAAAATATTACAAAACATATTATTTTTTAGCCTACATAAATATGAAAAATCACTGCTTTTATGTCTTCTTCATCTCGGGAGGCTTTTTCAGTTCATTCATAACAATTTGCTTTTGTATAATGTTATTATTATTAGCAGTATTATTTATTATATACATATGTATATTTGTTTTATTAAAAACAAGCTTAGATTTGCCCACCTGTCAGGTTTTAGACCATATGGGGCACCGCATGTTGAAGTGGATTTTATACTCTTTAAAGTGTGAAGTTAATATATATATTCAAATTGTATGTGTATAATCTGCTTGTAGACTTGCATACCATTAGAAGAATTACCATATCACAAGAACTGGATAAGTTATATAGTTACCAGGTTTGGGTCAGGGGTTAATCTAGGTGGAAATTGAGGTCAGGGGTTAACCTAGGTGGAATTTGTGTGACATATGTAGAAATAAGGGAAAAACAGATGACAGAGGTGGAATTTGGAGTCAAGGGTTAAACTAGGAGGGATCTTGTGTGACATATGTACAACAAAGGCAAAAACAGAGTATTTAAGGAGGGCAGAAGATGAGTGACACAGAATTTTTCAGACAGGGATGCTACTGGGGGTCTCCTGAAAGTTCTCCTTTGTTGTCGACAATAAAGTATATTCTTCTGATACTCATAACCTCCAGACTGAGTTTGATTTAGTAAGAGAAAATCCAAGAAAACCACCACAATGTGTATTTGGATATGACTCTTTAACTTTTAAAACTTCATTATTATTGTTCATTTATTCGTTTGCTGGAAATTAGAACTAAATTTAGAAATAGTTTTGAAACAAATATTTGCGCTTAACAAACTAAATAAATTTTTTATAGGCTAATTGATGTCTGTGCGTAAAGGTTTCCCTATCCACGAGAGCGAAAGTGAAAGTAGACCGATTATCTCTCATTCTTGCGCGGTAGATAATCTGTTTAACTCTTTTCTTTTAAAAAACTGTTAACTGTTTGCTTGTGAAATGCTCAGTTTTTCTACTTAGACTTACTTTGCGTCCTGTAAATAGCAAATGCGTTTATGGCACGACGCAGCTGGCTCTTAAAGGGAATGGGATATGAGACTCTGATTTGTTTTTTCTCAAAACACACCAATAACTCAAAATAAACTCAACCCTTTTAGACCATGCGCCACAGCACAAAGCGGATTTTCCCGTTTAAATTAGCATATATGGATTCTAACACGTCCTGAAAGCGTTTGCGCCCTGCGCTTTGCGCATGGTCCGTCAAAATAGAGCCACTTAAAAGTTGAACCCTGTGTTCGTTTAACCCCTGATCTAACACCTCAGAGGGACATTATAAAATGCTTAACGTGGAAAAAAGCTCAGACCACAGGTTTACCCCCACTGCTGGTCTCACTAACAGCACTTCCAGCAGCAACCTAGCTTTCCCGTGTGGTCTCCCATTCAGCTACTGATCGGGCACAGCCCTGCTTAGCTTCAGTGAGTGACCATGTGAGAGTTTTAGAGAGGTAGCTGCTGGCTAGTTGAATTAATTATAGCTTAATATAAGCTCTGAACCCTGCATCTTAAATGTAAGGAACAGGGAAGGAGACTGAAGGGAATAATAAGTTTGGGTTTTAATATTAACCCAGTATTTGTTGCTTCCCTTTTTTTCTGTTTTTTTATATTAATATTTTTCATTATTTACTTATTGATTTGATTATTTGCGGATCAATCTTTGCATTAATGTAATTGTTTTGTTGTTGTTTTCTTGAGTTTTTAATGTATATTCTATTACTAAGTAATGCATTTTCTGTTTTGGCTATTTATCACTCGCTGTCTTTCATTGCAGGGTTTTTACTTTTGGAATTAATAAATAAAAATAAAAAACTCAAGAATATTTTATAGAGTCTTTAGTCAGTTTGCTAAATTAATGAAATATGTTTTAAACACTCCAGAAGGATGCAAAGTAGGAATCACTGCTTCCTTTATTAAAGATAGTTTAATTCTTCATTTGTTAAGCTGCTAGTTGACAGAAACAGCGCTGTTTTAAAATGTCCAAGTCATTCAGACAGTTATTAAGTAGAAGAAATTAAGCTTTACTTTTCTGTTTCATTGATTGTACTTAATAAGCAATATAATCATTGTGGGCTGGTTTGCAATGGCAATACTCCACTGTTTAGAGCGAGGTAGGACCCCAAATTGATTCTGCTTAGGGCCCCCAAATGTACAGGGCCGGCCCTGCCTTTTCCTTATAATGGACTTCAATGGGGAGAAAACGCTTAACGTGAGTTTTTTTCCCTTTATCTGGACAATTGGGACTCGTTTTTTCAACAGTAGTTAGGATGAATTACAAGAAAAGTTTGACAGAAGTTTAGGTTTCTCTGGTAGATGTTTTGGTATGTTAATTATTATTTTTTTTTATGTTAAGTGTTTTATAATGTCCCACCTCAGATATTTCACATTTGATACGTGCATACTATGTGTCTGTCACAACAACTTCCGTCCTAGCCAGCTATTTATTTATTTATTAGCTTAGTTAGTAGTTAGTTAGCACTAAAACAGTTAAATGCAGTTCAAGGAACATCAATAATTGAGGTAAAGTTGGTTTTATATTCACACATTCAGACTTTCTCCTTAATAAGATCATTTCAGAAAAGTCTTGTAAATAGCGAGATCATATTAGCAGGCGATCACTATCAAAATGTACAAGACTGTTCACGGTCAATTAAACAATGCTAATGTTTTAAAGTCGTACTTGCATGTGATTTTAGTCTGAATGGTCAAAGTACCACGGTAAACAGTGTATGGAGCTGTCACTGGACGAATGTGCGAATATAAACCAGCTTATAGAGGTAAAGTTGGTTTTATATTCACACATTCGTTCATTTAGAAGTCTCTATATTATTTACCATATTACTTTGAATATTCGATTATGACTTGAAAACAACTTCAACACTGTTTATTTGACTGTGAACAATGTTGTACTTTGATAGTCATTAGCTGTTAATATGATTTCACTGTTTGCAGTTTGCAAATAATACTTTAAAGAAATTATATTATTAGGGGGAAAGTTTGAATGTGTGAATATAAAACCAGCTTCACCTCAATCCGCATCTTCCTGTTAACGGAAGCTCTGCTTTCACTTTCAAGACTCTCTCTCTCTCTCTCTCTTTCTCTCTCTCTGTTTAAAGTTGATTTTGTGCTGAATGATCTGAAATCATTGTGTAAGACTAATATAGAGAAGCACAAACACGTTCAAGTGTGTAAAACTGGTTTTGTGTGTTTTATACAGTGTTTAAATGACTGTTTTGACACAGTGTCTAACCAAAGTTTGAGGATTTGATCTTCAGGATCAGACATTTAAATCACACTCACACATCTAAACTAGGGATGGCTGACGTGAAACTGATGTTTCGACACAGTGTCGAGATCCCGAAGTGCAAGTGTTTCGAAACACTGCACCGAAGCATGATTCGAAGCACCCAAGTCACGTGACTAAAGTGTTTCGAAACACCTAGTCACGTGACTAAAGCGATTCAAAGCATCGATCAGCTTAGAAACGTTTCGAGACCTGGCGAATCCTCATTTGATTGCCAAGATCATCAAATGATCTCTGTCTCATATGGCTTAGAGGACTGTGAGTTAGCTAATTGATTCTATGCTTTGCATGATGTTTTGGGTTCGAATCCCGACTTGTACAAATACTCTGAAATCATGGTTTTATGTATTTTAATCATGTTTCTGTTTTGTGTAGCCTAAATAGGATACAGCTGCAGTTATGCCATCAATTTAGCATCATTTTTGTAACACTGTAAAACAATAATAAATATTTTTACAGTATGGTGGGGTTTAGGGTTTGGGTAGACATTAATAAAATACAATAAATGGGAAATTTAATGAATATTATAAATAATTCTTGATAACTTCAGGCCACCGTTTTTGATCTAGCAACAACCTTGTTTTAAGACAAAAACGACATATTTATTCACAAATTGTTCAATCGGATATCAGACCAATGTTGAAACAAAATGATACAAGAGCAAAGCATTACCAACTGGTATTAAAGCATTTCAAAACAACTGCGACAGCCTGACTTCAAAACCTACTAACCACGCATGGAAGACTGACTCTTTAACCACTATACTATGTTACTTGAAGGAGCATACATACAAAGTTGGGTGTAATTCCTCAATTTGTTCAACTGTTCTTTGCTGAAGCTGTTTCAGTGCAATACATCAAAAAATGACCACTAGATGTCACTGTAGAGTGGGGTTTCGAAACGTTTCGAAGCTTCGACACATTTGCTTCGACTGTTTCAGTGTTTCATGAAGCCTCGCTTTACCCACCACTAATCTAAACCCTAAACCCATTTTTTTGACTCTTTCGGTTTGTCAACATCTTCTACCGCCACCTGCTGGACTGACATGAAGCCAATATTATGAAGCTGCAGGCCCGGAGACCCAACCGCATGCTCATGTATCTCTTATACTTTGAACTGTGTCTATTATGTCCCTCCCCTCTACTCCATATGCCTGTGTAGTGCTTGTAATTTTAGGTAATATTTTCCTAAGTCTGTTTGCTAAAACCTTTGCTAAAATTTAAAAATCTGTATTTAGCATTGTTAAGGGCCTATAATTCTTTAGATCTGAAGGACTTCTTCTTTTGTGTATCATTTTAATCATTCCTGTCTTCATTCTTTCACTTAATTCTTTTTTGTTAAAAACCTCATCATATACTTCTTTTAAAACACGTACTATAATTTCTCTAAAATTCTTATAAAACTCATTGTTTAAACCATCTATGCCTGGACTCCTCTCCGTAGCTAACTGTCCTATTGCTGCATCAATTTCTACTTCTGTTATTCCTGCATCACAAAAAATGTATCTTCTTCTGAAACTTTTGCTTTTATTTGATTTGAAAGAAACTGTTTATCAACCTTTATAATTCCTTGTCTCTTAAACATATGTTCATAGAAATGTTTAACAGCTATTAAAATTTCCTCAGTTCCTTGTTTTAATTCTCCATTTTTATCCAACACCTCTTTCATTAAGTCTGCTTTCTGTCAAGTCTTTTTTTAAAGTTTTTTAAGAACTAAGATCTCCTTCAACAGTGTACTTTGCTTCTAATTATAGCCCCTCTGCATTTTTCATTTTCCATCTATTTTAGTTGTTCTTGTAAATATATGAATTTCCCAATCTCTTCATTTTGATCTATTTGCAGTCTTTTTATTTCATCTTCTAATTCCCTTCTTATTTGAATTTCTGTATTATTTTTAACTCTTTTAACCATTATTTTTAAAATTTTACAATATTTTATTGAACATTTTTTATGTCTAACTTCATGTTGTCCCACCATTTTCTTTTATCTTCTCTATACATTCTATCCAATTCACTGTTTAAAATTATTTGTTTAATTTTACTTTGTATGTCTCATGTTTTAAAATTGTTGCATTCAAAATCCATACACCCAATCCCCTTTCAACTTTTACACAATCTAACTTCAGACAAAAAATCGAATGATCACTAAATCCAAGGTTTTTGTAAAATACACTTTTGATATAGTCTTTCATTTCTACATTACATAACATATAACCAATCCTACTTAACCTCATTTAAAACCAGTTGCATTCTTGAAAATTCCCTCTTTGTCTTATTTCTCTCTCTCCACACATCTATTAAATTACATTGTCATCATTTTCAGTAGCTCCTCCCTCCCCTTGTCTTTTCTATATACCATCTTACTCTCCAGATCTAATTATTAGATGCATGAATATTATAAATTATGAAATTATCTTCACCTTTTTCTAATTTCATCGCCATGCATTTCCCAACTCCATCATCAAATATTACTTTTTATTTTTCATATATACCTCTTTTTATTAAAATCACTACTCCACAACCCACTTTATCCTCTCCACTGTTAAAATATATTTGACCATCCCATTTACTTTGAACCATTTTAAACTTAAATTTTTCCAATTTGTTTCTTGCAAAACAATCACATCAGCTTCTTTACATAACACCAACATTTTTTTAAATTTCTCCACATTCAATAAACCGCTTGCATTCCATAATAAAATGTTTAAAAACATGGTGAAAGATATTAAAATATTAAAACCACCCATTATTTTTAGTCTCATCCTCTACATCTGCATACCAATTTTTGTCACTCAACTAACAGCCCCTTCCATAAAAGAAACACAAATTAAATTCATGTTAAAAATAAATAAAATGGTTAAAAAAAACATTATTTCTCATCATCTTCTTCTGTAGTGTTTTTTTTGTTTGTTTTTTCTCTTACTAAATCAAACTCAGTCTGGAGGTTATGAATATCAGAAGAATATACTTTATTGTCGACAACAAAGGAGAATTTTCAGGAGACCCCCAGTAGCATCCCTGTCTGAAAAGTTCTGTCCCACTCATGCCCTGGCCTTACCTAAATACCCCTTTACATCCGTTGTTTTCCTTTGTTCTCCATATATTACACAAGATCCCTCCTAGTTTAACCCTTGACTCCAAATTCCACCTCTGTCATCTGTTTTTCCTTTATTTCTACATATATCACACAAGACCCCCCTAGTTTAACCCTTGACTCCAAATTTCACCTCTGTCATCTGTTTACACATGTGTTGCTCTATTCTTATCCATTTCCTGAGACACATTAGTTGTTTACTCAGGCTTTGTCCCGCTCTCTTCTCATCCACTTCTTTTTATGACCCTTTCTACATAGCACCTTAATTCTTTTAATAGTATGCAAGTCTACAAGCAGATTATACACATACAATTTGTATATATAGATTAACTTCACACTCCAAAAGGCAAAAAATCCACCTCACTTCCAGCCCTCTTAACACTTCATACCTATTTACATTTTTTACTTGCACCTTTGTCAACATCTTTTTTCTTGCACTGTCCACATTTGGTTTTACCTTTATTGTTCTTCTTCTTATTAGTCCTCTTTCCACTTTGTTCTTCTCTACATAATCTGTCAGTTTTTCTCCATTACTTTCCATTTCTTCGGCTTGATCAGTCTTATTTTGTTCATCGTTTTCCACCATATTTAAAAAGTTTTTAAAACTGTCAGTTATTTCCATTTGTGTCCACTGTTTTTGTTCTGACGTCTGTTTTTCGTTCACATTTTTTCCTCTCTCTTCCCTTATGTTGTTTGTTTCCTCCTACATAACCCTTGTTTTTAAATCTTCTTCTTCCTTGTTTTTTTCATGCACCTGTCCGTCCTCTTGTTCTGCTCCCCCTCCTTCCTCTCCTTGCATCCAACATTCACACTTGTTTAAAAATTGTTTAAATTCTGGACATTTGACATTATTACAATTCCTTGCAAAGTGTCCCTTTTCTTCACCTTTATAGCACTTAAAATCAGCGCAATCCATTAAAATGTGCTTTTTTTATTTTTTATTTTTATTTAAAACATCATCACATTACATTATCATTTAAAAACTCCAGAAATTTCACAAAACAAATACATTAAAATAAACATTCTTCATAAAATAATATCCTCTTTGGGCATCTTCCACTTTAAACCATTTAAAAACAACCTTGATCCGTCCTCAATGTCAGTGCCTGTGTAAACTCTTCTGTTTATTTTTGATATGGGATAAACTCCCCATCCTTCTAATTTTTCTAAAATTTCTCTGTCATCAAGATAGACTGGCAGGTGCACGAAAGAAACAACATAATCCCTGTTTTGCAGCTCTTTGATTTTAACAGTTCATTTCCTTAATCAACAGTTCATAGATCATTTCCTCACATGTTTCTTGCTTTTCCATAGTTAGTTCAAACTCTTTTCCTTGCCTCAGTCTCAAAGCCAGAATCTTCCCATGACCACACTTGTCTGTCACTGCTTTAATGATGTCCACAGCTCTTACCCCATTTACTTCGTCGGCATTCACTATTACTGTTACTTCTTTTAAATATTTTCTTCCACCAAGTTTTTCCTTTGTCCAGCTCGTTGTCTATCGTCCAGTCCATTGTCGTTAACCATTCTTGCCCCTCCATCCAGCCCAGTTTCGTTTGCCAAAGAACCGTCCATTTTATGCCCAGGAAAAGTGCAAAAAAAAAAAAAAAAAAAAACACCCTCCAGTTAGCAAGATGCTGCTAACTGGAGGTGGTTTAAAAAAATAAAATAAAATAGACTCTATTTCACTCCACAAAAACAACACAAACAAACACAAAACAAAAATTCCAAAATGAAGGAGACCCTTTCTCCGAACTGCAGCTGTTCACTTCCTGAATCGCTCACTAGTGTCCTCTACTGTTCCCAGGGGGATACGGCTATAAGCAGGCAAGAATTCTACCACTGAGCCACCAATGTTGACACATGTCTTTCCTTGCCTTTGTGGTGTGTGTGTGCTGCAAGGCTGTTACATGCAGCTGGAAGAGGAGCAACACAAAACATGAACTGCATAGGCCAAGAATCAGACCCGGGTCTCCTGCATGGGAGGCGAGAATTCAACCACTGAACCACCAATGCTGCCTCACATGTTCACCTGCCCTTGTGGGCTCTGAGTGCTGCCAGGCGGTTACATGCAGCTGGAAGGGGAGCAACATAAATTGCATTGGCCAGGAATCAACACGAATCCACAAATGCTGACCTGCTTATTATTTTGCCATTGGCAAGGAATCGGACCCGAATCTCCCACGTGGCAGGTGAGAATTCTACCACTGAACCACCAGTGCTGGCCCATGTTGCTCCTTGCCTTTGTGTTGTGAGTGCTAAAAGGCCGTCAACCAGAGCTGGAAGAGTAGCAACACAAAACAGGACTTACGCTGAATGGGAATCGGTGTTGTGTGAGTGCTGCAAGGCTGTTACATGTAGCTGGAAGAGAAGCAACACAAAACAGGAACTGCATTGGCCGGGTATCAGACCCGTCTCCCGCATGGGAGATGAGAATTCTACCAGTGAACCACCACTGCTGTCATGCATGTTCCCCTGCCTTTTTAGGGAGTGGGTGCTTTAATGCATTGGCTAAGAACTGTACCCCGATCTCTCGCGTGGCAGGTGAGAATTCTACCACTGAACCACCAACGCTGATAAAATTATGCTGTTGCCCTAGTGGGGCGTGAGTGCTGCAAGGCTGTTAGACACAGCTAGAAGAGGAGCAGCACAAAACAGGAACTGCATTGGCCGGGAATCTGACCTGGGTCACCCACATAGCAGGCGAGATTTCTACCACTAAGGGCTCTATTTTGACGGTCCATGCGCAGAGCGCAAAATGCAGGGTGCAAACGCTTTCAGGATGTGTCAGAATGCATTTTTGATAATTTAAGGACGGGAAAATCCGCTTTGCGCCAAGGCGCCTGGTCTAAAAGGGTTGAGTTTATTTTCTTAATGAGTTATAGGTGTGTTTTGAGAACAAACCAATTAGAGTCTCATCTCCCATTACCTTTAAGAGCCAGCTGCGTTGTGCCATAAGCACATTTGCTATTTACAGGACGTAAAGTAAGTCTAAGTGGAAAAACTGAGCATTTCACAAGCAAACAGTTAACTGTTTTTTTTAAAAAGAAAACTGTTAAACAGAGCATCTACTGCGTGAGAATGAGAGATAAATGATCTACTTTCACTTTCGCTCTTGGATATGGAAACCTTTACGCACAGACATCAATTAGTCTATAAATAATTAATTGTATTTGTTAAGCGCAAATATTCATTTCAAAACTATTTCTAAATTCAGTTCTAATTTTCAGCAAACTAATAAATGAACAACAATAACGAAGTGTGTTCAAAAACCTGAGTTATATCCTAAAACACATGCTGTGCCCCATATGGTTTAAAACCTGACAGGTGGGCAAATGTAAGCTTGTTTTTAATAAAACAAAGATAAATATGGATATAATAAATAATACTGCTAATAATAATAACATTATACAAAAGCAAATTGTTATGAATAAACTGAAAAAGCCTCCCGAGATGTAGAAGACATAAAAGCAGTGATTTTTCATATTTATGTAGGCTAGAAAATAATATGTTTTGTAATATTTTAATCCTTAATATTTATATCCTATATCTATTCTTATTATATCCTATATATATCCTTAATATTAATTTTTTTTCATATGTAAAGATGTTTGCCTATTGCTCTCTTGTGCATATTAAGCAGTGTGTAAGCAAGGTGCAACTCTGTGCAGGTGTTTAGACCGGGTTTGTTTTGGTCTAATGAAAAATATATTTTAGTTTCTCAAAATAGCAACGCGCCAGCAGTGCGCCTCAGAACACCTTCTTTTTTTAGACCAGAACGCCTTTGGGTGCACATGTGAGCACTAATGCATTTGCTATTTAAACAGCGTAGCGCAACGCCTCAAAACGACTCTTGTGTCAAGCTTAAACTAGCAAAATACTGTTGCGCTGCGCATATGATAGAGCCCTAAACCATCAATGCTGAAACACATGTTATCCTACCCTTGTGGGGTGTGATTGCTGCTATGCTGTTACATGCAGCTGGAAGAGTAGCAACACAGACCAGCAACTGCATTGGCTGGCAATCAGACCCAGGTCTTCCACAAGGCAGGCGAAAATTCTACCAATGAAACACCAACGCTGGCACATATGTTCTTTTGCCCTTGTGGCGAGTCAGTGCTGCAAGGCAGTTACATGTAGCTGGAAAAGGAGCCACACAAAACAGCAACTGCACTAGACGAGAATTGAACTCATGTGTGCCGCATGGTAGGCGAGAATTCTACCACTGAACCTCCAATGCAGATATACTCAAATTGCTGCCCTAGTGGGGTGTGATTACTACAAGGCTGTTACCCAGAGCTGGAAGAGTAGCATCACAAAACAGTAATTGCATTAGCCGAGAATCAGACCTGGGTCTCCCACGTGGCAGGCGAGAATTCTACCACTGAAGCACCAATGCTGATCCATGTTGTTTCTTGCCTTTGTGTTGTGTGAGTGCTAACAGGCCGACAACCAGAGCTTTTGTAAAAAAGCAAACCAGCAATTGTAATAGCTGGGTATCGACGCCAGGCCTCCCGCGTGGCAGGCGAGAATTCTACCACAGAACCACCAATGCTGACTACTCATACTGCTGTCCTAGTGGGGTGTGACTGCTGCAAGGCTGTTACCCAGAGCTGGAAGAGTAGCAACAAAAACCAGGAATCGCATTGGCAGGGAATCAAACCCGGATCTCCCACATGGCAGACAAGAATTCTAGCACTGAACCACCAATGCTTACATACTCCTACTGCTGTCCTATTGGGGTGTGATTGCTGCAAGGCTGTTACCCAGAGCTGGAAGAGTAGCAACACAAAACAGGATTTGCATTGGCCAGAAAACAGACACGGATCTCCCGCGTCACAAACGGGAAGTTTACCAATGAACCACCAACGCTGACCTACCTTGTTCCTTGCCTTTGTGTGAATGCTAAAAGTCCATCAACCAGAGCTGGAACAGAAGCCACATAAAACCACTTCTGTATTAGTCAGGACTCGACTCTAGGTGTCCCGTGTGGCAAGCGAGAATTCTACCACTGAACCACCAATGCTGATATGCTCATATAGCTGTCCTAGAGGGGAATAATTGCTGCCAGGCTGTTACCCAGAGCTGGATGAGTAGCGACACAAAACAGGATTTGCATTGGCCAAGAATCGGAGCCGGGTCTCCCGCGTGGCAGGCGAGATTCTATCACTGAACCACCAATGCTGATATGCTCATACTACTGTCCTAGAGTGGTGTGATTGCTGCAAGGCTGTTACCCAGACCTGGGGCCTCATGTACGAAGACTTGCGTGGAAATCTTACTAAAACATTGCGTACGCACAAAGCTGTAAATGTGCGTACGCAGAAAAAAATTCAGATGTATGAAACACTGCGTACGCCGAATCTCACGCATATTCTTTTGTACATCCGAATGAACGTGAAACTGAGCGCAACATGCACGAGCGCAAAACCCCTCCCTGCCTCCTCCCCCGTATGAATATGCTAATGACTATGCTAATGGAAAAACCCAACGAAAAAGCAATGGCAAAATCAAACAAAAAGAGAAACTTTGAACAGAATGTGAATTGGAGGTGCTGCTTTCGGAGGTAGACCGGAGAAAAGCGGTGTTATTTGCAAGTTTGTTTTCCGGAATTAACAACAAAAGAAAAAAATAGAGTGGGAGAGTTTAGCTGATACGGTTAACAAAGCAAAGTTTTTGTGCGTACGCAGCGTTGATACATGAGGCCCCAGGAAGAGTAGCAACACAAAACAGGATTTGCATTGGCCAGAAAACAGACACGGGTCTCCCGTGTCACAAACGGGAAGTTTACCACTGAACCACCAACACTGACCTACCTTGTTCATTGCCTTTGTGTGATTGCTAAAAGTCCATCAACCAGAGCTGGAACAGACACCACATAAAACCACTTCTGTATTAGTCAGGACTCGACTCGTGGTGTCCCGCGTGGCAAGCGAGAATTCCACCACTGAACCACCAATGCTGATATGCTCATATAGTATTCCTAGAGGGGAGTAATTGCTGCCAGGCTGTTACCCAGAGCTGGATGAGTAGCAACACAAAACAGTAATTGCATTGGCTGAAAATCAGACACGGGTCTCCCTCGTCGCAGACGAGAGTTCTACGACTGAACCACCAATGCTGAAATGCTCATTCTGCTGTCCTAATGGGGTGTGATTGCTGCAAGGCTGTTAACCAGAGCTGGAAACAACAGGATTTGCATTGGCCAGGAATCGGACCCGGGTCTCCCGTGTGGCAGGTGAGATTCTATCACTGAACCACCAATGCTGATATGCTTATGTTGCTGCCCTAGTGGGGTGTGACTGCTGCAAGGCTGTTACCCAGAGCTGGAAGAGTAGCAACACAAAACAGGAATTGCATTGGCTGGAAAACAGACACGGATCTCCCTCGTCACAAACGGGAATTTTACCACTGAACCACCAACACTGATATGCTCGTACTTATGTCCTAGTGGGTTGTGATTGCTGCAAGGCTGTTACCCAGTGCTGTAAGAGTAGCAACACAAAACAGGATTTGCATTGGCCGGGAATCGGACCCGGGTCTCCCGCTTGGCAGGTGAGAATTCTACCACTGAACCACCAATGCTGATATGCTCATACTGCTGTCCTAGTTGGGTGTGATTGCTGCAAGGCTGTTACCCAGAGCTGAAAGTGTAGCAACACAAAACAGAAATTGCATTGGCCGGGAATCGGACTCGGGTCTCCAGCGTGGCAAGTGAGAATTCCACCACTGAACCACCAATGCTGACCCATATTGTTCTTTGCCTTTGTGTTATGTGAATGCTAATAATCCGTCAACCAGAGTTGTAACAGGAGCCACACAAAAGAGCAATTGCATTAGTCAGGAATGGAACCCAGGTCTCCCTCATAGCAGGAAAGAATTCTACCAGTGAACCACCAGTGCTGATATACTAATGCTGCAGCCCTAGTGGGGTGTGATTGCTGCAAGGCTGTTACCCAGAGCTGGAAGATTAGCAACACAAAATAGGATTTGCATTGGCCGGGAATCAGACCCGGGTCTCCCGCGTGGCAGGCAAGAATTCTACCACTGAACCACCAATGCTGATATGCTCATACTGCTGTCCTAGTTGGGTGTGATTGCTGCAAGGCTGTTACCCAGAGCTGAAAGTGTAGCAACACAAAACAGAAATTGCATTGGCCGGGAATCGGACTCGGGTCTCCAGCGTGGCAAGTGAGAATTCCACCACTGAACCACCAATGCTGACCCATGTTGTTCTTTGCCTTTGTGTTATGTGAGTGCTGAATATCCGTCAACCAGAGTTGTAACAGGAGCCACACAAAAGAGCAATTGCATTAGCCAGGAATGGAACCCAGGTCTCCCTCATAGCAGGAAAGAATTCTACCAGTGAACCACCAGTGCTGATATGCTAATGCTGCAGCCCTAGTTGGGTGTGATTGCTGCAAGGCTGTTACCCAGAGCTGGAAGAGTAGCAACACAAAACAGGATTTGCATTGGCCGGGAATCAAACCTGGGTCTCCCGCGTGGCAGGCGAGAATTCTACCACTGAACCACCAATGCTGATATGATCATACTGCTGTCCTAGTTGGGTGTGATTGCTGCAAGGCTGTTACCCAGAGCTGGATGATTAGCAACACAAAATAGGAATTGCATTGGCCGGGAATCGGACCCGGGTCTCCCGCGTGGGAGGCGAGAATTCTACCACTGAACCACCAATGCTGATATGCTCATACTACTGTCCTAGAGTGGTGTGATTGCTGCAAGGCTGTTACCCAGAGCTGGAAGAGTAGCAACACAAAACAGGAATTGCATTGGCTGGAAAACAGACACAGATCTCCCTCGTCACAAACGGGAATTTTACCACTGAACCACCAACACTGATATGTTCGTACTTATGTCCTAGTGGCTTGTGATTGCTGCAAGGCTGTTACCCAGTGCTGTAAGAGTAGCAACACAAAACAGGATTTGCATTGGCCGGGAATCGGACCCGGGTCTCCCGTGTGGCAGGCGAGAATTCTACCACTGAACCACCAATGCTGATATGCTCATACTGCTGTCCTAGTTGGGTGTGATTGCTGCAAGGCTGTTACCCAGAGCTGAAAGTGTAGCAACACAAAACAGAAATTGCATTGGCCGGGAATCGGACTCGGGTCTCCAGCGTGGCAAGTGAGAATTCCACCACTGAACCACCAATGCTGACCCATGTTGTTCTTTGCCTTCGTGTTATGTGAGTGCTTAATATCCGTCAACCAGAGTTGTAACAGGAGCCACACAAAAGAGCAATTGCATTAGCCAGGAATGGAACCCAGGTCTCCCTCATAGCAGGAAAGAATTCTACCAGTGAACCACCAGTGCTGATATGCTAAAGCTGCAGCCCTAGTTGGGTGTGATTGCTGCAAGGCTGTTACCCAGAGCTGGAAGAGTAGCAACACAAAACAGGATTTGCATTGGCCGGGAATCGAACACGGGTCTCCCGCGTGGCAGGCGAGAATTTTACCACTGAACCACCAATGCTGATATGATCATACTGCTGTCCTAGTTGGGTGTGATTGCTGCAAGGCTGTTACCCAGAGCTGGATGATTAGCAACACAAAATAGGAATTGCATTGGCCGGGAATCGGACCCGGGTCTCCCGCGTGGGAGGCGAGAATTCTACCACTGAACCACCAATGCTGATATGCTCATACTACTGTCCTAGAGTGGTGTGATTGCTGCAAGGCTGTTACCCAGAGCTGGAAGAGTAGCAACACAAAACAGGAATTGCAATGGCTGGAAAACAGACACGGATCTCCCTCGTCACAAACGGGAATTTTACCACTGAACCACCAACACTGATATGTTCGTACTTATGTCCTAGTGGGTTGTGATTGCTGCAAGGCTGTTACCCAGTGCTGTAAGAGTAGCAACACAAAACAGGATTTGCATTGGCCGGGAATCGGACCCGGGTCTCCCGCGTGGCAGGCGAGAATTCTACCACTGAACCACCAATGCTGATATGCTCATACTGCTGTCCTAGTTGGGTGTGATTGCTGCAAGGCTGTTACCCAGAGCTGAAAGTGTAGCAACACAAAACAGAAATTGCATTGGCCGGGAATCGGACTCGGGTCTCCAGCGTGGCAAGTGAGAATTCCACCACTGAACCACCAATGCTGACCCATGTTGTTCTTTGCCTTTGTGTTATGTGAGTGCTAAATATCCGTCAACCAGAGTTGTAACAGGAGCCACACAAAAGAGCAATTGCATTAGCCAGGAATGGAACCCAGGTCTCCCTCATAGCAGGAAAGAATTCTACCAGTGAACCACCAGTGCTGATATGCTAATGCTGCAGCCCTAGTTGGGTGTGATTGCTGCAAGGCTGTTACCCAGTGCTGGAAGAGTAGCAACACAAAACAGGATTTGCATTGGTCAGGAATCTAACCCGGGTCTCCCGCGTGGCAGGCGAGAATTCTACCACTGAACCACCAATGCTGATATGATCATACTGCTGTCCTAGTTGGGTGTGATTGCTGCAAGGCTGTTACCCAGAGCTGGATGATTAGCAACACAAAATAGGAATTGCATTGGCCGGGAATCGGACCCGGGTCTCCCGCGTGGGAGGCGAGAATTCTACCACTGAACCACCAATGCTGATATGCTCATACTACTGTCCTAGAGTGGTCTGATTGCTGCAAGGATGTTACCCAGAGCTGGAAGAGTAGCAACACAAAACAGGAATTGCATTGGCTGGAAAACAGACACGGATCTCCCTCGTCACAAACGGGAATTTTACCACTGAACCACCAACACTGATATGTTCGTACTTATGTCCTAGTGGGTTGTGATTGCTGCAAGGCTGTTACCCAGTGCTGTAAGAGTAGCAACAAAAACAGGATTTGCATTGGCCGGGAATCGGACCCGGGTCTCCCGCTTGGCAGGTGAGAATTCTACCACTGAACCACCAATGCTGATATGCTCATACTGCTGTCCTAGTTGGGTGTGATTGCTGCAAGGCTGTTACCCAGAGCTGAAAGTGTAGCAACACAAAACAGAAATTGCATTGGCCGGGAATCGGACTCGGGTCTCCAGCGTGGCAAGTGAGAATTCCACCACTGAACCACCAATGCTGACCCATGTTATTCTTTGCCTTTGTGTTATGTGAGTGCTAAATATCCGTCAACCAGAGTTGTAACAGGAGCCACACAAAAGAGCAATTGCATTAGCCAGGAATGGAACCCAGGTCTCCCTCATAGCAGGAAAGAATTCTACCAGTGAACCACCAGTGCTGATATGCTAATGCTGCAGCCCTAGTTGGGTGTGATTGCTGCAAGGCTGTTACCCAGAGCTGGAAGAGTAGCAACACAAAACAGGATTTGCATTGGCCAGGAATCTAACCCGGGTCTCCCGCATGGCAGGCGAGAATTCTACCACTGAACCACCAATGCTGATATGATCATACTGCTGTCCTAGTTGGGTGTGATTGCTGCAAGGCTGTTACCCAGAGCTGGATGATTAGCAACACAAAATAGGAATTGCATTGGCCGGGATTCGGACCCGGGTCTCCCGCGTAGGAGGCGAGAATTCTACCACTGAACCACCAATGCTGATATGCTCATACTACTGTCCTAGAGTGGTGTGATTGCTGCAAGGCTGTTACCCAGAGCTGGAAGAGTAGCAACACAAAACAGGAATTGCATTGGCTGGAAAACAGACACAGATCTCCCTCGTCACAAACGGGAATTTTACCACTGAACCACCAACACTGATATGTTCGTACTTATGTCCTAGTGGGTTGTGATTGCTGCAAGGCTGTTACCCAGTGCTGTAAGAGTAGCAACACAAAACAGGATTTGCATTGGCCGGGAATCGGACCCGGGTCTCCCGCGTGGCAGGCGAGAATTCTACCAGTGAACCACCAATGCTGATATGCTCATACTGCTGTCCTAGTTGGGTGTGATTGCTGCAAGGCTGTTACCCAGAGCTGAAAGTGTAGCAACACAAAACAGAAATTGCATTGGCCGGGAATCGGACTCGGGTCTCCAGCGTGGCAAGTGAGAATTCCACCACTGAACCACCAATGCTGACCCATGTTGTTCTTTGCCTTTGTGTTATGTGAGTGCTAAATATCCGTCAACCAGAGTTGTAACAGGAGCCACACAAAAGAGCAATTGCATTAGCCAGGAATGGAACCCAGGTCTCCCTCATAGCAGGAAAGAATTCTACCAGTGAACCACCAGTGCTGATATGCTAATGCTGCAGCCCTAGTTGGGTGTGATTGCTGCAAGGCTGTTACCCAGAGCTGGAAGATTAGCAACACAAAATAGGAATTGCATTGGCCGGGAATCGGACCCGGGTCTCCCACGTGGGGGGCAAGAATTCTACCACTGAACCACCAATGCTGATGTGCTCATACTACTGTCCTAGTGGGGTGTGATTGCTGCAAGGCTGTTACCCAGAGCTGGAAGAGTAGCAACACAAAACAGGATTTGCATTAGCCGGGAATCGAACCCGGATCTCCCGCGTGGCAGGCGAGAATTCTACCACTGAACCACTAATGCTGATATGATCATACTGCTGTCCTAGTTGGGTGTGATTGCTGCAAGGCTGTTACCCAGAGCTGGATGAGTAGCAACACAAAACAGGAATTGCATTGGCTGGAAATCAGACACGGGTCTCCCTCGTCGCAGACGAGAGTTCTACGACTGAACCACCAATGCTGAAATGCTCATTCTGCTGTCCTAATGGGGTGTGATTGCTGCAAGGCTGTTAACCAGAGCTGGAAGAGTAGCAACACAAAACAGGATTTGCATTGGCCAGGAATCGGACCCGGGTCTCCCGTGTGGCAGGTGAGATTCTCTCACTGAACCACCAATGCTGATATTCTTATATTGCTGCCCTAGTGGGGTGTGACTGCTGCAAGGCTGTTACCCAGAGCTGAAAGTGTAGCAACACAAAACAGAAATTGCATTGGCCAGGAATCGGACTCGGGTCTCCAGCGTGGCAAGTGAGAATTCCACCACTGAACCACCTATGCTGACCCATGTTGTTCTTTGCCTTTGTGTTATGTGAGTGCTAAATATCCGTCAACCAGAGTTGTAACAGGAGCCACACAAAACAGCAATTGCATTAGTCAGGAATGGAACCCAGGTCTCCCTCATAGCAGAAAAGAATTCTACCAATGAACCACCAGTGCTGATATGCTAATGCTGCAGCCCTAGTGGGGTGTGATTGCTGCAAGGCTGTTACCCAGAGCTGGAAGATTAGCAACACAAAATAGGAATTGCATTGGCCGGGAATCGGACCCGGGTCTCCCGCGTGGGAGGCGAGAATTCTACCACTGAACCACCAATGCTGATATGCTCATACTACTGTCCTAGTGGGGTGTGATTGCTGCAAGGCTGTTACCCAGAGCTGGAAGAGTAGCAACACAAAACAGGATTTGCATTGGCCAGAAAACAGACACGGGTCTCCCGCGTCACAAACGGGAAGTTTACCACTGAACCACCAACGCTGACCTACCTTGTTCCTTGCCTTTGTGTGAGTGCTAAAAGTCCATCAACCAGAGCTGGAACAGATGCCACATAAAACCACTTCTGTATTAGTCAGGACTCGACTCCAGGTGTCCCGCGTGGCAAGCGAAAATTCTACCACTGAACCACCAATGCTGATATGCTCATACAGCTGTCCTAGAGGGGAGTAATTGCTGCCAGGCTGTTACCCAGAGCTGGAAGAGTAGCAACACAAAACAGTAATTGCATTGGCTGGAAATCAGACACGGGTCTCCCTCGTCGCAGACGAGAATTCTACGACTGAACCACCAATGCTGAAATGCTCATTCTGCTGTCCTAATGGGGTGTGATTGCTGCAAGGCTGTTAACAAGAGCTGGAAGAGTAGCAACACAAAACAGGATTTGCATTGGCCAGGAATCGGACCCGGGTCTCCTGCGTGGCAGGCGAGATTCTATCACTGAACCACCAATGCTGAAATGCTCATTCTGCTGTCCTAATGGGGTGTGATTGCTGCAAGGCTGTTAACCAGAGCTGGAAGAGTAGCAACACAAAACAGGATTTGCATTGGCCAGGAATCGGACCCGGGTCTCCCATGTGGCAGGTGAGATTCTATCACTGAACCACCAATGCTGATATGCTTATATTGCTGCCCTAGTGGGGTGTGACTGCTGCAAGACTGTTACCCAGAGCTGGAAGAGTAGCAACACAAAACAGGAATTGCATTGGCTGGAAAACAGACACGGATCTCCCGCGTCACAAACGGGAATTTTACCACTGAACCACCAACACTGATATGCTTGTACTTATGTCCTAGCGGGCCTAGTGGGCCTTGCAACCCACTAGGACTTATGTCCTAGTGGGTTGTGATTGCTGCAAGGCTGTTAGTGCTAAAAATCCGTCAACCAGAGTTGTAACAGGAGCCACACAAAACAGCAATTGCATTAGCCAGGAATGGAACCCAGGTCTCCCTCATAGCAGGAAAGAATTCTACCAGTGAACCACCAGTGCTGATATGCTAATGCTGCAGCCCTAGTGGGGTGTGATTGCTGCAAGGCTGTTACCCAGAGCTGGAAGATTAGCAACACAAAATAGGAATTGCATTGGCCGGGAATCGGACCCGGGTCTCCCGCGTGGGAGGCGAGAATTCTACCACTGAACCACCAATGCTGATATGCTCATACTTCTGTCCTAGTGGGTGTGATTGCTGCAAGGCTGTTACCCAGAGCTGGAAGAGTAGCAACACAAAACAGGATTTGCACTGGCCAGAAAACAGACACGGGTCTCCCACGTCACAAACGGGAAGTTTACCACTGAACCACCAACGCTGACCTACCTTGTTCCTTGCCTTTGTGTGAGTGCTAAAAGTCCATCAACCAGAGCTGGAACAGATGCCACATAAAACCACTTCTGTATTAGTCAGGACTCGACTCCAGGTGTCCCGCGTGGCAAGCGAGAATTCTACCACTGAACTACCAATGCTGAAATGCTCATTCTGCTGTCCTAATGGGGTGTGATTGCTGCAAGGCTGTTAACAAGAGCCGGAAGAGTAGCAACACAAAACAGGATTTGCATTGGCCAGGAATCGGACCCGGGTCTCCTGCGTGGCAGGCGAGATTCTATCACTGAACCACCAATGCTGATATGCTTATATTGCTGTCCTAGTAGGGTGTGATTGCTGCAAGGCTGTTACCCAGAGCTGGAAGAGTAGCAACAAAAAACAGGATTTGCATTGGCCAGAAAACAGACACAGGTCTCCCGCGTCACAAACGGGAAGTTTACCACTGAACCACCAACGCTGACCTACCTTGTTCCTTGCCTTTGTGTGAGTGCTAAAAGTCCATCAACCAGAGCTGGAACAGACGCCACATAAAACCACTTCTGTATTAGTCAGGACTCAACTCCAGGCGTCCCGCGTGGCAAGCGAGAATTCTACCACTGAAGCACCAATGTTGATATGCTCATACAGCTGTCCTAGAGGGGAGTAATTGCTGCCAGGCTGTTACCTAGAGCTGGATGAGTAGCAACACAAAACAGTAATTGCATTGGCTGGAAATCAGACAAGGGTCTCCCTCGTCGCAGACGAGAATTCTACGACTGAACCACCAATGCTCAAATGCTCATTCTTCTGTCCTAATGGGGTGTGATTGCTGCAAGGCTGTTAACAAGAGCTGGAAGAGTAGCAACACAAAACAGGATTTGCATTGGCCAGGAATCGGACCAGGGTCTCCTGCGTGGCAGGCGAGATTCTATCACTGAACCACCAATGCTGAAATGCTCATTCTGCTGTCCTAATGGGGTGTGATTGCTGCAAGGCTGTTAACCAGAGCTGGAAGAGTAGCAACACAAAGCAGGATTTGCATTGGCCAGGAATCGGACCCGGGTCTCCCGTGTGGCAGGTGAGATTCTATCACTGAACCACCAATGCTGGTATGCTTATATTGCTGCCCTAGTGGGGTGTGACTGCTGCAAGGCTGTTACCCAGAGCTGGAAGAGTAGCAACACAAAACAGGAATTGCATTGGCTGGAAAACAGACACGGATCTCCCGCGTCACAAACGGGAATTTTACCACTGAACCACCAACACTGATATGCTTGTACTTATGTCCTAGCGGGCCTAGTGGGCCTTGAAACCCACTAGAACTTATGTCCTAGTGGGTTGGGATTGCTGCAAGGCTGTTAGTGCTAAAAATCCGTCAACCAGAGTTGTAACAGGAGCCACACAAAACAGCAATTGCATTAGACAGGAATGGAACCCAGGTCTCCCACATAGCAGGAAAGAATTCTACCAGTGAACCACCAGTGCTGATATGCTAATGCTGCAGCCCTAGTGGGGTGTGATTGCTGCAAGGCTGTTACCCAGAGCTGGAAGATTAGCAACACAAAATAGGAATTGCATTGGCCAGGAATCGGACCCGGGTCTCCCGCGTGGGAGGCGAGAATTCTACCACTGAACCACCAATGCTGATATGCTCATACTACTGTCCTAGTGGGGTGTGATTGCTGCAAGGCTGTTACCCAGAGCTGGAAGAGTAGCAACACAAAACAGGATTTGCATTGGCCAGAAAACAGACACGGGTCTCCCGCGTCACAAACGGGAAGTTTACCACTGAACCACCAACGCTGACCTACCTTGTTCCTTGCCTTTGTGTGAGTGCTAAAAGTCCATCAGGTGTCCCGCGTGGCAAGCGAGAATTCTACCACTGAACCACCAATGCTGATATGCTCATACAGCTGTCCTAGAGGGGAGTAATTGCTGCCAGGCTGTTACCCAGAGCTGGAAGAGTAGCAACACAAAACAGTAATTGCATTGGCTGGAAATCAGACACGGGTCTCCCTCGTCGCAGACGAGAATTCTACGACTGAACCACCAATGCTGAAATGCTCATTCTGCTGTCCTAATGGGGTGTGATTGCTGCAAGGCTGTTAACAAGAGCTGGAAGAGTAGCAACACAAAACAGGATTTGCATTGGCCAGGAATCGGACCCGGGTCTCCTGCGTGGCAGGCGAGATTCTATCACTGAACCACCAATGCTGATATGCTTATATTGCTGTCCTAGTAGGGTGTGATTGCTGCAAGGCTGTTACCCAGAGCTGGAAGAGTAGCAACAAAAAACAGGATTTGCATTGGCCAGAAAACAGACACAGGTCTCCCGCGTCACAAACGGGAAGTTTACCACTGAACCACCAACGCTGACCTACCTTGTTCCTTGCCTTTGTGTGAGTGCTAAAAGTCCATCAACCAGAGCTGGAACAGACGCCACATAAAACCACTTCTGTATTAGTCAGGACTCAACTCCAGGCGTCCCGCGTGGCAAGCGAGAATTCTACCACTGAAGCACCAATGTTGATATGCTCATACATCTGTCCTAGAGGGGAGTAATTGCTGCCAGGCTGTTACCTAGAGCTGGATGAGTAGCAACACAAAACAGTAATTGCATTGGCTGGAAATCAGACAAGGGTCTCCCTCGTCGCAGACGAGAATTCTACGACTGAACCACCAATGCTCAAATGCTCATTCTTCTGTCCTAATGGGTGTGATTGCTGCAAGGCTGTTAACCAGAGCTGGAAGAGTAGCAACACAAAACAGGATTTGCATTGGCTGGGAATCGGACCTAGGTCTCCCACGTGGCAGGCGAGAATTCTACCACTGAACCACTAATGTTGATATGCTCATTCTTCTGTCCTAATGGGTGTGATTGCTGCAAGGCTGTTACCCAGAGCTGAAAGAGTAGCAACACAAAAGAGAAATTGCATTGGCCGGGAATCGGACTCTGGTCTCCAGCCTGGCAAGTGAGAATTCCACCACTGAACCACCAATGCTGACCCATGTTGTTCTTTGCCTTTGTGTTATGTAAGTGTTAAAAATCCGTCAACCAGAGTTGTAACAAGAGCCACACAAAACAGCAATTGCATTAGCCAGGAATGGAACCCAGGTCTCCATCATAGCAGGAAAGAATTCTACCAGTGCTTCCCTAGTGGGGTGTGATTGCTGCAAGGCTGTTACCCAGAGCTGGAAGATTAGCAACACAAAACAGGAATTGCATTGGCCGGGAATCGGACCCGGGTCTCCCGTGTGGGAGGTGAGAATTCTACCACTGAACCACCAATGCTGATATGCTCATACATCTGTCCTAGTGGAGTGTGATTGCTGTAAGGCTGTTACCCAGAGCTGGAAGATTAGCAACACAAAATAGGAATTGCATTGGCCGGGAATCAGACCCGGGACTCCCGTGTGGGAGACGAGAATTCCACCACTGAACCACCAATGCTGATATGATCAGACTACTGTCCTAATGGGGTGTGATTGCTGCAAGGCTGTTACCCAGAGCTGGAAGAGTAGCAACACAAAACTGGATTTGTATTGGCCGGGAATTGGACCCGGGTCTCCCACGTGGCAGGCGAGATTCTATCATTGAACCACCAATGCTGATATGCTTATAATACTGCCCTAGTGGGGTGTGACTGCTGCAAGGCTGTTACCCAGAGCTGGAAGAGTAGCAACACAAAACAGGATTTGCATTCTACCACTGAACCACCAATGCTGATATGTTCATAGATCTGTCCTAGTGGGTTGTGATTGCTGCAAGGCTGTTACCCAGAGCTGGAAGAGTAGCAACACAAAACGGGAATTGCAATGGTCGGGAATCGGACCCGGGTCTCCCGCGTGGGAGGCAAGAAATCTACCACTGAACCACCAATGCTGATATGCTTGTTTTGATGTCCTAGTGGGTTGTGTTGCTGCAGGGCTGTTGAGCAGGAAGAGTAGCAACACAAAGAGGAATGGCATTGGCCAGGAATCAAAGCTGGGTACCCTGCGTGGGAGGCGAGAATTCTACCACTAAACCACCAATGCTGATATGCTCATACTACTGTCCTAGTGGGGTGTGATTGCTGCAAGGCTGTTACCCAGAGCTGGAAGATTAGCAACACAAAATACGAATTGCATTGGCCGGGAATCGGACCACGGTCTCCCGCGTGGGAGGCGAGAATTCTACCACAGAACCACCAATGCTGATATGCTCAACTTCTGTCCTAGTGGGTTGTGATGGCTGCAAGGCTGTTACCCAGAACTGGAAGAGTAGCAACACAAAACAGGATTTGCATTGGCCAGGAATCGGACCCGGGTCTCCCGAGTGTCAGGCAAGAATTCTACCAGTGAACCACCAATGCTGATATGCTCATACCATGTCCTAGTGGGGTGTGATTGCTGCAAGGCTGTTACCCAGAGCTGGAAGATTAGCAACACAAAATAGGAATTGCATTGGCCGGGAATCGGACCCGGGTCTCCCGCGTGTGAGGAGAGAATTCTACCACTGAACCACCAATGCTGATATGCTCATACTATTGTCCTAGTGCAGTGTGATTGCTGCAAGGCTGTTACCCAGAGCTGGAAGAGTAGCAACACAAAACAGGACTTCCATTGGCCAGGAATCGGACCCGAGTCTCCCGCGTGGCAGGCAAGAATTCTACCAGTGAACCACCAATGCTGATATGTTCATAATGCTGTCCTAGTTGGGTGTGATTGCTGCAAGGCTGTTACCCAGAGCTGGAAGAGTAGCAACACAAAATAGGATTTGCTTTGGCCAGAAATCCGACCCAGGTCTCCGGCGTGGCAGGCAAGAATTCCACCAGTGAACCACCAATGTTGATATGCTCATACTGCTGTCCTAGTTGGGTGTGATTGCTGCAAGGCTGTTACCCAGAGCTGGAAGATTAACAACACAAAACAGGAACTGCATTGACCGGGATTCGGACCTGGGTCTCCTGCGTGGGAGGCAAGAATTCTACCACTGAACAACCAATGCTGATATGCTCATACTGCTATCCTAGTGGATTGTGATTGCTGCAAGGCTGTTACCCAGAGCTGGAAGAGTAGCAACACAAAAGACGAATTGCATTGGCCGGGAATCTGACCTGGGTCTCTTGCGTTGCAGGCGAGAATTCTACCACTGAACCACCAATGCTGATATGCTCATACTGCTGTCCTAGTTGGGTGTGGTTGCTGCAAGGCTGTTACCCAGAGCTGGAAGAGTAGCAACACAAAAGACTAATTGCATTGGCCGGGAATCGGACCCGGGTCTCCTGCGTGGCAGGCACGAATTCTACCACTGAACCACCAATGCTGATATGCTCGTATTTCTGTCCTAGTGGGGTGTGATTGCTGCAGGGCTGTTACCCAGAGCTGGAAGAGTAGCAACACAAAACAGGAGTTGCATTGGCCGGGAATTCGACCAGGGTCTCCCGCTTGGCAAGCGACTATTCTACCACTGAACCACCAATGCTGACATCCTCATTCAGCTCTCCTAGTGGGGTGTGATTGCTTCAAGGCTGTTACCCAGAGCTGGAAGAGTAGCAACACAAAATAGGAATTGCATTGGCCGGGAATCGGACCTGGGTCTCCCGCGTGGGAGGAGAGAATTCTACCACTGAACCACCAATGCTGATATGCTCATACTACTGTCCTAGTGCAGTGTGATTGCTGCAAGGCTGTTACCCAGAGCTGGAAGAGTAGCAACACAAAACAGGAATTGCATTGGCCGGAAAACGGACAAGGGTCTCTTGCGTCACAAACAAGTATTTTACCACTGAACCAACAACGATGTTATGCTCATACTGCTGTCCTAGTGGGTTGTGATTGCTGCAAGGCTGTTACCCAGAGCTGGAAGAGTAGCAACACAAAATAGGAATTGCATTGGCCGGGAATCGGACCCAGGTCTCCCGCGTGGGAGGAGAGATTTCTACCACTGAACCACCAATGCTGATATGCTCATACTATTGTCCTAGTGCAGTGTGATTGCTGCAAGGCTGTTACCCAGAGCTGGAAGAGTAGCAACACAAAAGAGGAATTGCATTGGCCAGGAATAAAACCCAGATTCCCTGCGTGGGAGGCGAGAATTCTACCATTAAACCACCAATGCTGATATGCTCATACTACTGTCCTAGTGGGGTGTGATTGCTGCAAGGCTGTTACCCAGAGCTGGAAGATTAGCAACACAAAATAGGAATTGCATTGGCCGGGAATCGGACCCGGGTCTCCCGCGTGGGAGAAGAGAATTCTACCACTGAACCACCAATGCTGATATGCTCATACTATTAGTGCAGTGTGATTGCTGCAAGGCTGTTACCCAGAGCTGGAAGAGTAGCAACACAAAACAGGACTTGCATTGGCCAGGAATTGGACCTGGGTCTCCCGCGTGGCAGGCAAGAATTCTACCAGTGAACCACCAATGCTGATATGTTCATACTGCTGTCCTAGTTGGGTGTGATTGCTGCAAGGCTGTTACCCAGAACTGGAAGAGTAGCAACACAAAACAGGATTTGCATTGGCCAGAAATCCGACCCAAGTCTCCGGCGTGGCAGGCAGTAATTCCACCAGTGAACCACCAATGCTGACCCATGTTGTTCTTTGCCTTTGTGTTATGTGAGTGCTAAAAGGCCGTCAACCAGAGTTGTAACAGGAGCCACACAAAACAGCAATTGCATCAGCTGGGAATGGAACCCACGTCTCCCTCATAGCAAGAAATAATTCTACCAGTGAACCACCAGTGCTGATATGCTAATACTGCAGCCCTAGTGGGATGTGATTGCTGCAAGGCTGTTACCCAGAGCTGGAAGAGTAGCAACACAAAACAGGAATTGCATTGGCCGGAAAACGGACAAGGGTCTCTTGCGTCACAAACAAGAATTTTACCACTGAACCAACAACGATGTTATGCTCATACTGCTGTCCTAGTGGGTTGTGATTGCTGCAAGGCTGTTACCCAGAGCTGGAAGAGTAGCAACACAAAAGACGAATTGCATTGGCCGGAAATTGGACCCGGGTCTCCCGCGTGGCAGGTGAGAATTCTACCACTGACCCACCAATGCTGATATGCTCATACTGCTGTACTAGTTGGGTGTGATTGCTGCAAGGCTGTTACCCAGAGCTGAAAGAGTAGCAACACAAAAGACGAATTGCATTGGCCGGGAATCAGACCTGGGTCTCCTGCGTGGCAGGCAAGAATTCTACCACTAAACCACCAATGCTGATATGATTATGGATTGTCCTAGTGGGGTGTGATTGCTGCAAGCCTGTTACCCAGAGCTGGAAGAGTAGCAACACAAAACAGGAATTGCATTGGCCGGGAATTAGACCCAGGTCTCCCACGTGGCAGGTGAGAATTCTACCAGTGAACCACCAGTGCTGATATGCTAATACTGCAGCCCTAGTGGGATGTGATTGCTGCAAGGCTGTTACCCAGAGCTGGAAGAGTAGCAACACAAAACAGGAATTGCATTGGCCGGAAAACGAACACGGGTCTCTTGCGTCACAAACAAGAATTCTACCACTGAACCAACAACGATGTTATGCTCATATTGCTGTCCTAGTGGGTTGTGATTGCTGCAAGGCTGTTACCCAGAGCTGGAAGAGTAGCAACACAAAAGACGGATTGCATTGGCCGGAAATTGGACCCGGGTCTCCCGCGTGGCAGGTGAGAATTCTACCACTGAACCACCAATGCTGATATGCTCATACTGCTGTACTAGTTGGGTGTGATTGCTGCAAGGCTGTTACCCAGAGCTGAAAGAGTAGCAACACAAAAGACGAATTGCATTGGCCGGGAATCAGACCCGGGTCTCCTGCGTGGCAGGCGAGAATTCTACCACTGTACCACCAATGCTGATATACTCATACTGCTGTCCTAGTTGGGTGTGATTGCTGCAAGGCTGTTACCCAGAGCTAGAAGAGTAGCACCACAAAAGAACAATTGCATTGGCCGGGAATCGGACCCGGGTCTCCCGCGTGGCAGGCGAGAATTCTACCACTGAACCACCAATGCTGATATGATTATGGATTGTCCTAGTGGGGTGTGATTGCTGCAAGCCTGTTACCCAGAGCTGGAAGAGTAGCAACACAAAACAGGAACTGCATTGGCCGGGAATTAGACCCGGGTCTCCCACGTGGGAGGCGAGAATTCCACCACTGAATCACCAATGCTTATATGTTCATAACACTGTCCTAGTGGGGTGTGATTGCTGCAAGGATGTTACCCAGAGCTGGAAGAGTAGCAACACAAAACAGGAATTGCATTGGCAAGGTTTCGGACCCAGGTCTCCTGCGTGGCAGGCGAGAATTCTACCACTGAACCACCAATGCTGAGATGCTCATACTGCTGTCCTAGTGGGGTGTGATTGCTGCAAGGCTGTTACCCAGAGCTGGAAGAGTAGCAACACAAAACACGAATTGCATTAGCCAGGAATCGGACCAGGGTCACCTGCGTGGGAGGCGCGATTTCTACCACCAATGCTGATATGCTCATACATCTGTCCTAGTCGGGTGTGATTGCTGCAAGGCTGTTACCCAGAGCTGGAAGATTAGCAACACAAAACAGGAATTGCATTGGCCGGGAATCGGACCCGGGTCTCCCACGTGGGAGGCGAGAAATCTATCACTGAACCACCAATGCTTATATTCTCATTTTGCTGTCCTAGTGGGTTGTGATTGCTGCAGTGGTGTTACCCAGAGCTGGAAAAGTAGCAACACAAAACAGGAATTGCATTGGCCGGGAATCGCACCCCGGTCTCCCGCGTGGGAGGCGAGAATTCTACCGCTGAACCACCAATGCTGATATGCTCATACATCTGTCCTAGTGGGGTGTGATTGCTGCAAGGATGTTACCCAGAGCTGGAAGAGTAGCAACACAAAACAGGAATTGCATTGGCCAGGATTCGGACCCAGGTCTCCTGCGTGGCAGGCGAGAATTCTACCACTGAACCACCAATGCTGAGATGCTCATACTGCTGTCCTAGTGGGGTGTGATTGCTGCAAGGCTGTTACCCAGATCTGGAAGAGAAGCAACACAAAACAGGATTTGCATTAGCCAGGAATCGGACCAGGGTCACCTGCGTGGGAGGCGCGATTTCTACCACCAATGCTGATATGCTCATACATCTGTCCTAGTCGGGTGTGATTGCTGCAAGGCTGTTACCCAGAGCTGGAAGATTAGCAACACAAAACAGGAATTGCATTAGCCGGGAATCGGACCCGGGTCTCCCACGTGGGAGGCGAGAAATCTATCACTGAACCACCAATGCTTATATGCTCATTTTGCTGTCCTAGTGGGTTGTGATTGCTGCAGTGGTGTTACCCAGAGCTGGAAAAGTAGCAACACAAAACAGGAATTGCATTGGCCGGGAATCGCACCCCGGTCTCCCGCGTGGGAGGCGAGAATTCTACCGCTGAACCACCAATGCTGATATGCTCATACATCTGTCCTAGTGGGGTGTGATTGCTGCAAGGCTGTTACCCAGAGCTGGAAGAGTAGCAACACAAAACAGGAATTGCATTGGCCAGGACTTGGACCCGGGTCCCCTGTGTGGGAGGCGAGAATTCTATCACTATGCCACCAATGCTGATATGCTCATACTAATGTCCCAGTGGGGTGTGATTGCTGCAAGGCTGTTACCCAGATCTGGAAGAGAAGCAACACAAAACAGGATTTGCATTGGCCAAGAATCGGACCCGGGTCTTCCGCGTGGCAGGCAAAAATTCTACCAGTGAACCACCAATGCTGATATGCTCATACAGCTGTCCTAGTTGGGTGTGATTGCTGCAAGGCTGTTACCCAGAGCTGGAAGAGTAGCAACACAAAACTCGAATTGCATTGGCCTGGAATCGGACCCGGGTCTCCAGCGTGGCAGGAGAGAATTCTACCACTGAACCACCAATGCTGACCCATGTTGTTCTTTGCCTTTGTGTTATGTGAGTGCTAAAAGGCCGTCAACCAGAGTTGTAACAGGAGCCACACAAAACAGCAATTGCGTCTGCCGGGAATGGAACCCACGTCTCCCTCATAGCAGGTAAGACTTCTACCAGTGAACCACCAGTGCTGATATGCTAATACTGCAGCCTCAGTGGGTGTGATTGCTGCAAGGCTGTTATCCAGAGCTGGAAGAGTAGCAACACAAAAGATGAATTGCATTGGCCGAGTATCGGACCCGGGTCTCCAGCGTGGCAGGAGAGAATTCTACCACTGAACCACCAATGCTGTCCTAGTGGGGTGTGATTGCTGCAAGGCTGTTAGCCAGAGCTGGAAGAGTAGCAACACAAAGCAGGATTTGCATTGGCCGGAAATCGGTTCAGGGCCTCCTGTGTGGCAGGCGAGAATTCTACCACTGAACCACCAATGCTGATAGTACTGTCCCAGTAGGGTGTGATTGCTGTAAGGATGTTACCCAGAGCTGGAAGAGTAGCAACACAATACAGGAATTGCATTGGCTGGGTATCAGACCCATGTCTCCCGCTTGGGAGGCGAGAATTCTACCACTGAACCACCATTGCCGATATGCTCATACTGTTGTCCTAGTGGGTTGTGATTGCTGCAAGGCTGTAACAAAGAGCTGGATGAAGAGCAACACAAAAGACGAATTGCATTGGCCGGGAATCGGACCGTGGTCTCTCGCATGGCAGGTGAGAATTCTACCACTGAACCACCAATGCTGACTTTCGTGGTTCCTTTGCCTTTGTGTTATGTGAGTGCTAAAAGGCCGTCAACCAGAGGTTGAACAGGAGCCACACAAAACATCAATTGCATTGGCCGGGAATCAAACCCTTGTCTCCCGCATGGCAGGCGAGAATTCTACCACTAAACCACCAATGCTGATATGCTCATACTACTGTCCTAGTGGGGTGTGATTGCTGCAAGGCTGTTACCCAGAGCTGGAAGATTAGCATCACAAAACAGGAATTGCATTGGCCAGGAATCGGACCCTGGTCTCCCGCGTGGCAGGTGAGAATTGCCAAATTACTACCAAATGCCACCCAGTCATCTAAGCGCTTCCATGTACCAAAAGTTAGCACGCTGCCCCATGTGAGGCTCGAACTCACGACCTTCAGATTATAAGACTGGCTCCTAGGAGACAGCTCGAATCAGTCAAGCCTGTCAGGATGGCCGAGCGGTCTAAGGTCCTGCGTTCAGGTGGCAGTCTTCCACCATCTTCCATGTCACGGTGCTGCGGTCTGGCTCCTAGGAGACAGCTCAGACTAGTCAAGCATGTCAGGATGGCTGAGCGGTCTAAGGCGCTGCGTTCAGGTCGTAGTCTCCGCTGGAGGCGTGGGTTCAAATCCCATTTCAGACAAGCCTAAATTTTGGCTACACGTTCAGGCTCAGTTCTTTAACTCTTTAGCGCCATTTCCGAGTGATACAGTAACACTGACAAAGCACAGCATCAATCTCTTTGCGCCAAAGTTCATGCAGCGTAGCAGTGTCCTTGGCAGCCTTAATGGGCACTTTAAACTGTAGGTTTTAAGGCGTTTGCGATCAAGGTATTGTCCACAAAAACTCGAAGACCCATATGAAAAAAAACAATGGACAAAGGCTTTAATGCAAGTTAACCGAAAGGGGATCATAAGAACAGTCTTGGAATGCCATGTAGAGGAATGTCCTGGGATGCCGTTGATTTTTAAGGCAATGGGATTCGCAGGACTTTTCGTCAAATCCTCGCACAAAGTTAATTCATGACATTTGACAGATCCACGTCGAACGTCAAGCGACAACGTGATAGGAATGGGAGCATCTTACCATCACTGCTTCTGAATCAGGAAATGTTCTTGGAACTTCACACCGCCACGCCTCCAGAAGAGCTGTAGCTTTTTTTGCCCTGGGGAAGCATGATCCAAATGGAAGGGGATAAAAAATGCCACCCAGTCATCTAAGCGCTTCCATGTGCCAGAAGTTAGCACGCTGCCCCATGTGAGGCTCGAA